>NW_017098910.1:0-546980 GCF_001412225.1 Nicrophorus vespilloides
ATTCTGCGTCTGGTTCCCAGTTGAAAATAAGGAGGAATGTTACAATCGGTCTCACGGTGAATGTCCCTTTAATGCTGATGTTTATATATATATATGGTGACTAAGAGACACTATATTAACAATAATAATTGTAATAATAACGGTTGGACACAACAACTTATTTCTGGAAATGTTTTATTATATTTGTAGTAAAACTAAAATCTATGAAGGCAAACGTGAGTTAAATGTATTTTTGTTAAGAAAAATATATAAAAAAAAATAAAGTATTAATATTTTTTTTACAAATTAAATATTTATTGTTGCGCAAAGTTTGTATAAAACTATCATTCTATAAGGTTGGCTCATCCGCTAAAGTCGGCCTTTGTGATCATTTAAACCCAGTACATTTCAATCCTGAATTTGTCCGGTTTCATACAGTCCTCGAACTGTTCGAGGTATTGCTGCACTAATTAAATAAATACCATAATTTAGACCCACGAGATCAAATTATTTTTATAGTTCTTTATTTTAGTACAATTTTGCTGCCATTTTTATTTTGAAAATTGGTTTATAAATAGCTTTAACTTATTCGTAATCATTGTTTCAATACCTTTTAACAACATTATCAATAATTGCTGATGACAAACGTTAATTATATAATTAAAGTAGCGAATACGACTGATTTTATTTTCCTGTTGCAAAAAATATGTTTAATTGCTTTTGATAATATCGTATAATTGCGATGAAGACGAAATTATGATACAATGATTATACAACATGTGCCGTTCGAAGTCAAACTAATAGATGAACAATTTATTGTTAGTAAATGGACGTAGTTCAGAATATTACAAAAATTTAAATCATTTAAATATAAGAGCCGACGCTGCCAAATAAACTATTAACATTTTTAAATTACAACCAAAACTATATACATCGAACTTAAAGCAGGTGAGTGTATTTAAAAATATATATTTTTGGAAATGATTTATTATATTTAAAGTAAAACGAAAATCAATTCAAGAAAATTTGTATGAAATATATTTTAGTACAGAAAAAAAGTTTAATTGCTTTTAATAATATGGTATAATTGCGACGCATCTATTGTCCAGCAATTAAAATGAAACAATTTGTAAAGTCTGATGCGTTGATGATACAACATGTGCTGTTCAAAGTCAATATAGTAGATCAATAAATTATTGTTACTAAATGGACGCACTTAATAATATTGATTTGTGGCTTGAAAATACTAATAATTAGACCAATTGAGATTTTCATGATAACATAATTATAGTGCAAAACTATGTTTTTTTTTCATCGGACATTCTAATGTTCACCATTTATTTTTTATCCAATTGCAGGTGATTTATTGTATAATTTCCAATGCAATTGTTTACGTCTTGACCGACCAACCAATGGAACTGTGGAGATTTGGAGTATTCACTTCATTAGGATTCTTAATAATTATCGTATCTCAAAGTTTAGGTCTTTTAGTTGGAATTCTGTTCGACGTGGTCGTAAGTCAGCGTAATTAATGATCATGATTGTGTATTTAAAAGAAAAATTATTTTATATATAGAATGGAACATTCTTTGGGTCTGCAGTCGCGTGTTTTCAGCTGATTTTCGGCGGATTTTGCATAACTTACCGTGATATGCCTCACTATCTGAGTTGGTTCTACAACTTTTCTTTCCTGAAGTACGGCGCTGAGGGCATGATTGGCTCAGTCATGGGTTACGAAAGATCCGCCCTGCCATGTCCGAAATCCGATTTCTGCCAATACACGTATCCGGAGAAGTTCATCGACGATTTGGGCATCAACGCTAATCAGATTGAGTTGGATTTCGTGCTGCTGATCATCATGTTCGTCGCCTTGAGGATAATAATTTATCTAATACTGAAAATGAAATTAAAAAGAAAATCGTTCTGTGATCTTTTCTAGTTATTAAAGTTTATTTTTATATACACGCACTCTATTATTAAGCTATATTTAATCCACTTCCTCATCTCTCGCTAGATTTATACTTGTTATTAAACCTTGACGATATTTCCATGATGATATAAACATTAACTAAACATCTGTCTGTTATTTGCAATAATCTAATGGTATTTTCCGGATTTGATTTCAGTATACACTTAAGATTATCGAACGTTCTTAATTAACTATCATTATTTAATATAAAGATACTCGTTCAAGTTTGAAATTTTCCTAAAATAATGGGAATTAGTGTTTAGACAGAAATACTTCAATTGTTAGTTCATTGGCTCAAAGAAGGTCAAAATGTATACTATCTTATAGGATACATTCTTTTAGGTTAACCAAAATTAGTATATGTTCACCTAATATCATAAAACTAACTTCACGCGAAAATGCTGACAAATTTTTGGTTTTCTGTACATAAATACATTTGTTTTAAGTTTGCCTGGATTAGTTCCTGGTGAGTCTATGAAAATTTACTAAATTTAACTGAAAATGGATACAATTATTTGAAAATAGTTGTAATCGTCAAGAATTTGTTTTTCAGAATTAACTGACTTATTCATGATTTTTATAGAGTTGTTGTTTATTCCAGTTTAATTGTCTGTAAAAAAAACAAACGTGACTATAAAATTGTAGTTCATGGCATAATTATTGCTGAGTAACTAGTTGTTGTGTCCAACCATTATTATTGTAATTGTTATTATCAGTATAGTGTATTAACGAACTAGAGACATCCAAAGCGTCTCTTAGTCGCATTATTATATAAACATTAGCATAAAGGAATCTCTACCGTGATTCCAGTTCGATACACTTTAATATAAACAAAGGGGAACAAGCGTAAACATTCCCATCGATACTCCTATACCTTTATACAGAATTCAAGTCCTTATTATAAACACATAAAGATCGTTACATGTACAATCGTAATCGATCATATTTTTCATATAAACAAATGCATAGGAATTTGTCCCGGTCTTATAATAAACAAAACCACCGAGTCCGATTCCCGTGGGAACGCTTAGTCATCAATATAAACAAACCCTACTCCCGATCACAACTCCCACCCCGTATCAATAAGAATTAACTTTGTAAGTAATATAAGTATTTTAGAATTAGTCTCAGTAAAACCCTCAAACCCTCATGTAAAACCAATTGAATTATTTAATTCCAAACTACTGAGACTCCACAACGACAACACCAGACAATATTCCACTGTGTCCAGAATTCCATCCCTGGGACACGACATAGTTTTATTGGATATTCATATTGGTTTACAACCGTGGTTGCTAAACTTATTTGGTCTTCCGTCCCCTTTCCAGAAAAAATATTACTTAGCCTGCTGGAAATTATTTATTTTTAACTTTAATAGCAATTAAACAGTTTAACGAGCTTAATCCGTTCTAAAATTTCCGGTTTTTTACTCGTATAGTGAAACATATTCAAAAATACACACAATATGTGTTCACAAGTTTTTAAAATGTTGTAGTAGGCGCGCAATCCGAGACTTCTCTTCTCATCTTCACTCGTTATGCGAAACGTCGCTCGTTAAGCGAGGTTCCACTGTATATGTATTAATATTTCTACCGGCCACCTGGATCGCTGCAGCGCCCACTATGAGAATCACTCGTTTACAACGATGTAAGTAATTGTCGTAATAAATATGAATATGGCAGAAAGCCTATAACAGTTTTATTATTATATAGAGTTTTTTTTTGTGTTATTTATTGTTGGTATAAATATTATTACTATTGAGTATGATTAATCATCATAAAACTAATAAATGTAATAAAATTATTATTTCTTGATTTTAAAGCAAATCATAATTAAATACATCAAAACATGACATACGTTAATGTATCATTAATTAAAAATATTTCTTTATATACGATGTTTTACCATTACACAACTTGCATTTTTTAAAAGATTTTTTTAACGCTTTCAAATAATATTCCAACAAAAGTGCTTCGATTAATAGCATTGTTTTCAACCTTTAGTAACCTTTTCATTATAAACAATTACCGCAGCGGACTTAATTTACGATGATATTTAATTTTTTATATACTCACTTAATGTGCGTCGTAAATTGAAATTGTTGGAAGGTACTAAAAACGATTAGTAATTAAAATATTGTGAATTTAAATTAACTTTAAAAAACATAAAACAACAGCAGAGTTTGCAGATTCGCATATAAACATCAATTTATGATTATGTGATTTTTTAATACTTTCGGTTTTTTAGTCAATTACAAATTTTTCATTTTGTTCGATGATCTTTTGTCAAGTGCGATTTCAGATCATCATAATTAGTGAAAGTATTACCATGCTATCCTCCATACAGCCCTGACCTTTCACCATTGATATCACTTCCCATCCAAGCTACAATAATTTTCCTCAAGTTGTTGTGAGGATTTGCATATTTTTTTGCTAATTCAGGCTATTTTTCTTTGATTGCTTCTTCCAGTTTCATTAGTAAATTGACAGTGGATTGATCGTTTGGTTCCTTGGACTCAGCTCAAAATACACAATTCTTAAGAAAGATAAGAACTCTTGTTATTTCACTCTTATATTTTGTTTTGTCTGAATACGAAAATGTTATTGAGAAATAGCGAATTCAGAAATTTGTACAATTAATTAAAATATACGACTTTTTATCTTGTTGTCTTGTATAAACTGTATTCAAGATAAAGGTTATCGAATATCAAGTGTGCGTGCATATAATTATTTTAAAATATTGAGTGAAGTGAAAAGATCTGAGCGTTTTGTCCCATCGAGTTTCTTCAATGTTTACGTCAAATGTTTCCAAATGGTTTTCTGGCTAATCTTTAGTTCCTGGGCAATGGAATAAGTGCTCACATGTCGGTCCAACTCGACAATTTCCATGATTTTATCAACATTTTCGACGATTAGCCTACCATAAATGTCTCATCCTCGACGTCAATATTACCAGAAAAGAAGCGTTGGAACCAACGCTTTGCATTGCATTCAATACTGTATTGGATCCATAAGCAACACATTTTTTTTTGCCGCCCTCTAACACAAAACTGTCAAAGGACTTTTTTGCAACGTATACATCGTGAGATATGGCCACCTATTATTTTGGCCCAATTATGGGAACTTGATTTTATTGATGATTTAAGAAGAATGAGAATTAAAGTTCAGTTTAGTATCAAGTGGAAAATATCATTGACTTAATGATTTTGAAATATCAAATGATTTTTCTATAATCCGGTTTGAAAATGTCAAAACAAACTTTTTATTGGTTTCCTCGTTTAGTCCGGTCTCAAAAAAACTATCCGTACTATGCGAGGTATTGCAGTTTTTTGTTAAACATTATTATTAGTGATGAGTATTATTTGCTAAACCATAAATTCATTAAACTATTACCACAGAAAAATACCATTGAATACAAAGAACTGCAATTATTTAATCACAGTTTAATTTATATCTAGTATTCTTTATGCACGTTTGATTTATTTCATTATATTACTAACTTTAATTGTAGTCTTGCTATTTTTTACATACCTTTACGAAACGAGTATTATTTAATTTGACTACCGATAAAAAAAATAATGACCCAATTAAAAATAAATTATGTATCAATTATTGATGTTACATTTCTACACGATAATAGATACACACAGGTGCCCTGCTCGTTTCATTAAATTAATTTAGTAGATATAATATTAAAATTAGTCGTAAACAACACATTACAATAATCTTAAATTATTGTTTTGGACTTTGACCAGCATTAAGTACGAATATTTAGATGATTAGTTTGTTCAAAACATAAGTGGATTGCTGCACCATATTTTTTGTTGTTTTTCTTCATTGAAAGCTACAATAAAGTTAATTATTTTATATTAATTAAATCATTAAAGAAAAATAAATATTTTAATAAAAAAATGCTGCAAACTTGTTATTCTTGGTGATTCATCACAGAAGAAACATAAAATATTCATTTTCAATGCTTAAGAACTTTGATCCTTGGGTCCATGGTAAATCACGAATGAATTAAAAAAAAACTTATAATATGATTAGATTCTTGAGTATATGATACATGTGAAACAAGAGAATAGACGAGGTCAGACAGTAAATTTATTAATTATATAATAGCAGATATTTGTTAATAAATAATATATTTATTTTAATTTACCTCGCAGATTTGATTAATAAAAACATAGTTAATTTAACGTTAAATAAATTATTTATATGGAAAATTCGTATCCAATTTAAATGAAAATCTATATTTTATAAAATTATTTTCATTGCAAATTATTATTTTGCATAAAATTTATTTAATTTGAAAATTAAAATTTTAATTTTATAAATACGTACTTGGTAAAAACGATTATTATTTTCTACTTTAGAAAAAGATATTAAGAATTCCCCAGTCAAATGTGCATAAATTACAAGTCGTAATATGAAAAGCCATGATCTACGTTTACTTTAAAATGCATGCCAAATATTATTGTCTTGATTTTATATTACCAATTAACATTTTCTTGCAAATTACAAAAAAAATATATTAAATTTAACTTTGGTTTTGCATCGTAAAGTATACGAAAATGTGTCAGTAATGAATATCTTATACAAAATACATTTAGATTCAAAATACGCCACAGGGAAGTGATCTTGGACCACTGCTACACGGCAGATATTCCTAACACTAACAATACTAAGATTGCAACATTCGCTTATGATACAGCAGCAATCTTGGCATCAGATGAGAATCCAATAGTAGCATCTGAATGGAGAATAGCAGTTAACAAAATAAAATCCGTGCATATCACATTTACGCTAAATAAACACACCTGCCCAAATGTAAGACTCAATGGATAAGATCTGCCCATAGTAATAAAAGTCAAATATCTAGGCATGCATCTAGACAGAAGACTTTACTGGAAAGATCACGTTCAGTCTAAGAGGGAGCAATTATAAATAAAGTTTAGAAAACTCTACTGGTCGGAATTATCAGTTGAAAATAAATTACTTATATACAAAGTAATAGTGAAACCAGTATGGTATCCAATTGTGTGATGCGGCCAGTAAATCGAACATACAAATAATACAAAGGTTCCAATCAAAATGCCTAATAAATATTATTAGGGCTCCAGTTTGTCCAGAATAAGCAAATATACGAAGATCTTCATATGGATATGGTCGAGAATACAATAGCAATATTTGGTAGTAGATACCAAGATATACTGGAGTCATATACTAATGTTCTGACTATTTGCCTACTCGACAAAAGTGAAACCACAAACAGGCTGAAGCGCTGCAAACCACTAGATTTGGTATATAGATTTAAATAATTATCAGTGTTCAAAATCATCATAATGGTAACTATCCACCGGGAAAGCATATCCATTTAATGTCAACCGCGATCTTAACCCATGTGGATGCGCGCAGTGTTTAAAACATACCCATACCTAGAGTTAATTGTACTAACCGACTTGTTTTTAAAGTTACGTGTTACGTCGCCCCTCAGTAACTTCCAAATGGACTATTCTGAAGGCATACCTAAAATTATTCTATTTTTAGAGCAGTCACTGCTTGTCAGCTGTAGTATAAAGTACGCCAGGGTAAATTTTACCCATCGCGCGCGTCCCTACGTTTTATATGTGGCGCCGTGATTTTTGTAGTGACTGGTATACAGTGATAACTGATTGACTAATTTTGTGTTTGGTTTAGAATTTTTGGTATAATGGCTTCAAATGCATCTTCTTCGGAGACCCGCCCTCTAACTAATGTTGAACTGCAGCAACTAGCCGATTGTTTGTAATAGAATAAAGTAAATAATAGGAATATTTTGTGTACTAAATGCCTTCTAAAATATTTTTTTCCAAGAAATTGTACATTATAATTATATGAGATAGCATTTAAACTGATGTACTAGATAGTGGGTAAAATTTACCCTGCGCGCGTCTTCATGTAATAAGAATGCGCGCGGGTCCACAAGGGTTAAATTTACTCAATGTTCACATTGGTGAACAGATTGTGGATAAAATTATTATGACATCAAAAAAAAAAGATTCAACACAAAACGAGACTTGATTATAATCGGAAAAAAAAGATCATGTATTTATAAAAGCATAATTTGTGCACTCATTTTTGAATAGATTCTTTTGAAAATTTCAATCAATTTCAATTTAAATGTTTTGATTAATATGGAGACCGGTTTGGGTATTGGCGCTTTGCATATTTCGTTTCTGGGGTCAATGGTAGGAATTTTGTATTAATAGTTTAGGATGTCTGAGAAGAAGATGTTGAAGAGGCCCCTTCAACTCCGGAGTTGATTGTCAATGATGAAATTTTCAAACCGGACTATATTCTAAATAAGAAATATACTATTTAATTATAAAAACTTAATTTAAATGTGATATGTTTTTTTTCTTTGTTACACTAAAAAAAATGTTTATTCAACGCAAATTTCCCACGGCCTGCACTGATGAACAATTATATATGTAAATGATAATCTAAATTGTTTCTTTGATTGGTGATTCCATGAAAATTGATCTTTGCACTTCTTATCGGTTCTGTATTTATATGTCAATGCTATTATCATTGACGTAACTATTGATTTTTTATGTACAATAAAACGTGACGTGAAGATAAAAGTTACTTGATTATATTCAGAACTTCCTTAATTTTCTCATCAGAATAATTATATAAAAAAACATAATGATAAGATAAACAATTGTAATAATTGTGCAATTGAAGTGTTTATTAGTAATTTGTTATTAGAATCATTTATTTATAATAATTAAACATACTGAAATTGTTAAAATAATATTAAAAGTATTTTCATCAAGTTATTTATTAAAAATATGGCACTAAACAAGTCATATGCTGAAATAATGAATTCTCTAAATTTAAAGAAAGTCATTTCTGTGTTAACTCTTTGAGTGGCCAGAAATTCCTTAATTTCTAAACCCAATACATTTTTAGATAACTGAATCAGACGACTAGGTCAACTGAATCAACATTGGATGTTATGGCATATCAAAATTGATCCTATGACTTACCCATCAAATTAAATGATAATTCCTCTTTCCTGTACATTCTCTAGAAAATTATAATTTTATCTCACATACGTATCAACATGTGGTAAGCGTGTAAATATCAAAAAAACCATTCACAAACATTCAGTTGCACAATTTAGTCGTGATTTTGGACAATACCAGCCTTTATGTTTCTTTTACACTACAGTACAAACAATGTTGGAGTTAGACTGAGTTGTGTTACTCCACTCGTAGTATGAACATTCAGATTTCCAATTATTCATGTCTTTGCAAAAAAACGTTCAATCGATATAAAAAAAACCAGCAGGAAAAGTTTTATTGACGTGCGAAATATGACGAAAGGTTTTTGATCAAAATGTTCTATACATAATTAAAAATTTATATATCGATATAAAAAAGTTTTGATTTTTAATTCTCGACAAAAATCGAACTTTCCGGACAACTCTGATTAGAAACGATGATTTAGTATAATTAAATCATGCAGTTTGTGAACTTTTTACAAAGATTAAATCCGATATTCATTTTTCTTTTGCAATTCGATATAATTAAAATTATAGTCGATTCAAACATTGAGATAACTATTGATAAGAACTTTCATAAACTAATTATATTTGATATTATTCTTCATTAATAAGCAAATCTTATCTTTTTTTATTGCTTTTAAAATTAATAAAGGAAATAGTTGAAAAAAATCGAAAGAAAAGATTATTAAGAAAAGTAAACTGACCGCCCGATTTTATTCGTTATAATTCATTATTATTTCATATTCCAATAAAAAATACTGCTGACAATTCCTCATATACAGGGTGCGACAGAAATAACTGCCACATTTCAAAGGCGGATTGAGAAAAAATTATTTCCCAAATGTAGATAGAAAAAGTTATATAACTGAAAATTTTATCCACCTAATAGAACTCTGCCACTTTTGTGATGTGGGAGTTACTCCTGCCGCACCCTGTATAATTAATTTTAATTAACTAATTAAGTTTTATATTGTTTTCCTTAATTTACAATCTTAATGAAGCTATGGAAAATTATGTTAAACCAATACAAAACATAATATAATTATTAGTGTTAAACTTAGTGTATATTATTTAGATTTTCTCATCAATTTATTATTAACTTATGTCAATTGTTTTTAATAATAGGCTTATTCAATGAGACTTAACGAAAACCAACCCAACCTACATATAATTTGTAAAAATATATCTATCACTCGTTTTACACGTTTTTGCTTTTACACAGTTTAAATTAAAAAATAAATGTGAAAAATAACCTATTTCTCACTTTACATGGAACTTTCTTTACACGTTTTCACTTTTACACGGTTAAAAAAATATATTAAAAAATAATTGTTGAAAATAACTTATTCTATGCTTTTTTTTGCATACTTTTCAATTTACACGTTTTTCACAAGAACCTATCCACCGTGTAAATGGGGGTATTAAGTTTAAATTATATGAAATTATATGAAATCATAAATAATTGATGCAATAAATTAGAGGAAAACCTCCTAGAAAAATACAGATATCACTATTATCGATCAGAGATATCGATAAGAAGTGCTCACATATATTGCATAACAAACATATCCGGAATTTGATAAGATTTGTTTTATCTAAGAGAATGCGATTGTGCGTTGATTGCACAAGTTGGCAGTTCATACAAGTTGCATCCTATCGAAAAATAACGTGTTGTGTTCATATATTCTTTTTCAATAATATAATCTATTTCTTGCGAAAAATACGCAGAATTGGTATGGCTTCAAGGATTTAGTATATAATGTTTCTTAGGCATACCCGAGTTTTAAGTGAATCCTTATTGCAATTTAACCTTTGTGCAGGTGTAGAAAGAATATCAAGTGTAAATAATTGAAAAATTGACAAAAGGAATTCAGGTATACAGAAGACATACCTTAGAAAATACCAAAGACCGATTGCTAGTCTACTAAATCCATCCACTGTGTATAATTGTGGAGGGGAACGGCAACGACTACGTCCGGTAATGCGTATTTTGAGAGAGATATACCTCGAACTTGCCGATTACTTCGAGCGCAGACAAAGCGTGGAATCAGTATCGAGTGGATCGTGGATGCGTTAAAAGGCTTGTTTGTGTTTCATTATTAAAATTGTTCAAAATCCAAAGATGAATGGGTCCAGCAGCCGCGGAGTTACCATAGACTTTTCCAATCTGACAGTTTCCGTGAAGACAGGACAAACCAGTGAGTGTATATCTAATTGCAAATAAATATGAACAAGATTTCATTGGAACAATAAAGAAATGTAATTATTCCGATAATTTTTCGGAAACTTATATACTTTAGACATATATAAAATTAAAATAGATTTAGTTAATATTTATCATTTAAACAAACAAAAATGTGCGTAATTTCTAAAAATAAGTAGAAAAACAAATTCCTAACATAAAATTTGTTTGCAAATATTAATAGTTCATTTAATTTTTATGATCCATGTGAAATTCGAATCAAATATTGCAATTAAATTTTACATAAAAAAATTGTTATTCATGTTCATAACAGATAAATGTATACGAATTAATTTATGGTTCTATAATTATAGATAAAAAATACAATTGTAATTTACATAATATTACAAAAAATATTTACATAATCTCTTCTCTCATAAATATTAAAAAAGAAACAAAACTTACAAATAAATTAAATACTTTAATTTTCATGTTCAAGATAGATTCAAATTTAAAGAGTATCAACTTTTTGTTTACATAAATATTGTTTGAATGTAATTTCAAGGACACACTAAAATAGATTTCGTAGAAGATGATATGTTCTTCATAATATGAATGTTATTAGAAAACAACGGTAAACATCAAAACGAATACGCAATTGTATATAGAAATGAGTGCATCTGTTTTACTAAAAACTTTCTGCTTCGGCGGAGAAAATAGAAAGTTCTGTTCATTCAGTAAAAGAGAATTGCTCAATCGTAGTAAGATAACTGTTTCCATACATTTTTGTTTGTAAATAAAAAAGGATTATTATCATTTCTAATATTTAGTTGACAAAATTGTATATAATAATTTTAAAAAAAATACTTAGTTTATGTATGTTTACGACATTACTTAAATAAATCATAAAATTCTACCTGAATATTATATTTAAAATTGCTATAAACATAACATCATTATTAAGAAGACGAAATATTAATTTATAATTGAATTAATATTATTTTTACATTAATAAAATATTTGTAATTTATTTGAGATTAAATATACTTTCGATGATAAATTTCCACAAACATCAAATACAGTTCAAATCGATTATAGAAATATATATGCTAATTCATTTTTTTGCATTGAAACTCCTTGAGTGAAAATAGAAAGTTTAGTTCATTTACCACAAGAAAATTTCTGAATCGTAGTAATCTGGATATCACAAAACATTTACTACTGATTTGGATACCAAATTGCCAAGAATGTTATAAATATATTTAGTTTCATATACATATATGTAAATGTTATTGTATATATAAGAAACTATTGCAACAAAGCTTAAAAGTACTTACAATTAACGTTTAATATGTAGTATATAAGGATTTAAAGAGAGTAATCAAGGAGACTTAAGATGTTTAAATTATGTTCAAAGTTACGCAATGTGCACATTATTCAACAAATAAATGCGAGGCTGAGACGATAAAAACTAACAATTTAGTATTAAATAACAACTATTAAAATTCCATGTTAGTCACTCTGACACGCAACAACATCTGTATATATATTTTTTAATTTTTAAATGGAATTCATAGAATGGCCATGATTTAATAACACTTTTAAAAATTAGGGTTTACTAAATTTGACAACATTCCGTACAAATAATATAAAGTAAAACTTTTTTATTTTTTAAGAATTTATTGTCATTAAGTTATATAATTGTTGTTGACATAAACATTGCTGTAATTTTTGTATTTTTTGAAGATTTTGTATGGAAGTTTAAATTGCACCGCAAACGAATTACAACAATACCTCACATCCCTCATCAAATAACAATAAAATATAAAAAAAAGAGACAAGTCTCTTTTCTATACTGTTTATTTATATACGGTATTAAAGTCCTTGATTACTGCAGTTTCAAACAGTGCGGGATATTGGCGGAACTATGCTTGAACAATGCCTTGGTTTCCGAATAATTTAGTTCTCTGTTGTTATGCCAGCAAAGTCGAGGGCATTTCATACAAATTACCAACGTGTCTACGATTTATAATTCAATTAAAATTTCAGTATTTTCTCAAAAAAAAAACAGTTTTATTTAAAATTTAGATTTTCCACTCTTGTTAGGTCACCGTATAATAAATATTGTTATAATTGTTGTATTTTTTAAGAGTTTATTATAAACTTTTCACAAATAAATTGTTAAAAAGTATTTTTTTTATACTTATTATTGTCTTTTTCCTTCGGTAGACTAAAGTCTATTTTTTGTGCGATTTTAAAGTCCTCGCTTAGAGCGGTTTCAAACAGTTTGCGAAGTATATCAATTTTACATGATTTGTTGTTAGGATTTGAATGGATTTGGTTTTCGAATAATCCTATTTTTTTTAACAACCGAGTCGAAAATGTACATTTAAGAGGTTTAGTGTGTAACGTGTTAATAATATCAAGTATCAAAACAAATCGTCTAAATTCTACTAAATTTTCATAAAACTACAGAAATTCTATAATTTCCAAATCATCAATTTGTTCCAAAATTCCTACAAATTGTTAAACTATCGGAATAACATTGGAATTTCCTTACAGAGTCCAATATTTTTTTTATACTTTAAAAGCATTTTTGTTTTTGCAAAAAAAAACTAGTAATTAATTTATCTTTAATGATATAAGAGTTTTTAATAATTAAATTTTAAACGACAATGATTTGTTTTTAATTAATGATTAAATTTTTAATGACTATTCAAAATAAATACATCTGTCGAGGAGGAAAGCGAAAAATAGTATTTGAGAACAATTGTAAAAGATCCATTGACCTTTCCGTGAATCAAATATTATAAATATATCGACCAAATTCTTATAATTTTAAATTTAGTTAACCGATTCTTAATAGAAGTGACATTTAATTATATATTTATGCGATGTTGTCAAGCAGATTTTATTTATCAAGTTTATCGTAATAATTATCAAAATGAAAAGTAATACATTTCTTATTTGTTATATAAATATACACCATACGGTTTAAGCACTCAAGACCTGTTCTTTTAAATTTAAATGCAATTATTTTTTATTTGTGAATAACAACACTTTCTTGATTTTTGGTAAATTATCTGAAATAATGAGGCCAATGGCACCGCTTAATTGATAATGTACTTGTTTACACAACATTCTGCAAAATGTGTTAAAAATGTTACTTGTTTTTTAACATATATACTATAGATTAAATAAAGCAACAAAGATATCAATAAAAAAAATACGTTGCATTAAGTCAAGAATCGATAACGACTTAAGTTTACCAATTAAAATAAATGTCGGGGTAAATAAATATATTTTGGGGTAATACGTAAAAAAGTTCCTCAACAAAAAAGTTTAACAGCAATGTTCCGCACTATTTAGACTTTATTCAAACTATTTTTTGTTTGCATTGCATAAATATTGGCCATTCCTATAATTTTTAATACAAATAATTTGTCATCTTTCATTTGCTATTAGTCATTTTTCTAAGAATAATTTCGCATAATTATGAATTTTTTTCTTTAGATTCTTATAAACGTAATAATAATATTGTACAAATATACACTCTTTGTTAGCTAAGTTAATATGTTTTTTTCCAAATGCAATTACAGATACAGTGGAACCTCGCTTAACGAGGAAAACCTGTGTACACATATTATGTGTATATTTCATGTTGTTTGTGATGCAAAATTTAATAAAAATTGCAAAATCATTGAACATCGAGACGAAGTTATGGAACGCATTATCCTATTTTATATTAGTTGCATATGTTTCACTATACGAGTAAAAATCCGAAAATTTTGGAACGAATTCTGCACGTTAAGCGAAGTTTCTCCGTATTTAACTTATGGTATAATTGTAATTAATAAATTTTCTATCTGTGAACAAAAAAATATAAACAATTTGTTATTATTACAGAAAGATTAAATAATTATCTGCATTCTTACTAATATCTAAGTTTGCATATTGATTTCCTGTTGCGAGTTTAGATTTCCTATAAGTTCTACAGATATTTCTGTAGTCCGAGGTGTTCGGATCAGTCAATATCCAGGACTAATCGAGAACTTTAAATTATATAAAAGACATAACTGTATATAGGATCATATATATCTAAATAAATTATTCTGTGTTATATTTATCATATCATATCAATTAAAATTCATTTTTTTTTTCGTTTTTTTTATACCGAACTATAGTAATAATATTATAAATACATACATTGATTATGTACTATACTAATATAGTTAATAAAATTAAAATAAAAAAACAATTAATATGTAAAAAAACTGTTTTGAATATCTAAGTTTGGTTTCTAAACATTCCAAGAAACGAGAATGGAAACGCATTTGCAAGCTGTTTATAATTGAAAATACAAACAAGAATAGTTATTTACGTTAGCAGTTTAGCAAATTTTTAAATAGTGATTTAATGAAATGTATAAATTACATCAACAAAAAATACTGAAAAGTAACTTCATGATAAACCTTACAATGATAGAAATAAATATAAATTGGGTATTTTATATCCATATTCATGTAAAAGAATTGTCATGAAGAAGTCGTCATAGTCAGAAGTTGTAATATCAGATGAATATGGTGGATGTTGCAGAAATTCTAAATCAAGCTCACTTATTTTGCTGCGTGAGGTCTTGAATTATCATACTAAACAATTCGTATCTGATTGTTCACTAAAACTGAACATTTTTTAAGCAGTTCTACTTGTAATCTTACTAATTGGGCATAATACATCTCTGCTGTGTAACAGTGTGACCAGATTTTAGTAATTCATATTCCCGAAATATCTCACCAAACTACGGTGAAAAGCTTTTTCAAAGTCAATGGAATGTAGAAGATACATATGCCTCAAGAAACTTATTTTTGTTTCCCTTCGGATTGTTGTAGAGGACCTACTTCTCAACACCAGTAACAATTGTTCTAAGAAACCAATCGGTTTCATATCTGCACAACAGAGATGAACAGATGATTATTCGTTGTTCTAACCCAAATTTTGTCTACTTTTAATGCGATGTACTTTGTTTATTATTTGTTTATATTTTATCAGTGTACTTTGGTCATTGGATCAATCTGCAATATTGTTTATTTCCTTTTTCTATAGCTTGTTGAAAATAATTAAAAAAAAAAAACTTTATTTTCCAAGTTTTTTTCAAATAATTTTTCACTGAAAATCATCATCTGTATTCAATAAATTTCTAACTTTATTTCATCTACATTTTTTAAATCTATTGAGAAATGAATAACTTCATTTTTAATTGCTGAATTAGAGAAGTTGTGTTTGCTGGAAGAAATTGCTGATTTCGTTAAATCAAAGTCTCGTAAACATCAATGAATGCAATTGTTACTAAATAATTGTCGAAATCAAACATATTAGTTTAATTATAACAAATAAAAGCTGATTACATTTACTTCACCTTAAATACATATTTTTTTATTGTTTACGAGAAAAACTTTCTCCTAAGTACCAAAATAAAATTAAAGCAATATTACGACTCGATTTACGCAACGCGCAATTTAATTTTTGTTGTAGTGCGTTCTCAGTAATAAATGAAGAAAGCGCCGAATGTGCAAAACTACATATTATTTTATAGAGCATGTTCAATCTCACAAACACTTGCAACACTTTTTTTTACTGATTTTTCACCGTTACGAAATAAATTCATGCAATTTTATGGCAATAAACAATTATTTTCTTATTTGTACTTCTTGTTAATAAAAAAAAAATGTCGGTTTTTAATTAATTGCACAAGTTTCAAATTACGATCAATTAAAAAGTATGATAATTGTGTGTTTCTTTTAAAATTAAATCAAAGTTCATAACTGTTGATTTTTTTTAAATATTTGTCGTACTTTTGATAATTAAATTAATAATACGTAACAATCTGGTTGATCGATAAATATTTTTTGTTTGTTAGTTCATTTGTTGTTGCAATTAAAAATAGAAAATTAAACAATCTTTAAATTGTTAATCTTCCTGATAACTAAAGCATAATTATTATGTCTCTAGTAATAATAATCAATCTAAAAGTATAGATATTGTATCAATTTATCTGTTTATGTACTAATTAAGTTAGTACTTTACCGATTTATTAATAATAGCATGCAAAATTTTATGGAAATTTTTAATTTCTACTATGAAGACATAAAATGTTATGATTGAATACATCTATACTTTGTAGAGGTGCGGCTTGGATCTATCTGGATTTACTTATGTTCGGTTTTATTAAAAAGAACTGATTCTTAAATGAGCAAAATAAAAAAAAAATCTAAAAAAATTATACAAAACATGTACATATTTTTTTGTAATTAGTGATTAGTTAAGGATATTAGCTGAATCGATTACCCGCACTATGCGAGGTATTGCTATATTGTGTTTATACTGATATAATGACAGTTAATAACAGTTATTGTAACAAGCTTAATATTAAATAAATAATTACAGATAAAAAGTGTTATTTGTACTTGAAATATCGATTATTTTATAAAATATTTCATTTACACATATTTTACGTTATAATATACAAGAAACTTATATTAAAATGCATTCTTCGAGTAATTTATGTCTGTATTATTGGACGAATTTTACTATAGGTTACATGAAAAGTAAAATTGATCGAAAGTATGTATACAGCAGTGGTTTCCAAACTACGCCTCCCTTAAAAATATTTAATTATTTCGCCCCCATCCATTTCATAAAATAGATTTAGAAAAGTGCTCACTGTAACTAATATTCGCACCCTTAGACTAGTCCGCCCCTCATTCGGGAGACGCGCCTCATAGTTTGTAGAAAGCTGGTCTACAGTTTTTTTTATAAATTGAGACTGAATTAAATGTTTATATTTGATAAAGGATGTGCAGATAATATGTTTGTTTACAAAATAATCTAGCAATTATCACTTTAATTATGCGCGTGTGACTCTAAATGTTAAGCAATAAAAGAACTTAAATAATCCAAATCAAATTATTTTCAATATTAAAAATTTGATGAAATAATTTATGTATTACCAGTGAATATAATCAAATGTAACCTAATACTTATAATAGCAATAAAACATATATTTCAATTATGAGCCGTTAGATTTGGAAGTGACCTAAGTCTGTTTCAATAAAAACATTGCGCCCTTAAGTTGTCGAGGAACTTTAGGAGTTAAGCAGAGAGAAGTATTAGTATAATTATTAGTTCGGTAGTTTAAGTAAGACTGTGAAGTAATATAGTGTAAGCGATGTATGTAAGATGTAGTAAATAAACGCCATTTTGAAACCCCAACGACTTTCTTCAATTCACCCGCACAATTTGGTCCTTCGTCGAAAACATTGTTGTTTAGTTTTAACATAACGTATTATATAAACTATTAATGTACTTTATTATAACTAATAAGATACTACAGTTAATTAATTTGAAGGTTGATCATTGGACCAATTTTTCAACTTTGTTCAGTGTATAAAAAAAGATTTATTATAAAATTTGAAAGAGATCAAATCCATTCAACATAGTTTAAAATGCTTTAAATTGAGATAACACCACTCAATTTATTTTTTCTATTTCTTTACACACAATTTGTGCAATTTTAAGCGAAGTATTCTCATACGTTGATATCTTAGAACATTTTATATGGTTAATTTCTCAAAAAAAACGCATTTTTTTATTAATTTCATATTTAGAACTGCGTTCTCCAAAAATGTTGTTCATATGAAATCCTATTGTTTCATTTCATTTAGAATAAAGTTATTACATTTTTGGTCATTGCCTTCAGAAATTTGAAGATACACACTCTAATGATACACATAATTTGAAGATACACACAATAATGAAGTGGACTTAGGTCACTTTCAAAATATTGTTTTTAATTATTGAACTTAGTGAGAAAATTGATGATTTCAAAGTTATCATATATATAATTATTGTTTATGATAGCTAACATCAAATTATAATATATTTTGTTTATGATTATTCAATCAAATCATATTGCAAATCATCAGAGTCAAGTTGTTTTCAACTTCAAATTACGTAAAATTCATAAAATATTATGAAATAATTTCAATACAACTGTTAATTATTACTTATTTGTTAAGAAAGCATGCAAATCAAATTGCTTTCAATTTTATATTATGTAAATTACATACAGTTTTATCATTTTTTTTATAGTTCATCATATATAATAAACAAACTACATATCAATGCATATGTAAGTAAAATATCAATGTCAAGTTATTTTCCATTTAGAATTACTTAAATTAAAAAAAATGTTATGCAATATTTTATTTATATATTTCCAGTATATATAATTAAATTTAACTTAATAATTACAAGAACAATATAAATATACTAAAAAAATGTATGTATTTATATTTCTAGTAAATATTAAGAGCGTTAAAGTATAAAACGTCCGATTTCGTACTGAAAGTTTGGATTATTAAATCACAAACAAGAAGCAGTATAAATAACTAAAGTTTGCACCTAAACTATAAATACAATTTTACCATTAAGCTTGTTAATACCAGCATTGAAGAAGCCTCAAAAGCGAGTGATTATAATAAATATCTCGAAAAGCGAAAAATATATTTTTTATTTGAAAAAGCTTCTATTTTTTCCATTTTTTTTTTCATCGATATATAAATAAAGTTATATGAAGTAAATACATACAAAAATACATTTTAATTGAAAATTTTCAATCCAATTATAGTGTATCCGGACTAATCGAAGCAGCACTATACGAGGTATTTGATTATTTTCAGAGGAATACCGCACACGTTGTTTAAGCATTTGATTATGCTAATCAAATGCACAGACACGCAAACATAATACGAGAGTTATTACAAAAATAGACGTGCTAAAACTTGACAACTACCAGACATTTGTCCGGTTCTATGCTCATCGGATCTAAATGCAAATCACAACAATCAACAGTCATGTTGTTTTTTTTTTTCTTTATTTTTATTGCAGCACTGAATTTGCAAACAAGTCGGAAGCAAATATAATCTTTTACACAACCTTAGCTCTTTTTTTTTTAAATATTTAACGTTTACTTTAAAAACAATTTAAATAATGTACACAAAGCATATGCAAACTCGAGTCACACACTTTTTGTTCGTAATTGCAAAACCATGCATTTACTAATAGATAACTCAAAAGCTAAAGAGGAATTCATGTTTTTAGAAATTTATTGAACATTTAAAAAATGTAATATATACTAATTATATTTTATAAATAATTATGTTAATCGATTAATTACAACAAATGAATTACTTTCCTTTGTAAAGTACTTTATTTAGCTATCATCATAATTTTCATTTATAAATAGAATAAGTACAATTAATCAAAAATATCTCGCATCTTCTTCAAAATAGGTTTTTGTAAATACATTTATACTTATATATTTTGTTTCATTCGCTAGATTTGATTTGATTCGAATCTTCCATCCTCTACACACAATATAATTCTTCTTTGTTTAAGTATTACTTGTAATAATATACATATAGAATCTCAATAGATTTAGAAATAATTTTGAATAACGATCGTTAAAAAAATAGAGTTTCTTTTTTCTTTCTATCTCTCTCCCTTTTGCTTTTTACGAAGTTTTCAACCGAAAAAAAAGTTCTTTTCTTAGCCTTGGCAACTTGAATTTCGATCAAACTACTTTGTGAAAATTTTCGTAGAAATCAATAACAAAGGTGTAATCAGATTATTCCTATATGCGATTTTAATTTATATTTTAAATAATAAAATTATTGCCTGTGCGAATTAATTAACTATTTTTTCAACAAAATGTTAACCTTTATGCCAAAAATTTATAAAGTTAGTTTTAAGTTCAGCTCTGACTGGACCGGTTTTTAATTCGTTTTATCGAATTACATAATATTATAAAATCAATTGCATTTTGTTATTATATAACCAATTCCAACAGCATTTTGAAAATATAATCAATCCGGTTTGAAATTTTGTAATTATGTATTCCAATTGCATGAAAATACCATTTAAAATGTGTTTTTTTTTAATTATTTTAGAAACCAAAGAAATTATCCATGGAATCGGCGGAACGTTTGCGTCGGGTTCCTTGATCGGAATCCTGGGACCTTCGGGAGCCGGAAAATCCACCCTTCTGAATGCCCTCAGTGGATTCAACACTACGGGTATGAAGGGCGACATTATCATTAACGGGAAACGCAACAACATGCAATGGTACAGGAAGAGGTGCAGCTACATACCGCAGGACAACGATCTGCACCATTTGCTGACGGTGGAAGAAAACATGAAATTCGCTGCAGATTTGAAACTTGGAGAGACCGTCGACAAAAAGACAAAAAACAAAATGGTATGATTACATCCAATATATCGAATCACACAATAAACTATTTATCTTGTTTAGATTAACAGTATTTTAGATACGTACAGCTTATCAGAAATTAAAGACACGCCAACATCGAAAATATCGGGCGGACAAAAGAAGAGGCTGTCCGTAGCTTTAGAATTGATCAGTGATCCAATGGTAATGTTCCTGGACGAACCGACAACGTAACATTGAAATATCGCTGAAAATCTTGCACACCTAATTTCGGAATTTTCTTTTCCCAGAGGTTTGGATAGTTTCACGAGCAGCCAGTGCATCGAAAACTTGAAGGAACTGGCAAATAAAGGGAAAACTGTAGTTTGCACGATACACCAGCCGTCGGCAACCATCTTCAAACAATTCGATCACGTCTACATCCTTTCTGAAGGCAGATGTCTGTATCAAGGAGGAACGGAAAACATGCTGAAGTTCTTGGAAGAGATAGGAATGCCTTGCAATTTATTCCACAATCCTGCAGATTTTGGTGAGTATTTCACATAGATCTCAAAGATGTAAACTTGATATAAATTATTCTTATCACAGTTCTGGAGTTGGCGAACGGCGAGTACGGATCTGATAAAATTGACATGATGATTAAGTATTCGGAAAACGGAGGGAATCGAAGCTACATGGACAAGTATATTGAAGATGTAACAAACGGTAAAATACAAGTTTAAAAGATATAATTGAATTGTTTACTTAAGTTTGTATGATTTCAGGTGTATACCAACCTCTTTCAGGTGATCTACATTTTCAGAGCAACACGTACGAATTGAAGACTCTATTTCGGAGAGAATTTGTTAAGTTGACTAGGAATTTGGTAGGATAAATATGATTTACTTTAATGAACTTGTTCATTGTTTTTTTTTAGTCATTAACCTACCTACGTATTTGCGCGACGATAATAAATGGATTCATGATTAGTTCCATCTATTGGAATTTAGGCGAAAACGCTTCCAAGATTTGGTTCAACTATAATCTCGTACTTTGCATAGTTATAAACTTGGTCATGTGCGGTATAATGTTGACAGTTATAGTTTGTAAATAGATTAATTACGAAAAGTGATTATATTTAAAATTAATTATGATCTATTTTTAGTTCCTATGGAACTCGGTATACTCCAGAAAGAACACTTTAACAGATACTTTCGATTAAGGAGTTACTACATTGCGATAACTATATTGGATTTACCGATCTCTGTATGTATTGGAAGTGTTACAATATTAAAAACATTTAATTATTTATGTTTTTTTAAAGATATTTTCAACCACAGTATCGAATTACATCATACTATATTTTACTGCGCAACCAATGGAGATGAATAGGGTTCTCATGGTTTTGTCTTTTGGTATTATGGTTGGGCTAATCGCTCAAAGCATTGGTTTACTATTAGGAAGCTGCTTAAATCTC
This sequence comes from Nicrophorus vespilloides, assembly GCF_001412225.1. Taxonomy (NCBI): domain Eukaryota; kingdom Metazoa; phylum Arthropoda; class Insecta; order Coleoptera; family Silphidae; genus Nicrophorus; species Nicrophorus vespilloides. Next base: position 22,925 of record NW_017098910.1, read on the forward strand.
AGAGTAAGTTACAAACATTCAACTTAAAATTATGGTTAAAACTTACATTTTTTTTTGCAGAACGGAGTTTTCGTTGGATCGTATGTCCATATGCCCTTGATGTTGCTGAGTGGCTTTGGTTTACTTGTGAAAGATGTACCGTCATACTTCAACATCATTGGATACATATCTTACATGCGATACGCAGTGTCCGGTATGAATGTAGCCATCTACGGTTACAACAGGAAGAAATTAGAATGTCCTGATGATGAGTTCTGCTATTACACGACCGGAGCATCGTTTCTGAAAGAAATGGAGATTAAAGACCATAGTTTTTGGACTGACTTTTCATGTATGATCGCTATTTACTTTGGCTTAAGGATCGCAACGTATTTTGCCATAACCAAAAGGTTACCAAAATAATGTTCCAATTATTGTATTTATTTAAATATCTGTAAAAATTAAATATTTATAAAGATTAGTCGTTTGAAAATGACTTTCACTTTTAACAGAAATGAGTGAGTTTAAAATGTAAATGCAAAAAGGTGATATTCTCATAAACAAGAAAGTGATGCAGTTGGATTCTTACCAAGCCAATGACCTTTATCCTTCGCTAAATCTGTTTAAAACAATGTTCGTGACCGTGATGAAGTTCATTTACATAATAGAAATAAAGATGAATAATATAATTAATCATTTCAAATGTCTCTGTTTATTATTGACTAACAACTAATTTATTTAAAAAAAAATTTTTTTGGTTAAATATATGCGTAATTGTACTTAAACCGATCTTCTGAAAAAAATAAAAAGTTAGTTTGTTTTCTTAATAGCACACATTCCATCACGTAAGATGTTTACAAATATTAATCCAACGTCATTCAATAGTGTAAACAAAGCAAGACCGTTTTAGAACAATTTGATGCGTTGTTTAACTAGCATGAATACCAATCACGTTCGACTTTTGCGAATATTATTCAAAAGTAGTCACTAATGGTAATTATTCTGGATCAATGTTAATTTTTAATGCTTTTGATACCACATATGTTTAGTTATACAATCAATTTATTGGATGTAACTTTTTTTTAAAAGCAAATTTCTGCTGCGAAAAAACACGAATTTCCTAAATATATCATTTATTTTTTTGGCATATTTGTTATTTCCTATCAAAATTATCATTATGTAAATATATTTGTCGATTTCATGGACTCAAGGATTTGTTCAAAACTGGCTTCATCTTAACATAATTAGACGTAAAAACAACATTATATAATGTCGACCTTCAATTTTAATTATAATTAAAAGTTGTAATCGAAAAGAAGAAAAACAACTAAAGCAAAATTAATAAAATATTAATTAGGAAAAATATAGAAATACTCCAACTCCAAAATTAAAATGATTTCTAAAAATAATAACAAGAAATTAAATTTAATACAAAAAAAAAGGAGCAATTGTAAAAAGGATAAGATTATAAGGACATTAGGAATTTGAATAGAGTACAGAGGGATACTTTAATCTAAGATGAATATTTGGATTACGAGGGATATAGAATTTAGTAAGGGAAGAAGTGTTGAATTCTTTGGATATTAATTTAAGGAATCTGTCGAGGAGAGGAACAATTTAACAAACAATAACCATTCAAGTTATGTTTTGTTTTCATTGGAATACATACATATTCGCTTAACGAACGACGTTTCGCATAACGAGTGACGATGAGAAGTCCCGGATTGCGCGCCTGTTACATCATTTTTAAAACTTGTGTACACATATTATGTGTATTTTTGAATATGTCACTATACGAGTAAAAATTCGGAAATTTTGCAACGGTTAAAACTAGTTAAGCGAGGTTCCACTTTACTTAAAAAAATATTGTGATATTTTTAGTATTAATCTTCTGATGATGGATAATATGTAAACATGAACTGATGTTGTAGTGGAAGTATTTATATTTATAAATATTCTCTATAATTATACAATTGATGATGAATAAATATTGAAAAGTGTAGGAGTTTAGTAAAAATAATACTGAGGAATTTTTTTAAAATTATTATAGGCAACCACATGTTAAATATTTTTCGCTTGGTTGTCTACATCATAAATCTGATCAGGAATTCTTATAAAAAAAACAATTTATATATGAAAGAGCAATGAAAATAATGCATTAATTTTTAGTCATTACATTTACAGTCATGCCTCGGTTAACGTTACCTCTGTTATCAGTTTCGTAATGGCAGAGTCCATAATTTCAAGCAAAAGTTGCAATAGAACTGTTAAACATTACGACCCACTTTTTAGAAATTCAATCTATACCCAATATATTTTTTTAACACTTTTGATCATAATCATAAGGTGTTGTTAAACGATCAGTTTAAAATGAAATAACTCCTTACAAGCAATTGTGAAATGAAATAGAAATAGAAGGACAAACAGTCAACGTTGTACTTCTATTATAAATTGTGATTTTATTATGTATGCTACTTGACTGTTTCTTTAGTAAAACTTTTTTTGTTGGAAAATCAGCTTTAATGTTCTTTAGAAAGGACCCATGATTAAAGTACGTTTACCCCTGAATTCGAAGTTTCGCTTAACGAAATAATTTTGTGAAATACATCCTATTTCTTGAGGTATGACTGTATATTTCATTACAAAATAAAGTTTCCAATCGCATTTTTATTATTGTACTTTAATTGCAAGAATTAATTATAAGTATGTTATTGTATGATTTATATGTTGATTTACGGCAATATTTACTTAATTTATAATTATTGATGAGACAAGGTTAACCATTGAATATAATAAGGTGCGAAGGAGCCTGATATTATTTAAATAATGTTTATATAAATAGCAAATAAACCTAGATACATAGATATTTAAATAAATAATGTATTTTCAAAAAGTATAATATCAAAGATTAATATAGTTTCAATATTGACAAACATCGCAATTGTAATACAGGTATCCTCTGACTTACGAATTCCCAGACTTACGAACAAAATTCTAAAAGCTCTATCTTGTTTCAAGTATATATATAAAAAAATAACTTTCCAACAAAAAATGATAATTTCTTTAATAAAATATACTCCCTCTGTTCGAAAATATACATTTGAAAGAAAATCTTAGATTATCTAGAGTTTCGAAAGCATCTGGCAATACTCATTATATTGGTATTCTTTACAATGATAACTAAATATCCTAACATAAGTAGTAGTCCTAAGTAGTTGAAATTTGAAGATCAAAAATTAGTTTTTTTTAAGAAAATTAGTCACCGCTGGAATTTCAAAACGGAAAATTTTAACCCAAATGATTCAATCACTACAACATGAAACTACGCCAAACACGATTGATGAATTAATTGAATGTGTTCAAGATGAATTGAATAAACTAGAGAGCAATACTCTTGATAAAGTCTTTATAAAATTACAAACTTGTATGGAATCAATTATGTTAACAGTAGGGACCAATTCACATAAATTTCCTCATATAAATAAGGTAATGATCGATGAGGATCGATTAACTAAAAGGTATATATTTTCAAAAGAAGCGTTCAACAAGGCTAAATGTCACTTTAACTAAATTTGGATTACACTAAAATTATTTGTATTTAGTTATATTGTGAGAATAAAATGAATTGGGCAGAAATGTAATGTTTTTGGAAGATGTACTATCTATTTTGTTGCAGTTGTTCCTTTTGTCGTTTTTATTAAATAATTGTGATGTCTACATTGAAAAGTTTTTGTAAGTAACTATTTTATTTATTTCAGTCTACTTTTTCAAATTTTGCAGTAAGTAATACGAAATTTAACACATATAAAAGTAAAAACCATGATAAAGTGTGGTAAGATAAGTATAAATTAAAATTCCCCCGACTTACGAACAAATTCGACGTTCGTAAGTCTTTGGAACGGAACTAGTTTGTAAGTCGGGGGATATCTGTATTTATATTATTTATACAATATCCTAACATTACGTGTAAATTGTGTTGCCTACATACATAATCAAAAAAAATATAACATACTTCATTATTTAACTTGGCTGGCGAAATTGTGCAAGACGCGCAAGCCAAGTGAAGTGTGGAGAGGAAGGAAGAAGAAGAAGATTATTTAACTTACCATTAACTAACAACAGAATAAATTGATTAAGATTAAAATGATTCCTTTTCTATTTTATAATTGAGACAGAAAAAATTCGTATTTTAATTTATATGAAAACAACTTAACTCACCGTTTTTTAGGTACTATTCGATAATTATGCAATGAAATTAAGTGATAATTAGCACTGCATTTAATTAATTACTACAATTCACTATAATTACTTGTAATATGACAATTATTTACTTTTATGTTGTCAACCAACATCGGTGTCTTGATTTACAAATAACGTAATTACAATGCAGAAAAAATGCGAGAAACGAAATAAAAAAAAAATTATACAGCTAAAATGTCACATGGAATTTTATTATTATTTTCAAGTGTTTTCTGGTGAGAATGTGAATAGAAATCTGGAGAGACTACAAGTATAAATATATTTAAAGAAAATCTTTTATAAAGTAGGTAAGATTTTTAATTAATTATAATAATATTTATTAACTAATTAAGCGACTGTGAATGACATAATTATAGAAAATAATCATGTTAGTATTGATGATAATACTGTAGAATTAAGTGTAGGGAATTTAGTGAATGCAGTAGAATAATAATCGATATTTTAACTATACGATAAAACAAAACATTCATTCTCGTTGTTGTACGAACAAACATAAACATGTTGGAGTTCGAGTAATCAGAGCCAACGTTGATAATACGTGTGTGTATCGTTTAAAGTGGAAGAAGTTCAAATGATCAAATCCGAGTGATTTTCCTTATTTGTTTAACACGTAATAATAAACAAACAAACGACACATGCATGTGAAAGTCGAAATTTAAGATAAGTAATGAATTTCTCACAAAATTCAGACAAAGAACGTCCAGTTTCTTTCCAAAACGACACACTTTTAGGTCATCGTTCCTCAATTGTTTTTCATTCATTCATTCGAAAAGAAAACACAAAGCACTTGTGTCTTGTCGAATCAAAGTGCACGTAGGAAGGATCGACGTAATTCGTCAAGGACCCAAAATTCTTGATCTTATGAGAGCAAACAACAACAAAATTTAATGACTCTGATTGTAAACAACAACATTTTTCTGTTTTACTAATTGGACGTTAGATAAACGTACAGCTGGATTGCAAAAATAATAAATATGCATGTTAATGTAAGAAACGAGCGGATTGCGATGTTGTCAATCAATAATGTTCGGCTATTTTTTTTTGGTTTCACGTAATGAACTTTGGATTATTACTGCACATATGTTGACACATATACACAACACGTATAAATGCATGTTTTTATCACTCAGTTTTACGCGATTGATTTTTGTATCATCTTATAAGGAAAAGAGAGAACTGAATGCAGTGGAAATAGTATCTAATGATTTACTTGAATCTTTTCACGTTTCTCTTTTTTGCTACTGTAATACTGAGAATGAAACGTTAATAATATGAAATTATTGAGAAAAACGCTTTACACGAATGTATATTTGTTTCAAACTATATTATACACAAGGTGGATTACAAATTTTACAATTTATGCAACTCTCCAAAAAAATCTTTTATTCAATTTCTTAAATTTTATCATTTTTACAATCATTATTTACAATCAAACTGGACTGTAGTGAATCCTGTCTGCTCAAATTCGGAATACGTATGGTATTGCTTTATTAATTATAAAATTATTCTAGTTGTTACTCAATAATGTTAACATTTTGCACATTTTATTTATAACATTAAGAACTACTTTACATTAGTTTTTCAATAAATGTAGATATCAAAATTTGATAAATTTTACAAGAAAAGATTACTTTACGTTTATTATTATTAAATAATTATAATTATTAATTAAAATAAATCAGTAAAATCAGCTTTAACCTTTTCAATTAAAGTTGTAAAAGTAAATTATAGTAAATTTATAGAATTGTTATCAAATGCTGCAATTCTTAAGTTGTTTTTTTTATTTAAATATAAAATAATATTCTTAATGTTTGCTTATTTCTACTGATTATTTCCTATATTCGAGTCTTAAAATTTATAAAATTTCATTCTTATTGTCTCTACATACTTCTTAGAACTTTTGTATAAACACACCATAATGATAATTTGCTGTATTTTACATGTAAATACTTAAAAAAAAATCGTTGAAATTCTTAAATTACGTTCTAAAAATCTTCATATTTCTTTTAAGTTTGATGAAATTTTACAATACTAATAATCATGTTGTAGTTTAGATTAATAATTCTTATAAAATCGTTTAAATTAAAAAAAATATGTTGTTGTAGATTGAAAATTATTAAAAAAAAAATGTTTAACATTTCATTGTTAACGTTAATAATTTATAAAAATAATATGAATTTTAAAGTAAAAATACAATGCTGATTATTTGCAGTATTTTCCATTCAAAAACTCTCAGATAAATTCATTTATGTTGTTTTTACTTGCGCATTAATAATAAATAATTGTATTATAGTCGAGCACTTAAATAATGTAAAAATAAGCAATAACAATTAAAATTTGTAAATATAAATCGGAATCGGTTTTCCAATCGTTGATGTTGATGATTCTGCAAGGTCGTAAGAATGTATAATAAACAATGGCAAAGTTCACATTTCATTTTGTTTGCAATTAAGAGAAATATGTGTGTGTGTATGTATAGTAGATTCCAGGATTGTGTAAGTTTATAAATAATTGTGCATGAACGGAGGCCAGAAATAGCTATCGTCGTGATATAAGTTAACCGGTCAATGAGTTTCTTTGCATATCTAACACAACATGTTATTCTTTTCAAAATTTCCTTGATTTTGAAATACTTTATTTACGCAGCGCGAGTTGCAAAGCATACATAATTGAGGAAGTAAATTGAGTTACGAAATTTATATAAATTGTTACCTGGGATTATTTAATTAAAAAATGTAATTAAGTGTAACATATTATTTATTTCTTTAAACACTCTTTTACATAGAAAAATCCACTTAAAATTGTATTGCTTTTTATGGTGCAAACTTAATAAAATATTCTTTTCAAATTTGCAAAAGTATAAATAAGTTAAAATTCGATAATGACAAAAAATCAAAGTGTAAAATTTAAATAAATTGTTGCTTTTTTATACACGAATAAAATGGAAAAACAATAGAATACTGTGAAAAACATTGAATAAAACAAACTGAAATAAGTTAACAAACCTAAAAAAAAGTATATAACAAGATGATTATTTTAGAATAAAATTGGGATCAAAAGTTAATTAAATAATTGAGGAAATTGTAAATCACAAGAATAATAAGAGAATGAAAAATGTGTGAAATAGTTGGAAAAACTTTGCATCTAGTTGATGCAAAAGTTTTATTGAACTAACTGAGGAGAGAACAAGATTTATATGTTCTATTGAATAAAATGATCAGAAGTTTATTATATAAAACACGAAAATAAAAATAAGTAAAATAAATTTATAGAAAGAATAAAATTGAAAATATTTTAAGTACAAAATGTATATAAATATACAACAATACCTCGCATAGTGCGTCTTCGATCAGTGCGGAGTCACTATAGTACTGTTTGAAAATTTCATATCAAACGAAATTTTAATTGCAAAAGAAACTTTAAAAGATTAGTACACAATATTATGGACATTTTATACAATCAAGTTTCTTTTTGTGAAGTTTATTTTTATGTAGTTTTAAAGTCCTCGATTAGTCCAAAATGTTTATGTTATATATAAATATTATATAAAACACGACAATCAAAAAAAATTTAAATAAATTTACAGAAAGAAAATGTATGTCACATAGAATCAAATTGTAAATATTTTAAGTACAAAATTTATATAAATATACAACAATACCTCGCATAGTGCGGTTCTATTAGTGCGGTTTCACTATAGTGAATCCGTACTAATTCATATCAAACTAAATATTAATTGAAGAAAAAGTTTAGTAAGCAATATTATAGTAAAACTGGAGACGTTTTATACAATAAAGTCTCTGTTTGTGCAGTATTAAAGTCCTCGATTAATGCGGTTTCAAACAGTGCGGGATATTGGCGATTACCCGCACTATGTCTTGTATTAAATAAATGTGTAACAATATTAATTTACTTATATATAATTTATATAAATTCAAATACGTTTTTGTTTTTTTTTAAATAAAGCGAATTAAATACAGACTTGATATTTACTATTTTGTCGGAAACTTGTTTAGTTAAGTGAAAAAATAGTAAAGGTAAAGGTCGTTCAGATTTTAATCGTTCTTTAGTATTTGACATCACAATTAACCAAATACAATCGCAATTTCAATGCAAAAAAAGACGCATTGAATTTGAACTATATAAAAATAGAAATGATTCTGCAATTGCTGGAAATATAACTGCAAAGTAATATGAAAAGCGCTCAAGCGGAGCGTTCCACTTTTTTTTTCGTAATGTAGTTCAAGATCAATGGGTCTCATGGTAATCAATACAGACAGAGTTTCCCTCTGTGTATGAAATAAAAACTGCAATCAAAATTATATAGCAATTAGCAGGAATTCAAATGAAAATAAAACATATTTAAAAATACGAGGATGATTTATGTACCATTTAATTATGAGCATGTTTTTATTTGATTATTCGGTTATCGCATTGTCCGTGCCCGGAAGTGACCCAACAAATTCGATTGTTTGTAGGCGAGATAAATTATGCATTTTTATAATAATCGCCGTTGAAATGCAAAATGTAATTTTATTGTTAATTTAAAAAAATATATCATTTTTACCTCGCATAGTGCGGTTACCACCAATATCCCTGACTAGTCGAAGATTTTCAAACAGCATAAAAAGAAATTTTATTTTAAATAAAATTAAAAAAAAATAAATGGAGATTTTATTTTCAATTTCAATTTTATTTTTATATAAGTTAAAACTTGAAATGACCTAGAAAGAGGATGTCTTTAGTAAAATAACATTACTCAGGTCAAGGTTAAAATACAGAATTATGGACGTCAAAGACAATAATTATTTTTTAATTTCCATATTGCAAAAATCGTAGAGAAACCAAATAAATTGAAAATAAACAATAACAAAAAAAACCTACAGTCTATAATCCTTTGTAATAATAGTAATTATTTTTTTTTTTGTATTATGATTTTGTATTCGACAAGAAAGTAATTTCGCGAAATAAAACTTTTTAATGTATACAAAGAATGAACTTTAATCAATATATATTTTTCATTTTGTCCGATAACCTTTTACCATCTTTCTGGCAACTTGATTCCGCGCTCATAGAAATTCTGATTTTTATCAGCAAAAAACTTCATTATATTTAGTCATCATATTTACCAAAATAAATGGTTATCTGATGGTACAAGGTCAGGGTTATATGGGAGATGCGACATTACTTCCCAACCATTTTTCTTTGATTGCTTCATCCAGTTTCATTAGTTGTTGACAGATGAATTTGCACTTTGGTTTCTTAAATGTAAATGCACACCATTGTAATTTGATGGGAAATTGATTGCATGATATTTGTTGATGCAATTCAGCTTTTAATAACAATCCATTTTTAAGTGATAAATTAATCCTCACTGCAATCACTAGCACAGTCATATGACTATGCGATTCAATTATGATTTGGATTATCTATCATAAACTTTAGTAGGTCAACCAGAAACCAACGTTCTTTGAGTAAAATATCAACAGAACTGATTTTTTTTAAACAAGTCTTAAACGTGCATTCTGTTAAACTATCAAAATCAAAAACTTCACATATATCTTTGTGAGCTTTTTGACAGTAAACTAGATCATGTTTGTTTTTACACTCGTATTAAAATTTACTTTTAACTAATAGCTGCTAACAATATTACGCAAAATTGACTTCCAAAGGAAGCTAAAAGTGACATCTTTCAAATTACAAAAGGAAAAAAAAACATAAAATTGACAGAACTCTTTAAAAAAACAAATATTACACTATTTAATTGCGAAGAAATGAAAGAACTTTCTTGACAACCCAATCCAATTCAATTTAATAATAATTATCAATATCTGTAAATACACTTAAATCTCAATTAAATTTTCCACCAAAAATATCAAAACAATTTTACGGTTTCTATTTACATAAATAGTATTATATATTATCTATACTATAGTTCAGTTTGACAATTTAAACAAACTAATTTAAACTAGAGTACACAATTTTCTTTATATACATAAATTATCATTTTTCCGTTGTATAAAGAATCAAATATCTGTCTTTTTGGTTAATTTTTGTATGTATTTATTTTCTCGAATAGTCCGGTTCAAACCGACATGAAATTGGCAAAAAATACTTAAATAAACTCAATAATACTTGACTTGAATCCTTTCAGACCTGAATTTTTAATATTGAAAATATTTTTTTAATCTTAAAATATTGTATGGTACTCTCACCAAATTTATCATCTACATTTCCTTGCTACTCATCATTTAACTTTTCCTCATTGTCTTCGTCAATTTCATTATTTTCATTATGTACATTTATTATTATTTTCTTCTACATCTGAATCGTATAATGCCGATATAGCAACCTATGCATCTCGCAAGTTTATTTTCTTTAAATTTCTTTAAAACTTTCTTTAAATTTCCATAAAACTGCATTTGGGATATTTGGGCCAACATAATATATATATTTTTTTATCGTCAAACTAGACAAAACACCCAGTGGTGGCAATTGCGTACAAAAAGTTCAAAGAGCTATGTCGATGATTGTATGTGTATGTTCATAAACCTTATAATTTACATTCCAATATAATGTCAAAATTATTCTTTGTATAGAAAATATTGATATTATTTCTAATGTATCTTTGAGGCTATTATTTTCCACGTTTCACAGCACAATAAGAACCGTCACTCAGACATGAAAGGATTCAAATATAGTGTATGCTAGTATCGAAATATCTTTGCAATAATTTGTCAAAATTACATTTTGTATTGTATGCTTAAAATTGGTATTCATTTATAAAATAGAATGGTTTACGTATTACCGAAAGGATTAATTATTTAATTTATTTATTTACAAATTTATATTAACCCTATTTGGATCAAAAGACTATCGACGAAAGTTTTTCTGTTATTCAATAATTTATAATACTTTTATTAATTTTAACATTATCAATTAAAGTAGAATTAATTGATAAATTTAAATTTTAAAGTGTGCAAGTTTTTAAGTAATAAAATCACTACACATACATAAATTATCAATAAAATGCGCTTAATTTCAATTTTAGGATATCTCCGCTTCACACTTGACTCTTGCGTTTCATTTTCTTTTCTTTTTTTCTCCTAATAACACACTTTCGTGTGGGCAAGATAACTTTTATTTTGCAATTGACCTTCGAGATGCATTTGATAGTCACTATTATTTTATCTCATTACGAAACTTTGCCAGACCGAACAAAACGCCTTTTCAATGCAGGTTAGTTACTAAAGTTCACATTTGCCACCGTGCGAGATTATCTTATCGATCACAATCGGTATAAAAATACGTCGTGAGTATGTATATTTTATATACTCCGGTGTTATTTATACGGTTCGTAGATAATGGATAATCCTAGGTGAACAAAGTATTGTTGACCCAGAAATGTCGTCGAATCGATTCGATAGTTTCCAAACTGTTTCAAGTTTATTATTAGCTGATTGATCTGTGAAGTAGTTAATTATTACATATAAATTAATTATAATTTTACCAAAAAAAAAACTATAAAATATTGATATAACTTCTTTAATTAAAAAGGAAACTATACGTATTAATTCCGATTTTATTAATTGTATAATTTTAATTACGAATTAGCAAGAATTCAGTTTTTTAAAATATCAGTTTCAATCATAAAAACTCAATGCAAACAATAATTTCATATCTTTTTTTGTTATTTAAATAGTTTGAGGCAACTTTAATATCGATTCAATTTTTAATATTGAATAGGTTAGGTTACATTATGTTATGTCAGAGCTCGCTCATCGGGGAGATGCTAAAGAACCAAGAGAAGTGGTACATTAACACAAGCTACGTAGCAGGAGTGCTCTCGATTAAGGAAAATGATAGAAAGAGAAAGGGAGGAAAGTGATAGTGGACACACATAGAAGAGCAGACCTTGGCTAAGACAATTTACATTGCAGAGACATTTGTTAACACCGGACTTGGATTCTGATGAAGAAGAGGAGAGCTTTTAAGGTTTCCTCTCCTCTAAAAAAGAGGTTATGTCAGAAAACTTTATGTAAACATGACAGTCGGAACGTCATGTTATCTTTCAACCTTAATTATTTTTTATATTCTATACTTTACACACTAACTGGATATAAACCAAGGTTTAAAATTTCTAAATAATGAATCCGCACTATGCGAGGTGTTGCTATTGAATAACAACATATTTAGTATTAAATAATATTGTTTCAAAACAAAATTCTTTCAAAATATTTTGATAAGCAGTAAATATTGTTATTGATTTCAATAATTTAGAACATACTTGCTTTACTTGTTATTGCCTTATTTGTTTATATAATTTGAGTGAAGACGTAGGATTTAATTTGTTTAAAAATATGTTCTTGTTTAAATTTTCAAGTTTTGTTTTTTATTTATTTTTATTAAATATTATTTCGCAAATATATTTGTAATATTTGAGTTGTTTACGTTTATGTAAGTTTACTCTAGACGTTTGTTTTGTCAATTGTATCATTATTTACCAAATAATTTCTGTAATCACATAAATATTTATTTGAAAATTGTTAAGATTAAACGAATCAAACGAATTGATTATGTAAAGAGTAGTAATAGTTATATTAGAAGTACGGCATAACTTCGGATTAACAATATTTGAAAATTTCTTTAACAAAATCTAATATAAAAAAATCTCACAAAACAAGCGTTAATCTGACAGTTCTATATACATACTAATTATAGATTCTGAAAACTATCATAAAAGAAGTTTAACCATTTAACCAAGGTTCTGTCAATTTTTAATTCATTCTATTTTATCGTGGATTATTTCGTGCTTCATAAATTATAATAAAGTTTAATCAAGAAAATGAGCCTTGTACATAAACAAAGAAAGTTATAAACTTTCAAAATACCAATTCAGAATCTCAGAAATTCCAATTCTGAGATTCTAAATTGGTATTTTGAAAGTTGACACAAAAGAAGTGTTATTAAGGTTATGTCAGTTTTTTTAAATTGACAATCCAATAGTTTCGACATTCTATTTACAGTTCTGTATATTGTCATAAAAGAAGCGTCAATATTAATGTTATGTCAGTTTTCAATTTGACAGTTGAACATTTTTGTCAATCTAATTTTTTTCTCCTCTTCAACAGCAAAATGTTATTAGTAAACTGTCAGTCTTTCAATGTCTATTTTATCATTAAATCTTTCTTGTTTTATAAATATATTACATGATAAAATTTTATAAACAAACGTGCATTTCGCAAAACAAAGACTGTTATAAATAATGTAAGAACTGAGGTTTTGTTCATGTTTCACATTTTGAATTGGTTTGTTTCTGTCACAGTAGTAGTATAAAAGTTGTCATAAAAGAAGTGTTATAATTAAGGTAATGTCAGTTTTCAATTTGACAGTCGAAAATTAACTTTTTAATGTAATAGTATTTCCATTTCTTCTATTTTATCATTAAATATTTCTTATCTAATTAACGTGAGTTGTGTAAAAATAAATAAACTCATAAATAATTTAAAAACAAAGTAATTTCAATTCACAAAATAAAAGTTACTTTTAATGATAAGTCAGTTTTCAATTTGACAGTACAAAAGTTTTGTCAATCTAATTTTATCAATAAAAGTTAACTCCTGAACATAAAAAATATTGCTATTAATATGACTTTTGAAATAATGTCATTTTTCAATATGTCAGCGTTTCCATTTCTTCTATTTTATCATTTCTTGTTAACGTGAGTTATGCAAAAATAAAGAAAGTTACAATTTCAATTCTGAAATTTGTCACAAAATAAAACTTACTTTTCATGTTAAGTCAGTTTTCAATTTGACAGTAGAAAACAACACAATCAACTTTTATTATAAAAAAATTAACGCGTCAACAATAAAATGTGTATATAAATTATATTTTGTATTTATGTTGATCCGATGTGATTCACATGATTGAAAATACATTCGGTTAATTAATTTTAAACGACTTATTTGTGCAGCCGTTCGAAAATAATACAGGGATTTTCGTAGCACAATGAAGTGTTTTTGAATTGCGCAAACAAAGAGGATGAACGCCCATGAATCACCAACGATAACGATACTTATTACAATGCACAAAACAATCCGGTTTAATGCATTCAAGAAATGAAATATGCAACTATAAATTTCCATACGAAAATTATGAATTTTATAACATTTCAATTATGAAAAAGTACTAAAATCATATATATTTTTACTTAATTGGTAAATAAAGAATTAGGCTTTGTTATAGAAACATTGAAATATGATATTTGAATCAATAGAAGTTTAAACAAATGTTTTGACTGTTTACGAAAGGAATTTCAGATTTGAAATCGGATAAATTTATAAAAAAATAATGTTAAATCTTTCATCTCAGAAGAATTTTGTGAAATAATATAGTTTTCTTTATTTATACATCAGAACCTATTTTTGTGCGGTCCTTTTTTATGCAATTTTATTTTTGTGAGATTTTTTTATGCGGTTGATGAAATCTAACCAATTCCACCATAGTAATGTTTTCAATCAGTGTCCATATGTGCAGCCTGCTCAAACGATTCTGTTAGACGATTTTGAACCAATTCATCATAAGAAGATGCGCGTTTTGGATTAACACGAGTAGCAGTGAATTATGTATGTGCATTTTGAAAATGTCTTCATACGTACAATGAGAAATTAAATTATTTTAAAATGTTTCCATATGTAATTTAATTATTTATTTTACTTGGATGCATTTTCTCACGAATTTCGTAAATCTTTGACGTATTTTCTAAGTGCGATTTTTTTTATGCGGTCTCTATCTACCGCACAAAAACAGGTTTTACTGTATCTACTGTTTTTAATTGAAAGGATATGGAGAACCCGTGCAAATTAATCATGAAATTCCTCTTTCTGTTATAATTTAAAAAAAAATTGACACTTATCAAGTGTTCAGCAATACCTCGAATAGTCCAGGTAATAGATTCATTCAATGTTTGAAACCGGACTAATCGAGTTAAAGTCCTCCGCATACAAATAAACAGCACAAAAAGGGACCTGACTGTATATACTTTATAAACCAACGTTTCTCAACCTTCTTAATGCCACACAATTAGTTACAGTTCATCGACTTGACATATGGTGACAGTTGTCATTTCGTGACAAATTAAAAAGATAACTCGACCCATATGTTGAGAACCGCTGATATAGAGGATATTTCTTTTTTAGAATTAATAATTTTGTGTATTAAGTTTTTAGAATTCGATTTTTAAATCTTATAAGTGTTAATACTTTATCATAATAGAAATTATTTAAAAAAATAATTTCTAAAGTGTGTACACAATATTTTACATAAACAATGACATAGAAGTCATTGTATGTTTGCCAACTGCATTTACCTCAAACAACATATTATTAAACAAAAGATACAAATCGCTATTGCGTATTAATATCTGAGAAATTGTTTAATTCAAAACAAACACAATAAAAAAAAGATAATAGCTCATGTATTATTTATTAAGTACATTGATATAGATTAAACGATAGTTAATAAGTCGTTTTATCTCGATAAATTCATTCAGATATGAACAAAATTAATCAAAATTAGTACATTATAAAAGAATCGTTATTACACAACTATATAATTTATAAATAGAACGATTATTTTAAAAGCATTTTAATATATGAATTACTTATAATTATTGAGGTTTTTTTATGAAATTATGATTAATTTATATACAAACTAGTGTAAAAACATATCGAAAATGATACATTATCATATATTTTTTTAAATTAGAACCAAATTTCTTACACGTGTATCAACATAAAATGGTTAAACTTTATTGGGGATTTGTTACCTCTAAGGGGTTTTATGAAGTTCGGTTGTCAAACAAAATTCGAATAAGCAAAGGTTCGAAAACCGAATTTCATATTTTAATAATAAAAATTACATCAGAAAATGTGTATGTTTTACCAAATAATATTTTTTCTTGAAACAATAAAACCTAGAAATTATTATGATTATCAACTAAGAAATAATGAATATATGTCACTATTTTAACGAGATTTGCGAGTTTATTATACTAAATAATTGTATGAAGTACAGCCTCGCATAGTGCGGACAATAGGTTCCGCCACTATCTTGTATTGTTTGAAACCGGACTAATTAAGGAACTTAATAACATATATCGTACAAAAAGGGAGTGCATTAAGAAAAAAAAGAACATTTATGAATAAATGAATAATTTTGTACTATTTTTTAGAATTGATTTTTAATTTGCTCAATTAAAATGTATTGTATTTTGTTTTGAAATTTTCAAACCGGACTGTAGTGAATCCGGTTTGATCAAAGTCAAAAAATACACATTTTTTGCCATCCACTTTTTACAATTAATTATCTTAATATTTAGTCCATATTTGTATAAGTATAAATGTAAGAAATGAAGCAAAAACGCATCGGTTTTCCAAGACAATTTAGCTAACAGGTTTCGAACAAATTCAGTTTTTGAACAACTTTTATGTAAGAATTATGTTTTAAAACCGTTAGAAATAAAGATTAGAATCTTAATATCATTAAAAAGTTTTGGTATAATTTTGAATTTTTTTGATCAAAACCGGACTATGCGAGTCATTGCTGTATCCTTATGTAACCATGGATAATTGATATGAATTATATCTGTACAATTATCAAACTTGAGATAATAAACTAAATTTCTAAAATTTATAGAAAATAGAACGAAAGAAAACTTTAGAAGAACATATTATTAGACTATTTTTTGAGTACCAATTATTTCCATTATTAAATAGAATGTAATTATCCTAAGTTCTTGTAAAACCCATCAAAACAAGGAACATGGAACGAGTTTCTATAATTACACATATTTCCTTACAAATGAAAGTTGAATGTAAGTTAATAATCCAGTCTGACATGTCGGAAAAGCATTATGGAAATTATGAGAAAAAATAACAGCAGTTTTTTAACAACTTGTAAATTTTAATATATTATTAAATTATACGAAAATATATTAATTTATTGAATCGTTTCTCAAAATATTATTTTTCTTATTCACATTATAATGCAAGAAAGATAATAAAAAAAATATAAACTGTTTCACTTTCTCTTTCTGCAATTCACTCAATAATTATAAGGAATATTGTCTTGTACGGAACACATTTAGAACTTTCTTCTTGTGATAATTGCATAAAAACGAAAGTGAAATGTAATTACTAAATCGGTTAGCTAAGAAGTAAATTTATATTTACAACGCAATGAAAATAATTAAAAATGACCGACGTTTGTTCGCCAAAAACCAAACGTCTGAGATGATTCGAATATTTACTTAATTTGCAAAAAACAATTATAATATCAAGCAACTATTTTTATAGCGGACAACTAATCAGATTGATTGGACTAATTTGTTTGTAATTATTTGCAACAATTTGACGTTTTACAGCATTTAAATTGGATGTGTGCATGTTCATACAATGTTGACGTATATAAATGATTTGCAACAAAACTTTTTGATAGTATTAATATTCAAATATTTATATTTAATTGAGACATGTACAGTTCAATATCAATTATTCAAAACTATTTGTCTTCACTTACATCTTACCAATGCGTGTCTGTTTTTACTTATGAGACCTAAAGAGTCGGAGAATCGAGGTTCAGCTGTATTTTGCTTAAACTTCATAGTATAAATTGCACAAAATAATGTGTTTTGTAACTTTTATTGTCTCATTTATTCAAATATTTCAATAACATACGCAGATGGAATGACTATTTGATGGCTTTATTTTAACTAATATTTAAAAGTTTTTTTTGGTCTGTAGGGATTCAAATTAAATTAATTAATTAATTTTACTAATTAGTACTTCAATTTTCAATAGCTTTATTGTCTAATTGAAGAAAAATGGAAAGTTTGTGCCGATTTGTGTTATGCACCATTGGCGCTGTCTAAAATATATGAGAATTGTCTATATATTCTGAAAGATCTTTCTCAAGCGTCTTTAAAAAAGTTTGTTTGGATCAAATGAATATGGAAGAAAACAAAGTGCATTTTAGACTTTGATACTTTTGTATTACTTTTGCTAGTAATAATGATGAAATTAAGACATAGACCGACCTTATTAGCAGAGATATATACAACATTAAAAACAATTTTTGAAGCTTGGTTACATAAACTATTATAATATATAAGATTCATACAATTTAACTAACACAAATCGCGACAACGTTAGTTGTTTCTTCTCCATACAATGCACTTTCTGATTTCCACAAATTCGGATCTTTTTTCAAAATTACATTAACTGCAATAACTTTTAATTTTTTAGTCAACATAAAAAGTTTTTAACGAAAAGCATTATAAATTCTGGGAGGATGTAATGCTTAAGTTGCGTGAATGATGATGAAAGGTGTATAGATCGAAATTCTATGTATAATTCAAAATTTGTATATCGATATATAAAAATGTTGATTCTTTACGTGAAAAATCATCACGAACTTTCTGGACAACTCAAAACGTGGTTATACATTTTCTATAATTTACCGCTTGAATTTATGTTAGTGTTTTCTACATATTTCTTATAGAAATTTTTATAATTTTTAATGTACAAGAGGAGTTAAAATGCCAAATTTTGATTATATTTATGAACTGAAATTTGAATAATTATATTTTACTGTCTACAGGAAGATAAACATAAGTATTTATTTAATTATTTTATACAGATATACATATAGTTTTTAGTGTTCCATAATTTTGCAGGAGTTGCAATAATTTAATTTTCTGTTATTTCTGACGTAATTATTTCTGTTTTCTTACATGTTTATAATACAAATTTGTATGATTTATAATTTTCCAAAGGTGCAATAATTGTAATTTATTACTTTAAATTATCAATTACAATTTGCTGTTAATTTTAGAATAATTGTATTTTCTAGAATAGACGTAATTATTTCTGTTTCCTACATATATTATATAAATTCGCAAGAGGTGCATTAATTGTGTTTTGTTGGCTTTTACTGAGAAACGTAAAGTAATTTTTTAAGTAATGTTAATGAGTGGATAGAAACTGTTGTGTAGAAAGTGCATGTCACGTTTTAAGAGTAAATGCTTACAATGCAAAGAAGAGAAGAATCATTAGAGAGTATCAATGGGGGTATTGTTGTGGTGCTGGACGCGAGGAAGGGGATTGCGTAAGTGGCGAGAAGATCAACTCTGCAGCGAAGAGATGCGGAGACTTTCTCTAATTACAGAAGCAAACAGTTCGACCGCAGCGAAGAACCGCAACAAGAGAATCTACGAATTATGCAATTAGTGTGTCGTGCAGCCGGCGAAAATGTATCGGAAAATCGCAGTGCGCTCATAGAGACTATGACTAATGATGTGTCGCATATTGAACTTTAATCGTTTGGTCCACGGTTGGAGTGTCCACAATCTATATAAGTGTACGTGCTAGAGTGAATCCAGTTCATTCCCAAAGTCGCCGTTTTCTTCCATATACATCAGACCGTTGTTTTTACCGGAGCGCATTTGTACGGCCTTCGAGTACAACAGCACATCGCGATACACGCGTGTTACGACCACCTCGAGACTTGAGAAAGGCTTACAAAACGTAAATTTAAAAAAAAAATAATAGCAACAGACCATCAGTAAGAGACGAAGACTTAACGATGGAAGCCGTGCTCCAAGAGGCAGCCAGTGTTACGTTGGACACGAACGGTGCTAGTGCTTACGCAAACCTCAACCCAACCGAAGAAGACACCGTCGTACCGCTCGTCAACCAAACCGAAGATGCTGGATTCAGCATGCTACCATCGACGGAACCCGTCGACATGCAGTTCGAGAACATCGTCTTCACAGCTACGACCGGATTATTCAAAAAAGGTTCGTTTCGAAATCAGCACAGAGAAAAAAAACTTGTTTCCATCTCAAATATTTCATCTCTGCACAGCATCCAAGTGAAAGCCATCACTCAAAAACACTTGGTCACGGCATTCCATGTTGCCGCATTTCACAAACACTTCAAGCAGAAAATAATAACGCAGATAAAAAATATATACATGTTGAGCAATATCAACTAAAACTTCATTGAAACGCGACTAACCTTCGCTGCACAATATCTAAAACAAGTTTAAAACAAATAAAATATTACAATCGTCCGCACTCAAACAATTTCTAATAAGTTACACATCTAAAAACTTACATTTTCAGTTTAGAAAGAAATTAGAAATTCAACATAACAATTCCCTAATAAAATTTGAATTATTTTGAATTTTAAAAGTCATTGAATTCATTAATTACCATATTAAAACAATTTTATTAAACGTTTTCCGATTCACATAAAACTTGACTGAACGTAAATGAAAGTCATATATTTTTACTAACTTATTTTTCAACGTTCTACATTTTTTATTATAAAAAATAATCATTGCTTCTCTATACAATTTTATCATACATACAAAATGTACTTGAAATCAGTAGAATCAAGTAAATAAAGCACAAATTCACTTTTAATTACAAATTGAACTATTTACGTAAATAATTGAATAGCAAAAAAAAATAATTGCAAATTACAAGTTAAAACTTGCAACCGTTTCTCAGCAGAACTTTACCATGAAGTGACCTTAAAATTACATCACTTTTGCAAATATAAAAACTTTATTTCTTACCAAATATATATAATCTATTCACATTTATTTAAGTGAAATTTAATAAACAAAATATATTATATAATAATATTTTCTTTAGTAGCTCGAACCAAAATGTATAATCTAAAATGTTATCGCATATTTGGATATATTAAAACTAAAATTCTTGCAAAAAACGTATTGATTAGTTTGCTGTTTATGAAATTCGCAACACTTGACTCACGTGCATTATGTAAGGATCCTTACATATATTTTTTTTTGCTCTCGGGCACTTTGAACCTTGGAATTTGATATATTCGATACGTATTGTAGCAATTTGCGATCCGTTGAAAAAAAAAATGACTCCTTTTTTGTTAGATAAAGCGATAATCTGCAATCTCTATAATTTCCAATATCTGATATAAGTTTAAATAGTGGAGTTACGAAATTCAATTGAAAGTTTTCTAAAATCTTATCGAACATAAAATTATGAAGAGATTTTTAAATTATTAATAATGATGAATAATTTGTATTGAAATTTAAGTATAACAATATGATGAAAATAGTATTTAGAAGTTATTTAATTTTGAAAGAAACATAATATATTTACATTTTTTGAAAAGTCTTTATAGTTATTAAGAAACAAATTACACAAAATATAGTAGTAAACATCTCAATATTTAGTTTCTTTAGATTATATCACCCATTGAAATAATATCATTGACACATGCTGCTTAACTTTCGTTGCTAATTATAGCCATACGGTTATATTAAGCTGTATTATATGATTAAATAAACTAAATCTGATAAACAACAATTACGAATGTCGCCGTTATCAAAAATAACAAAGAAATTACAATTTCGATTATCCAAATTCAATTGAAAATATCTATAAATTATAATTAATTTCGAGAATTGATGCAGTAGTTTTACTGACAATTATAATTAATTCAATTTCATTCCTCTTAACTCAATCAATGAAAATCAAAGTCTAACTCGTGCTAGGTTTCCGTGTAATTACCAATTATTAATATGCATAATGACGAAATTAAAATCTACGATATTAGTCAATCAAATATGTAAGTTTCTTTTTCTTTAATTAATTGCTAGTAGCAAAAACAACAACAACAACACCAAAATGTGGGTTTTTCATGTTGTGGTTCGGCGTAACAAACTTCTTTATTTTTCGTTGTATTTCCGCGCTGCTCGTAACAAAGACGAGAGAGCGAGTGAAACTGTTATCAATGCTGCGTTCCGATAGTGCGATTATCGATATCTGGAGGAAACCAAAGTTCAAAGTAATCACAATTATAAATAATACAATATTTGCGTGGGAATATTAAATAAAAATTGTGTGTAAATATATATAATTACTGCTATCTCGCTCTTCCTCTCGTCCAGTTCAGGAAACGCAATTAAATATTGAACTTTGGAAACTGACCGCATCTCTCGAACTTTTCGGTTTTGATTGTTTAATTATTTGTTTGTTTGTTTTTTATGTGCAGAGAAGAAAGAGATTTTGCATAAGATCAATGGAAGGTTTCCGCAAGGTCAGCTGATCGCAATCATGGGTCCATCCGGAGCTGGAAAGAGTACGCTTCTAGATGTGCTCAGCGGTTATAGGATTACGGGAATCGAGGGTACGGTTTACACGAACGGTACGCCGAGGGATTTGAACGCGTTCAGGAAGTTGTCCTGCTACATCACGCAGGACGATCGGCTGCAGCCTCTTCTTACCGTGAAGGAGAACATGAAAGTAGCTGCTGATCTCAAATTGGGCACCGATGTTACGCAGAAGGAGAAGGATGCTATTGTAAGTCTCGTCCACCTTGCAGCGGTAACCTCAACGACCGAGCGCGACATCAACCTTCCATTTAAATCCGTAGTTTATGTGACATTGGGATATTAAAGAAATTCACATCTTGAACATAAAAAATCTTCAACCAAATGATATTCAACGCATACAAAAAAAGCAAAACGAAAACAATATTTTTTTTAATTATAAATACAAATATTGTTTACAACATGTCGATTATCGAAATTGCAGAAAAACGATTGATTTTTAAAAATACTTATATTACGAGTTGAAATGGCGCTATTACATTTTTTTGTAACATTCATATTTGTCAACAGTAGTATTGCAAATATTAAATGTATATTCAGCAAAATCTCGCTTAGTGCGGCTTCGATTAGTCCGGATTATTTCTAAAGAAATTAGTAAACAAAGTTATTTATGTTATTTCTTTATACTTTCAAGTCTCTTTTTATGAAGTTTATTTTTATGGGGTTTTTAAGTCCATAATTAATCCGGTTTCAAAAAGTCCGAGGTATTTTTGGAACTTTAGTAGTAAATATTGAAGTATAAAAGGAAATAATATTGTTAATTGTGTATTTTTACGGTTCTCGTTTATACTTCTGACGTAAATCGAATGCAGTTAATAATTAAAATTCAGAAATAAAAGCAATTAAGATTGACATATGTATTAATAATACGACCATTTCGAATTACTTCAGAAGTTATAGAAAAATTGATTGAAATTATTTTTGATAATAACTTTTAAGGTGGTGAAATCTGATAGATCGTATTATATAGCTGTCAAATAATAGTTGTCATAACTCCGACCGAAAAAAATATGGCGGTATAACAAAATACCAACGATTTTTTCATGAGATTTGTGCAATTATAAGTAATTTTTCCGACAATTAAAATGCATATATTCAATCATTAGTAAATATAGAAGTATGTAGCAAAACGAAACAATATTATTTTTGATTATACTATCAATAGTGATTGTATTTGTCATATGTTGATTATGTAAAATTGCACAAGAGACTAATAATTTTGATAATATAGTGTACACCAGCATTTATCAACATTTTTACCGAGTGACCCAACATATTTGTTTATATTGCAACTCAATTACTAAAACTATTTCATCAGTTCCTCGCTGTCATTTCGCAACCGAACATATTTGTTTGTAGTTATACCACGATTCAAATCCTAAGAGTTTTTCACCAGGTTCTCGCTTTGACACAAGGTGACAGCTGTTATTTCGGGAACCATTAATCACTAAATATTTTAAATTAACATGCCCCAATTTTGGGTGCGACCCGTAGGTTTAGAAACGTTAGTTTACACAAATGTTAAATAATCACAATAGACATGAATGAAAGTAGAAAAAACTAGTAATGCTTCTTTTATGACGCACTGTATTTCCTATGAGAAAGTACTTAATTTTAAAATGTGTGCACTCAATTATGTTTACATATTCAAGTTCATAACGAAACGAAAACAAGTTTTTCCTTGTTACCAATTGCCAATTTTGAATATACATCTTTGATTAACCGTTATTTTCGAAACCAGTACTCGAGCGTACAAAGAACCAGTTTTTTTTTGTAAATAATGAGTTACAAATTTCGGGTTTTTCCTGAAACCTAAACTTTGATTTTGGGCGTAGTATAAGTTCAATAAAACAATTTGATTATATTTTCAAATGAATCAGCAAAAAGAGTTGATAATACATATTTTCTTTATTAGATTACTAGACGTATTTTTATACTTTTAGAATAGCACGAGGCAATTTTTTAATTTTGAATAATTTATCAAAATTAAGAAAAATATATTTTACATAAAATTATCTAGTTCATTATCATACAATTTTTAAATAATTGACGACGTAATTTGTTATTTGCTTTTAAATAAAACTTACAACATTAATCGCAAAAATATTTGAAATTTAATAATATGAAATTTTTATAGAAAGAAATTAATTAGATTATAAAACACGTGTACTGTGTGTTACCAAATTAGTGATCAATTATTTGATTCGATGTATACGCACGACTTGTCACATTATATGTCAAAACAGTAATAGAGTGTGTAGGTATATTACAATTATAGAACATATTTGTTAGTAATTACTCATTTATAACAAGTAAAATTCCGTTCACAACATAAATTTATAATTTGTATACAATACATTTTATTCATATTATATTACCAATTGTCATACCGTAATACCTCCAAACGTCAAAATTACGTCTTAGGAAAACAAAACATGCATGAAATCATACCTTATATATTTATACCATAATCAAATATAGACTTATATAACTATTAAATGCAATAATACAAAGAAAGTTTTAAATTTATGGAAATGGAATAAAATTAAATATCCAATGTAATAATTATTGACAGTTAAAATATTGCAAAGCATACTACGGTTTATTTTAATAAGATTTCCAACATATTGATGTCATATGCAAGTTGACGTAATATCAATAGAAATCAATGGCGGTTGAATAACATAGTAACTCTTCTTTTATGACAGTTTGCATTTCTCTCTGTTTTCCAAGTTTCTAAATACATATATATTCAATTATGTATTTACACACGGTTTCTTAAACAAATTCATTATCTGCTGTAGAAAATGAAACTAAATGTTATTTTCGGTGAACATCCAAGCAGTAGGTGATCGATTGATGAATCATAAAAATTAATATAAAAATAAAGCATCAATAACAAATTGGAGCGAATGTAAATTAAGTGTCCTGAATGCGCTCAATGTTTATCAATGTGGAATAACTTCCTAGATTGCGCGTAATCTATTGGTGTTCCAACAGAAGAGGCAAACTTCAATATTTACGCTTGTGACTTATGACTTTTTAGTTCAATAATATCTTTGTTATTTATGGGTAATAAATCAACGTTACGATAGCAACGGATT
Organism: Nicrophorus vespilloides; assembly: GCF_001412225.1. Lineage (NCBI taxonomy): Eukaryota > Metazoa > Arthropoda > Insecta > Coleoptera > Silphidae > Nicrophorus > Nicrophorus vespilloides. Next base: position 48,493 of record NW_017098910.1, read on the forward strand.
GATGGAATTTTGAATCGAAATAAAAATCGCGATGTTTACTTTTTGCTTCAACAGTTATTGGATATTTTCAGATTGGAGAAATTTTGAAAACCCTTGGATTGGATAAGGCTGTGAACACGAGAGCCGCCCGTTTATCTGGTGGACAGAAGAAGCGTTTATCTATTGCTTTGGAATTGGTTAATAATCCGCAAGTGATGTTTTTGGATGAACCAACGACGTAAGTCTATTTGTTGATAGTTTTAAAAGATAATATTAATGTGAATTTGGTTTTCAGCGGTTTGGACAGTTCCTCTTGCAGTCAATGCGTGAAACTGCTGCAGTTCTTGGCGCATCAAGGAAGAACTATTGTGTGCACTATCCATCAACCATCTGCCTCTCTTTTCCAACTCTTTGATCAGGTGTATGTTTTGGCTGCGGGAAAGTGTTTGTACCAAGGTAGTACGGATAATTTGGTTCCCTTCTTGGAAGATGTGGACTGCCCTTGCCCCATGTACCATAACCCAGCTGATTATGGTAAATTTACTAACGATGATTATTATGAAATTGGGTATAATTTGACATACTTTTCAGCAATCGAATTGGCGTGTGGCGAATACGGAGAGGACAAAATCGATCGGATGGTCAAAGCTACCGACAACGGAAAGACCATTTCCTGGTTGAAGAACTTCGATGTTTTGCCCACACAAAAGGCCCTTAAAGGTAAATGCAAATAAACTCACCCTTTTGATTTATGTTTCACTTTGTTGTTATTCTTCTAGATAAGTACAGAAAGGCTGCCAGAAAGACTGATCAAAGCGAGTCGCTGCACGCGACTTCCGCCTCTCATCAATTGAAGATTTTACTCAAGCGCGATTTCCTGAAATCGAGACGCGATTCGGTAAGAAAATCCTTTTCTTATTTTTTTTTTTTGAAACATGAATTGAATTTCATTCTATTTTCAGACTTTGACCTATATGAGGATTGGAGTTAATGCCATCACCGGTCTCATGCTTGGAACACTTTACTGGCAAGCAGGAGTCGACGGTTCCAAAGTCATTGACAACTACAACTTGCTCTTCTCTATTTTGATGCACCACATGATGTCCACTATGATGTTAACCATTTTAACTTGTAAGTTATTAACAATGAAGAAAGCAATATAAATCTTATTATTAATTTTATATTTACAGTCCCCAATGAAATGTCCATTTTAACTAAAGAACACTTCAACAGATGGTATTCGTTGAAAATGTATTATACGTCCGTGACCTTAGTCGATATACCAATATCGGTAAGATACAATGAATATCAAAATGAAGTACGATATTTATATGTCTTTTGTGTTTTGCAATTTGCAGATTTTCTGCTGCATCGTGTTTACTGTTATCATTTACACAATGACTGCTCAACCGCCGGACATGGAGCGATTCGGAATGTTCTCTGCTATCAGCATTTTGGTCGTCTTCGTTGCACAAAGTTTCGGTCTCATGATTGGAGCCGTCTTCAATGTTGTTGTAAGTATTACGAATAGTAACAAACATAATTTATTGAAAACATTCCAAACACAATCTACCAAATATTTCAAAAAATATAATCTATTATGACATTAAGTCTTTAATAAGCAATTAATTTCATACAAATCAAATTGAATGCAATTATATTATAAATACCAACGATTTATATAGATGTAAATCAACATTTTGAATCCAAAATCTTGAATTCCATATATTCATGATATTTCAAGAACATATTTGCTATAGTCGAGTCAGTTTAACCCAAAATACATTCTACAATAAAATAATTACGTCTCACTGCAATTGCTTTAATTCTACTGAAAAGTACACTAATTTGGGCCAAAGTCCAATTTACCGAAGATTATTTGCCCTAAATATTTAATTTTGTATTAATGAAATATTTAATTTTGTCAGGAAACATAAAAAGCTAAGTGTTTGTAATTGATTCATTATCATAGAGTTTAATTATCACATGTTTTTCTCTAATGTATTTTATATAATGATAAACGCAATTTCCTGACTAAAGTCAAAGACCTATGTGTCATATGTAATTAAACTTACTAGACTTAAATTATAATTATTGGTAATTTATATAATTAACCTCAAATTATAAATATATAATTGCAATTATACTATAAATAATATTTATTGGTTCAATTAAATGACGGTATAAACATTTTCATTAAATTAAGCAAATTTATAGGAATTAGTAGCAATTAAAAGTTGTATAGACTAAAGTGTCCCAGACTTATATTTTTTCATTAGACACGATTTTATTTGCAAACATTAAAATTAATTACTGTGTCTTATTTCAATTCAAAGATACAATAAGTATTACCAGTAAACGAAACAAATTTATAATATTAGACAACAATTAAGATCTAAATTCATAGATGTGTATAAAAACAATTATTTTTTTGAGTTAATGCGAAGGCACAATCAGTATTTTCAATAAATTAACAAATTTATAACATCAGTTAACAATTAAGAGCTTTCATTAATTAAAGTCATAGATTTATATTTTTTGTTAGAAAAGGTTTTATATTAAAAAAGTTTGACTTTGTTCTCATTTCGTGACACAATTCAAACAGTCAATTAACAATTAAGAGTATTTATTGACTAAATTTTACAAATCTTTTAATTTAGTTCATTTTTTCTCATTAGGATTAATGCAATTTGGAAGAAATGTCTAACCACAGTCATTCTGCCCTAGATTTATATGTTTCTTAATAAAACTATTTATTTATAAAAATTTGCTTAACAAATTAATGCAAATGATTTTAAAGTATTAATACAGTTCAAATTGAAATTGAAAGACTATTTTAACAATAAATATAGTCGATTTATCGAGTAGTTCATATATAGTTATAAAATAGTTCTAGAAAATCTTTTTCAAAGAATATAGTTGTAAATAACATGAAATATTTGAACAATTTGTGGTAGACAATGTTTTTTTAACAGAAAGTAAACAATAATAAAAGTTGTGAATATTGAAAAATTGATTGGAAAATTAAAGTTAAATGGCGATACAGTAGCGTTGTATTCGAGAAATTCTAAACGTTTAGTTTAAATCTTCATGTTTCAATTATTAACTACATTATGGATAAATTGAACTCATCTAGTTCTAATTAAGTTCATTGTTATAAGTATTTGTGTGTCTTACTTACTGTACTTGTATTTCAATAATCGCTCAATAATCGTTATGTCATTTATTTTCTTTGTGATTGTAACAATGTACGAAAAAGGGTTCATTGATACCCGGATTTTACGTCAGTCAAAAGAATGACGTCTTTTTCCACCTTGAATAAATTCATTACAAGTGGATGCAAGAAATTGTAAACAGACTAATAAACCGGTTTTTCGCTGATGCAAAAGTAAACATACAATACCTGAAATCAAGCAAGATTCTTTGTATATACAACAGCAATGACCTTAAAACTTTGATGAATCATTGATTATTAATTAATTCGTAAATTATGTATCTAATTATATGTATTTATTTTTTTAGAACGGAACGTTCTTGGGACCTACTCTTTCGGTACCGATGATGATGTTCGCCGGTTTCGGTGTATCTCTGAAGGACCTTCCACCTTATCTGTACTGGGGCAGCTACATTTCGTACCTGCGTTACGGTCTTGAAGGAATCGTGGGCGCAATTTACGGTATGGAGAGGCCGACGTTGGATTGTCCCGGAGAGAAATACTGCCACTACAAGTATCCAACGAAATTCCTCAAGGACATCGACATCAAAGGCGATCAGTTCACCAACGACATCATCTCTCTATTGATCATCCTGTTCTTCCTCAGGATCGTCGCCTACGTCCTGCTCAGATGGAAACTCGTTGCAGTCAGATAAACCAAAAACAAACAACAAAAAGAAAGATATATAAATAGTATATAAGAAAAAAATCAATACAGGAAAAGCCAAAACCAAATCATAAAAAAGACAACACAACGATTCCTTTTTTTTTATATTAATTCTTCATATATATTGTTTATATCTGTATTCCTCTTACAGTGTATTCTATATTTGTACATAAAGTGATTTTACCGTATAAGTTAATCAGCAGGACAGCGTGTAGTGCATATTTATTTGATTTAAGTGTAAGATGATCAACGTTGAATCAGGGTTCACGAAACTGACGAAGACGATCTTGGCTGTGCAAATCAACAAAGACAAGAAAACAATGCAGAAACACATACAACAAAAAAAACGACTGTTGCTGTATATTTATTGACTAAGATTTATAGAGATGATTTAGTAGTTGTTAGTTTGTGAAATTATTTAATTTAAAAAGAAAATGACAAATGCGACTAGCTGAAATGACATCGGTCTAGTTGCCAATTATTATTATTAATAAAAAAATATATTGTTACAATATTCAGTTCTTTTTTTCCTTGCCTCGATTAACAAATAAAATGAGCAGCACACTTCGTTTTCAGAGGTAAAAATGCTATAGGCAGAATGAAGTTTTTTCATAAATGAAAAACATTTTTTTGGAATAAAAGAAAAATATACTAAGAGTGAACAAAGTTGATTGCTTGTGCTTTTATCTCTTTCATTTAGCCATTACGAATATGAATATTACAATATGAAGTTATTACATTTAACACTGATCTTTTATGAAATAACACTAATTCCTAAATCATTTTCATTTTCACTTAAAAAAATAAATCGTTTTTAATGCATTTTAAGCACATTTTTAATTATTTGGTTGATAACATCTTCCACTGAAAGCCCATCGTCTTCTGCAATTAATAAATCTCTAACATTCTCTTCATAGATATTTTGGAATATATTCATTGAACCATTTTGATGACTTTATTTCTTTGACGTTATTTTCTTCAATTTCTAAACCTATCTTGTCGGGTTATCTTTTATGTTAAATAGGGCTTCAAATTGCGAACTTCGTTTTCAAAGGTAACGTTGTATATAATGAATACAACTTTATTGATGATGCTTAAATGTTGTTTTTCTTTTATCTTCTATACTTGGTAATATATTTCTCATGTTTATTGTTATGTGTTTGTTTTTCATCTGTTGACCAATGTAATCAATACCTAAAAAAAATCTTCTATTCTTTTCGTATATTCATTTGTATTCTCGCAGAACTTTGTTTCATCTATTTCAAGATTTTATCATAGAAACTGAATTAATTTATTTATATTTAATCAAGATAATTTAAACTACCATTTCGAATACTAATATTTAACCGTGATGTTAAAATTAACAATCAGAACTTTATTTGAGTTTTATTAATCATAAAATATTGACAATATTGAATCAAATATAAAATAAATACAGATTGGGTCAAAAGTCACTTTACCATTTATAAATGAAATAACTTTTATACTTTTAGTTATTTAATAATTTTCTTTTTAACATAACAATCTACACATCTTGGAGATTTGTTGGCCTAAATATGAAAGATAACATCTTTTAAATGAACCCTGTTTTTATTAATTTCAAATTAAATAAATGGAATTAATAGAATCAAATATTAATTGTACATTTGTTAGAAGGATAATTCGAACTTCTGCGCTCCATACCATGGACTGCTGTTTGGTTTCTGGATAGTACTTATAGAACTAAGATTCATCACCTGTTACTATTTTCCTAAAGGTGCTAGACTCTCCGTTTTCAATTTTTTTCTAAGAAATATTGGGCAAAACAAACATGTGTCTTTTTTCGGTTGTCATTTAATATTCGTGGAACTCATCGTGCTTAATTCTTCCTGTAGCCCAAGTGATGACTTAATGACTTCTCGGCACAGTCATGGCATTCAAGTCCAGTTCATCACCTACCATTTCCTGTGTCATTCTTGGATCTTCGTCAATTTTTGACTTCACCAAGGCTACATTTGTGTCGTCGGTGAAAGATTTCTGGCGACCATCACGAGATTCATACTCAACAGAAAAAATCCCACTTGTAAATGGTCATAAGGGATCATGCATTCACTCCATATGCATTTTGGCATTCCTGGAAAATTTGCAGACGCTTGAGTTGACGTCGAAATCCGTAGACAATGGAAAAAAAAATATTTGCAGTGTTTGTGGTGGAATTTCAACCACTAATATTGCATATTCTCCTATCCATTCTTACCGATCTTCTTGAAATTTGACATAAAATATCATTAGACTGTAAGAAATTGAGAAACAACTTTTGTTTTTTTTTTCAGAAATTGTTAACTTAAGCAAATTTTTAATTGCAATTCTTACAATAATTCCAAATTTATTGGTCATTTTAATTGGAGTTTTTCTGCCTTCAATTTATGTTAATTTACGAATCATTTTATTATTACAAATTAATGTAATATAACATTATTTATGCATTTGATGTTCTAATTGAAAATATGTTTTCAGTAAATGTTAAAAAAATGTTTACTAAAATGTAATTAATCATTTATTACAAATTAATAAGTACCAGAACAAAAAAACTTGTTGTTTTGATGATTGGAATTATAAATCTGAATTTATCGTTTTAAGAAATTCCCTATTTTCAACCGAATTTGTATACAATATGTTCAAATATATATTCTTATGAATCTGTATGTCGATCATAAATCTGACCCAACCTTTTTTATTTTTATTTCATAGATTTTATTACGTTACATTTTTATTGTATATTTTTATGAAAATCCCTTTTAGTAATCTTATGAGTTGAAGTCGTGAAGAATTTAAGTTTTTTTTATAATTAATTAAATGTAAAGAAAAAATGTATTTAAAGTAAATAAGTTTGATGCAAATACGTATGATGCAAATATTCCTTGAGGTATTCAATAGATGACAATGGGGGGATGGGAAATTTAATATCGGAATGGACGATTATGTGGAAATTGGAATTTATTCATCGTCCCGATTTCGAACGGTGGCGAAGAGGGTGTACGTTTCACCATATTTTGTGAGCGCGTAGGTTCTGGAAAGCGGGGGGTGTTCGAAGGGTGAGTTTATCTGCGCACAATCAATAAATAGTGTCCCAGGCTTTGCTTCCAGTTTCGCCTGGGATTCGCGAATACCGCGCACGCAACTCCCCAGTTTCAATCTAGGAATTATCATTACATACAATAATAATAAAATAAATAATAAATACACCCCGACGATGGTCAAATAACGCATCGAAGATGCAATCACCGATCGAGAAATAACCGAGTTAATATTGAATCTCTTGCGGTTGGGATGCGACCCGTTACGTAAGTAGCTCATTAACTCTAGAGATTTCAACCACTATTATCCGTTTCCGAAAACAAAGGAAACTCAAGATCAAAGGGATTCATTTTCATTAACCATTTCCTCTTCTCACAGTTTTTCGCCTTTCTCTTTTCATTTTTTTTTTGTATAATCTTCTGGTTCCTTTTTCGCCTACACCGCTCGCTCGTAGGCGGGGTGACGTACGGACCGGAGCGATCAATACGCGGCGCCGTGCGTCGCGACGCCACATTCGCTCGCTCCACCATTTTCTTCGGTTCAGTTCTGTGCGGGTCCTAAACCCATCGCACGGCGCTCCGAACGCTCCTCATCGATTTCTGGTTTTTTTTTTTCCTCCCCAGTTCGATTTGCAAAACACACAGTGTTTTGGGAGAAGTTACATAAACAGAATACATAAAACAATTGTGGTACCAGGAATCGGCCAAATGCTGTTCCCTCGAATCCGCAAAGGTAGGACACTTCAGAATTTCGCGAAAACCTTGTGACCCCAAAGCCGCACTCGCCACGCTCAAATCAATATCGGACCCGGCGTTACCCAATTTCCATCGCCAATCCTGATCATCTGACTCTGTAAGATACTAATTTCTAACACACATTTTCTTACACAAAAGATTAAGAAACACAATTTTAAACTAAATTTTTCGAAATGTTTTAAATTTCAAATTCACGCAATCTACCTTGGTATTAGCGTTTCATTGACTTATCACACTATTTTATATATCCAAAAATTGTTTAAATAATTATTGTTTATGCAATTTCAATTCTAAATCACTTTTTGTTACGTAACTTTCATTATATTATAAAAAATAGAAACAACTTGTAATTATATTACTTAAATTCATCGCATTATTTGCAAAATCTGTATAATTTACTTACTTGGCAGAAAGCCTTCGGTCGATACTTCTTTGAGCGAAATGAATTAATAAAGATTAAGAACTAGTTTACAAGAAATAGTAGGCAGTTTCATTTTTGTGTTCTAATTTGAACTAAATCTTATGATTCTAATAATAAAAGGTATGACCCAATAAATAATAACTGTAGAAACAGTTAAAAAATATAAGTTAAATTATATAAGAAATTTTCTAGCAAATTCAGAAAAGTTTTAAGCACTATTTAGTATTATAACGTCAATAATACTAAATTTACCATAAAATAAATTTTTCTTTTTTAAAATCTAAAATAAATATTTTTTTAAATTTTCTGCGAAATTATATACCCCACATAAAATGAAGCAAAACCTTGTTAAAAAATCTGTTGAATTTAACTTTATTTGGAAATAGATGACTTTAAAGTTTTCTTCCCTAGTTTACTAGTTAATTTTGTCTAATTTGAGCAATCTTAATTTAATTAAAACGTATATTATAAATGATTATGGGTGTGATGTGATATAGTTATAATAAAGATTATGAAGTCGGTCTTTGCGTGATGGAATGCAACGCCCTTTTATAATAATCCCGTCAATCGTTTGTCCTTTAGGGTTAACTGGTTCATCCAATATGAAGAATCATATCTTTATTTGGATGCTTTCCAAAATCTAGTAATTGCTCTTAAATCTCGCCATGCATAAAGTAAGTGTTATGAAAGATATACTTGAAGTTTGTATTACTCATTATTTTGTTCGTACTTCTTGCGATTCTCTGTTTACAACATACTATTGAATTTGTCAAGTAGTAGTTACTTTGTTTCCGTTTTGCATTTGTTTAACAAAATTTGGTTTGACAGGTTCAAATAATTGATTAAACTTGTATAACATTTAATTTCCAAAAAGTGGTTTATGCAACTTTAAGTGAAGAAAGTTTATATTGTTGAAAATGTTACTTGTTGTGTTTTCCAAGTATTTATGCAAGAAGTTAAATTATTAAACGGTATGTCAATATTTTCGATTGAAATATGTTTTTATCTCAATTATAACAAAACAATCTTGTTTTGACAGATAAAAATAATTGATTAAACTTGTGTACAATATCAGACATCATTAAGTAAATGAAGATTAGGAAATAATTTACACTCTCGTAAATGTGTAATGCAATGTTTTATGCATCATTGAAAGATATGTAAATGAAATGTTAATGGTGTTCGGATGTTTCAGACAGTTTGATGAAACGTAGTAGTAAAGTAGAATATGCACAAGATAACCAAGGGTTTGAAAAAGAAGAAAAAAGGGAAGAAATCGAAACACAAAGAGGACGAACTATTTAAGCCGGAGGAGTTAGAGGCGTACAGGAGGGAACACCAAGAAGCGGCCGAGAATACAGCAGGCACAGCGGCCGAAAACGAGGAGTGGAAGAAATTCAAAGCTCTCACATCGGGCGTCGATGATATCTTGAAGAAGACCCAAGGAGACTTAGATCGGATCAAGAGCACATCGTTCTTCCAGCGAGTGGTGCCTCCTAGTGAACTCAAGAAGGAGCAGGAGAAACGCGAGGTAGCCCAGAAAGCCGAGATCGTAGTCGAGCAGAAGAAGGAACTCTCCGTGACCGAAGCTGCAATCGTCGAAGTTTCTGATTCCGAGAGTGAGGACGAAGACGAGGATGACATCTTCGATACCACCTACATAGATGCCTTAGCCGCAGCAGAGGTTAAGTTAGCCTACATTCCAGGTAACAACCAATCGATCCATTGAACTTGCAATTTATAACTAAAAACCAAATTAAACTAGAATCTCCAACTGGACAATTGGACGGGGATGACCCATTCGATACTTCTTACGCGGAGAAGGCAATCCTAGGACCGGCAGCCGATAAAACCGGAAAGAAATTGGTTCCAATTGGATCGGCCGTCGAGATCTTGACAGGGCGTGTCCAGGCTCCAACTTGCAGCTCGATCGCCAGACCGGCTTCAAACAGAAGGCAGATCCTTAAAGAACGCGATTTACTTTTAGAGAGTTTCGATGTTCCGAGCAGACCACTTCAAGAGACTGTATTAGAAACAGGTAGGTTTTCCGTTTGATCTACCTTTGAAATAATAGCAATAAATTGAAATTCTATTGCAGCGCAACCCAGTCTATTGGACGATCACGCTCCATCTGAACTAAGCAACGAGCCTATTGATCTGAGCAAAAGCTTGGCTCCGATCGAGGCCACCAGTTACACTTCGCAAAGTTCAGAGAATCAGACCATCGATATTTTGCAAGAATTCGATGTGATCGGTCATAGTCACGCAGTAGAAGAAGAAGACGAGGATGACAAAGAATTCGCTTTACTAGCAGCCGAAAGCGTCTCTAAAGCTCCAAGTACTCTCGCTAATCCCATTCAACCGAGCAGCGGCTCAAACAGTCAATCAACTTGGAATGCATTCGGAGAAGAGAAGTAATTGAATAGGATTTAAATTAAATACCATTTATTTTTATTTTTTTAAATTAATTTTAGAAGCGAGACTTCAAACGTAGATGTGGAAGTAGATCCATTTGATACGACGTTCGCTGAAAACATTTTGCCCGGACAGGCGGAATTGAAACTCATCGAACGGGAAATCTTAAACTCCACTGACGACTTTGATTTTAATCCGAGAGCAGAGGAGACGTATTCCGAATTGATCAGAAGCAAGGTGCAAATACAGTTGATCAATCCTAGTGGACAAAGAGAGTCTATATCATCTCTTGTATCTGGTAAATTGGTTAAACCAAATTAAGGAAATTGTTTGTTAATTTTTTATTTTATTTGCAGAAGACGATTTGAATATCATTAAGCCAGCTCATAGGGATTTGCTGGGTGGGAGCACAACAGATTTATCCAACTTGGGCGATAAACCTCTGCAACCAAAAGAGAATGATATCGATGATGATTATATAGAATACGCAGATCCGTTCGATACGTCTGTGGTGGACACAGCTACACTACCGGGACAAACAGAATTGAAGTTCTTGGAAAGGGAATTGTTGGGTGAAATAAACAAGGTTCAGTTGAGCGACGACGAGGACTTCGATCCTAGAGCGTCGGAGGAAAGGGAAATCAGCGTAGAAGAGGTGATATATCAAAGGAAGGTTTCTTTCGATTTACCACTTGCCGGAAACAAAGTCGATTTGTTCAGTGTTTTGGAGGAGGAATCTAAGGTTAGCCAGCCGTTAACGCCGTATTACGCGCGGGATAAATCGATCCCCACTGACGTGGATCCATTCGACACTTCATTCGTTGGAAATCCCGCGCCTTCCACCACCGAACTCAGATTAATCGAGAACGAGTTGTTCGAGGAGAAGGCCTTTGGCGCTACTAATAAAGTAACTAAATCTGAAGATTTGTTAGAAATTAGGAGCGAGATCGCTGCTAAGGTTTTAACTCCGGTCACCGAAAGTTTCGAAGAAGAATCGGGGGCCGAAGTTGACCCGTTCGATACGTCGATTGCTGGTAACTTGTTGCCGGGAAAAACAGAGTTAAAACTTTTGGAATCAGAGTTGATCAATAATGGTTTTGTAGAGCAGGAGGAAGATTTCGATCCGTTTGACACGAGTATCACGAACGCAGTGAAATTATATTAAAAAAACATGGATGTAAAAGGAGCTAACCCGTTCCTCTTCACCGAGGAGGAGTACACTTCTCCCAATTCCGCAAACTCTAATCCATTTTTGACGGGTGCGGAGGAGGTACAAGAGAGCGAGAATCCATTTTTGGGAGAAGGAAGCAATCCATTTGCTTTTGACCCAACGGAATACGAACAGCCGGAAGCAAGTGTACTATCAACACTTCAAGAAACGTTTGGAGCAACCAACACTTTTGTAGACACTACGTCGCAAATACAAGCTAATGTCAACATATTCAATACACAGGATTTCATCACGAGCAACGTTCCACCACCTCAGAAACCAACGGATTTGGACTTGAAGTTTACGAATACCGTTAGTCAAGATCCTCCTGTTAATAATGGCGCGCCAAAGAGGCCTCCGCCGCCGAGGCCACCGCCTTCCAAGGAAACGCAGGATCTTCTCATGTCCGTTATGGGAGAAATGGATGCTACGAGCAGCCATTTACTAGACAGAATTCCTCCAACTCGAAGCCCGAGTCCTATTTCTATGAGAGATCTGCATTCGCCTGCTCCGACTCCAGAACCATTCGGAGACTTTTTAGATGTTGGCGATAACAAAGTGCAGGAAGGTGATCTGCTCGGATCTCTTTCCCAGGAGAGCGTATGCGATATAAATAAGAACCACGCGGAGGAAGAAGTCGTCGTACCAAAGAAACCAAGTCCTCCTGCACGACCTCCGAGGCCTCAGCCGCCTCAAAAACCTCCACCACCTCCAGTGAGAGCGCCATCGCCGAAGCCACAACCTCAACCGGCTCGCGATGAGATGCTCGACATGTTCGGCATGGAGGCTCCGCAGATCCAGAAATCCACAGCCGACATCATGAATCTGTACAACAAAGAAAATACGCAACAAATCGATTTGCTCTCCGACAACATAGAGATTCAAGAGCCGGAGACGATTGAAACTCCCAAAACGGCACAAGAAAACTTCCTTTCCCCGCAGACGGACATCCAAATGGATACAAGCGACAGCCAGAGCAAAGAATCAATATCGAGTAATACTTTCAATCCATTCGCGGCAGTTGACGAGAGCAGTCCCATCGCGGAAAACTTCCAAAGCGACAATTTTAATCAGCAGCAGCAACCTAACATCTTCTCTACCTTGGACGACGATTTAGTTGCTGAGCAGCAGCAACAGAATGAAGCGCTGATGGACACACCCAAGTCTAGCGGTAACATCTTCTTGGACGATTCCGATGATATATTTCCCAACGCGCATACTCAGCCAAACGACAATGCTTTCAGCGAACCTCAAGTTCAACCTGTTACAAATATATTCAGTCAGCCTGCATTCGAAACTAGCGAGGATATATTTACCCAACCGGCTCAACAAACTAATGAAGACATGTTCGGATATTCCAATGCTGATACGTACACCAAACCAAACGAAAATATATTCAGTCAACCCGACGAAGATATATTCAGCAAACCTGATGAAGATGTGTTTAGCAAACCTAATACAAATAATATATTTAGTCAAGCTAGTGATGACGTTTTCGGTGTACCAGTTATTCAAGCTGAGCCCGTTTTGCAAACTACTACGACAAGCGTCTATACACAGCCTATAGTTCAAGATATGTTTTCGAATCCTGCACCTCCAACACATAACAACGTTTTTGAAAAACCAGCGCAGGATGATGTCTTTGACGCTTTCACGGCGAAGTTTGAATCAGCAAAAGATGATAAGGTAGATGATCCATTCGGTGGTGGTGCAAGCACTTGGGGCAGCAATGCAACAAACGCCTTCGACGGGGAAACTGGATTCGGAGCGGAAGAAACCTTTGATGTCTTCTTGGGTAAACAGGCTACCGAAAAACCAAAGTTCGACAAAGATTTGTCCTTGGATTCCGACGAGGAGAAGGATTTCACTGTTGTTATAAAACCAAAGATGAATGACGTCGGTTTCGGTGGAGCTCTTCCAGTTTTGGCTCCTCCACCAGTACCAACGACCACCGCGTTCAGCGATGCGTCGCGCATCAATCCTTTCGATCAAAGTGAATTCATCGGCGTCACGACGTCTGTTTCCGACATTGGAATACCATGTGGTAAGTAAATAATGTTTGTCTGCTAATCAAATATTGACATTATCGATTGGATGCAGGTGTAACCAGAACAGATTCGCAAGAGTCGCCTGCAACGCCGCTGTTTGACGATGATGTTTCGCAGCCTTTGGAGCCGTTCCCGCGGTTGGACTTCAAAGAGGAAGGTTGGGAGATGCAGTTGCGTCAGCCGAACAAAAAGAAGATAACAGGGCAGAGATTCTGGAAGAAGATTTTCGTTCGTTTGGTAACCCAGCAGGATTGTGTGCTCCTGCAGCTGTTTAACCAGCAAGCCGACAAAGATCCTTTCCAGGAGTTACCTTTGCAGCCTTGCTATTCTGTGTCGGAGATCGGGGCGCAACAGTACGATAATTTCGGGAAGATATTCACGCTGAAACTGCAGTATATCTTCTACAAGGAGAGACCGGGCGTGCGGCCAGGTCAGGTGAAGAAAGCAGAACGCATTACGAATCGATTGAGCCAGTTCGCTGCGTACGCCATTCAAGGGGATTACCAGGGTTGCAAGGAGTTTGGTAGCGATCTGAAGAAGCTGGGGTTACCGGTGGAGCACGCTCCACAGGTCTCGCAGCTGATGAAACTAGGTTCTTTGAATTTTGAAGACCTAAAGCAGTTCAGCGTCTCCATCGAGGAGGCTCTGTTTAAACTACAAGCTCATCGTGACCGGGCACTGCACTACAAGATGGAGGAAGTCCAAGTGACCGCCGTGGATGAGCTCTACGTGGAGCAAGACGCTGAAGGACACATCGACAAACAGATTGCTAGGGTGCGCTTATTCTTCCTGGGATTCCTAACAGGAATGCCGGACATCGAGTTGGGCGTCAACGATATGAGGAGGCAGGGTAAGGAGGTTGTCGGCAGACATGACATTATCCCTGTGGTGACGGAGGAGTGGATCCGATTGGAGGAGGTCGAATTTCACAACTGCGTGCAGCAAGATGAATACAACGACACACACATTATAAAGTACGTTGTGATGAAGAACAGAACGATGGATGGCTAAATTCATTATTATTTTCACATGCAGGTTCAAGCCACCGGACGCCTGCTACATTGAAATCCTACGGTTTCGCGTTCGCCCGCCGAAGAACCGCGAGTTGCCTCTCCAGTTGAAAGCACAAATCTATATGGCAGGCAACAAGGTCGAACTGAGGGCGGACGTTCTTGTTCCGGGCTTCGCGTCCAGAAAATTGGGGCAGGTGCCTTGCGAGGACGTCATGATACGGTTTCCGATTCCGGAATGCTGGATTTACATGTTCAGAGTTGAGAAGCACTTCAGATACGGCTCAGTGAAATCGGCACACAGAAGGTGAGATTTGCATATTAATTGTTTCAACTTATTATTTCTGTTCAAATTATAATTATTATACTTAACAGCATGAAGCACATCCTATACGTATTTAAAATTGTAAATAATTCTTTAATACTTTTGTAGAATTTAAATCTTTAAGTCTATGAAATGATTGAATATCATATTGTCTCTTAAGTTTTTACGAATAATATTTCTTGACAAGTAATGTCCATCTATATTTGTTCATAAATACTTTTGCTCACAAATACCTATTTGAAAAATTTCATATAGAATTCATTATACAATACAATTTGAGTCTCTAGTTTAAGTCTAGTTAGATATGATATTTTTGTATTTTCAGAACTGGAAAGATTAAAGGTATCGAGAGGATTTTGGGAACTGTGGACACATTGCAGGAGAGCCTGATCGAGGTTACCTCAGGACAGGCGAAGTATGAGCATCAGCACAGAGCTATAGTTTGGAGATGTCCGAGGTTGCCGAAAGAAGGACAAGGTCAGTTATTATTAATTTCCGTTACATTTATCAATACTAGCAATTTTAAAAAACCTCTTACTTAATAAAAAATATCTATTTTACTGTTTGTTCCAACAGTAAAACTGCTATAATATTAGAAATAACTATGTATTTTTTGTGGTAATGATATTTTTCTGAAATTTCAATATAAATTTAGTAAACAACAACAGTAGAACTTAAATAATGAATATGAAGAATAACGATGTATTTTCTGTGGTAATGAGGTTGATGTAAGCAATTTTATAAATTGCGATAACAAGGCTTGAATAGATAATGCATACTTGGCCCTGTCGACGTTATAGGGTGATTTAGATAAATTACGTAAAATGTAGGTTGATCGACAAGGACATTCTACAAATACATCAAGTATTCAAAGAATAAATTACTGCTCAAGTTAACTCTGGTTGTGATACCAAATATTTATTTCTTATAATTAATCAGGAGATTAGATTAAACGTGGACTATTTACATGAATCAGATGCATTTTTCAATTAGTGGATGAGTCATGATTAATTATTTGCTAATAACAGATTTATATTTTTTTTAACAGTTAACATTTACCGAACTTTGTGATACATCTGTAGTTCCACAAATTTTAGAAGAAAAATGAAATAAATATTAAATTCTTAATAATGAGAGAAATATTGAAATTAAAATGTAACCAAATAGAGAATTGTTTCCGCCAATAGATCGGACTGTTTGAAACTGGACTAATCGAGGAGTTTAAAACCGAGACTTGACTATATACAAACAAACATAATAACTTGTTTTGAAATTTTCATAAGAAATAATCTTTTTTTAGGAGCATATACTACTCACAACATGGTCTGTCGGCTATCGTTGACAAGCTATGATCAAATGCCTGACCAGTTGGCAGAGTATTGCTACGTAGAGTTCACGATGCCCGCAACTCAGGTAAGTCATACGACTGTGAGAAGCGTCAGCTTGCAGAACTCGGATAGCGATGAACCTCCGGAGAAATACGTTCGATATTTGGCTCGACACGAATACAGGTAAACCATAATATACTGATGTAGAGAGTGAACTGTTTACTAACTATTTCGTAATACGCGAAGGGTTGGAATAGAGCACACCGAGGGCGAAGGTCCCAACGCTTACGCCGCGGCCACCCAAATCTCGAAACCGGCTCCTATACCAGAGGAGAAGCCCAAGCCGATTCCAGAAGCCGAATCAAGTTCCGACAGCGATTAGGTGCATAATCTTCCAGAAACCAATTGAATTCCTTAACAAATTCCATTGAAAGTATTATTATCTAAATGTAAGCATATAACGTAACCATAAAGTAATAATCAAGTATTACGGATGAGCGTAGACGTGATAGTTAAAAGTGTTTCGTCTTTTGTTGACTTGATGCAAATGTAACACTTGAACTTACTCGAAATAACATGTAAAACTATTGATTTATTTAGGTTTAATTACGAGCGTTGAAGAGAATTTAAAAGATTAGTTGATGGCTGTTAATAGCTTAGCTAAACGACTATAAGCATTGCGAATGCTGCAAGATCCTTTAGGTTTCGGTTCTGAAATACTTCTATCCTCCGGATAAAGTGATTTAAAGAAAAAACCTAAAGATATTAATTGTAAGTGTAATATATAAAAAAAAAAGATAAGTAATAAGTAGGAAATGAACGGACAATATTGTAATAGTGGATATTATGCTTAATGGATACGTGTGTAGTAGCGTGTAAGGTCTAATTTGGCAGTTTCGTGCCTCTAAACGGAACTTGGACAACACATAAATAATTGTTAACACTAATTGCTTGTCTATATCTGTAATCCATTGTAAGACGATATTATCTGATGAATTAACGTTTAGAAAGTATATAGAGATTATTTGAATAAGGTCGCCGCTCTGGGAAATTGATTAAACCAGTTCAGATGCGTGTGCTTCAGACGAATTTGGAACCAATTTCCGGCCGTTAAACGAACCAACAAAAGCAAAAAAAAAACATAATTAATAACAAACTAATTAAAACAGCAATTTAATTGCTGTTCGCATATTTTATTTTTATATTTATTAATTTGTAAACGATCACGACCATTCTAAAAACCAACTGCAACTATAAGCGAGTACACACTAATTCTAATTTCAGGTGCTTTTCGTTTTTTCTACATATCAATTGAAAATTGGTGTCTGTTAGTTATTTGAACTATATATATATGTATGTGTGTATTATATTGATTTATAAATTTAAAGCATTCGATGCAAACAAACCTAAAAAAAGGAGTTTCATGCAGCTAGAACCAACCAAAGATTAAAAAAAATGTATTTTAATAACGTATCGTCTAAGAAAATATATGTAAGAATCTGTATAATTGTAAAAAAATGATATTTGAAGGCAACACTAAAATATAGTAGAAAGAATGTGTTCGTTTTGGTTTAAAAAAAAAAACTGAAAATAAGGCGAACACATTTTATTTAGTCGATTTAGATTTAGTGAATGTAATATTGTCGAAGAGCTTAATTGAGAGTCAGTCGTAATTGAATGATTTTCAATCGAACCGGATTAATTCAGATTTATATGTTGTTACTCGAAATATATACAAAGATCTGTTTCGATGAGGAATGTTAATCTAATTGAGAAGTGTGTCGTACTTTTTGAATGATAGTTTGTAGGATGTTAACTAGTTTTATTTTTGTTGATTTTCATTTTTTGTCTTATTGTTTTTAAACGTCGGGAAGAGATCGCGTGGAAATCGTTTTTTCCCGATGTCGTTCTAAAAACTTTGCTTTGCGGGTCCGCGTCAGGACCCGCTGACAAAAAGCAAACGCGAAGAGTCAGATTTCTAGTCATTAGTGTTTAAGGAGAGCTGTATAATTAATATATTATAACAACTACAACAACAAAAAATAAATAAAAGTAACTATATTATTAACTATTTAAGATGACAACAAATATATGATGGACAAATATTATATAAATATATATATTGTATGTATTAGCTAAATAATAATAAATATATATGAAAAGAAAATATATAAATTGACATTTTCTTATATTCACCTTCTACAAAAATATAAAATTATGTTTTCAAGAAATAGTACGATTGATGAAACTAATTTTGGAATAGTAAAAAAAAACAGAAATAGCAGAATATATAAAAATAAATAGCAACATGAAAAATAGTAAATGCAGCAGAAATAACAGAAATAATAAATGTATAAGAATGTATCAAAAACATGAGAAATAGTAAAGATATTAGAAAGAACAGAAAATATGAAAACTACTACAAATAGTAGAAATATTTGAAATACAAAAGTAGCAGAAACTGTAAGTATAGCAATAATATTAATATTAAAAAAAAAAGTATTAGAAATAGAACAAATATTAGAACAATATTGGAACACAAATAGTAGAAATATTTGAAGTAGTAAAGTTGCAGAAACAAGAAATATTAAAAATAATAAAAGTACAATAACATTTATTTTCTGAGGTATATTATGATGTATTTATTTCTCCCTAATTCTGGCCAAAAAATTATACTCCCTCTGTCCGAAAATATAGTATACATTTGCAAGAAAATCTTAGACTTTCGAAAGCAACTGTCAATACTCATTATACAGGTATACCCCGAATTACGAACTTACGAACAATATTTTAAAAGATCTAACTTGTTACAAGGAGATATATACTGATAAAAAACAAAAATTGATAATTTCTTTAATAAAATATAATATTTTTGGAAGATGTACTATCTGTTTTGTTGCCTTTGTTTCTTTTGTCGTTTTTTTTATTAAATAATTGTGATATCTACATTGAAAAGCATTTGTAAGTATTTTGTTTATTTTAATTTATTTTTTTCAAATTTATGCAGTCAGTAATACGGAATTTAACATATATAAAGGTAAAAACCATGATAAAGTGTGATAAGATAAGTATATTTTGTAATTTTTAAAATTCCCCCGACTTACGAACAAATTCGACTAATGAACAATCCTTTGGAACGGAACTAGTTTGTAAGTCTAGGAGATACCTGTATTTGTATTGTTTACATTGATAATTAAATAACATAACATATTTGACAATCGTTGAGATAAGTTGGAATTTGAAGACCAAAAATTTTTTTTTTTAATAAAAATATAATAGTCACCGCTGTAAAATAACGTGAATTTATAAAGAAGAGATGCCAAATCGAAGCAATTGACTAATGAACAACGTCATGGTATTTTGCAACGATTATTACATTGTATGAAGAACACAGATAAATTAGAACACGGTTCTACTGACGGTTGGAATATTCAATTTAAGTCACAACCTCTACTGATTTAAACGATCTCGATTTGTTTTTTTTTTACTCTATTTGTTCACTACAACATGAAGCTTCGCCAAACACAATTGATGTATTGATAACGTTTTTAAACATTACAAACGTGTATAAAATCAATTATGTTAACAGGACGAGAAAATTCCAATAAATTTCTTCATATAAATAAGGTAAAACTTGGTCGTGAGGGTAGATCAACTGAAATGCACACAAAATGTATTTGTTCAAAAGAAGCGTTCAACAAGGCTAAATCTAACTTTAACTAAAAACTGGATTACACTAAAATTATTTATATTTAGTTATATTGTGAAAATAAAATAAATTGGACAAAAAGTCCTATGGTCAATAGTCCTTTCTATCAGTTAACTTTTTTTGAAATTATATATATAAAATAAATTTAATATTTTTTTTCTTTAATTTTATTTCATTTTCCGGACAGAAGGAGTAATATAATAAATAAAAAATTAAAAAATGTTAAATAGTAATAAAATAGTACAAATAGCAGACATAATAAATATATCAGAAATAGCGAAAAAGTATGAGAAATAACAAATAATACAAGAAGTTTCCAATTAATTAAACATATTTCAATAAAATTCTAAGGTAGTGAAATAATTGTATACTTACATTTGTTTTCATAATATTTATACAAATTATTTCACATATAATGTTATATAATGTCAATAGAACTTATTATTTAAGTCGTTTTGAAATACTAATTACATAATAAAGGAATTACATTAATTAAATTACTAAGTAAAATCAAGCAAGGAAATATTTCTAAAATTCTATTGACATCTGTCGTTGCAATCATGCGCATAATTTCAGTTTCTAAGAAATACGTCGAAGACCACTTTCACACAAATGATGCACGATCAGAACATGCAAATTTTAATTTTCCAGTTATTTTCGATTTTCGAAATGGGATTAAACCAATTCTGCAAACTCTGATTACTTGCAATTTCTTGGCTACGTTTATTATAGAAACTGCGACGCACAATTTGCGTGGCTCAAAGCCAGAGAGATTCCTACGAGCGGCTGCTATAATTCATTTGCAAACTATTTTTATGCGCCAATTGTTCAAAGCCAGTTAATCATTTAGAATCATTCACAATTTAACTTATATAATAATTTTTAATCATATTATTTTGTTTATATATTTGGTTTCCAAAATTACCAAAAACTGTTATATTTTAAATAAAAGGTGGCCCAAAAGTCACTGACTCATTAAAAATTATAATAACTTTTTACAATTAAACTATAATTCTTGGAAATTTAATATGAAGAAATTCACGACTGAGCAACGTGTGAATATAATCGAATTTCATCTTCAAAATCTGATCCAAAATCGTCATCTATACTTTTGCAAGAAGTGATAGCAAGATGAAGCTACTTCTCGCTTGAAAATGAAACTTGAAAAATGAAATATTCCAGAAATATTTTTTCAGGTTTGGGAATAGATGGAAGTCTGATGCAGCTAAATCTGGCGAATATGATGGATGTTCAAGCAATTCATACTTCGTTGATTTTTGCCTTGACCAAAACTTGACTCTTGTGAGCTGGTGCGTTATCTTGACGATAAATTATTTCCTTTTTCTGTAAGCCAGAATCATTTTCACGTTTTTTTTTTCATCCAATTGATCATACAGGCTTGTATAATAATCTAAATTAATTATTTACCTTTCTCAAGACAATCTATTTATAAAATTCCCTTTGCAACCTAAAAAACTAATACGATAACATTTCCTGCAGATTTAACAGACTTTTCTGGTAGATTTGAACCATTGTTTAGATTGCTTTACCATCTTGGTATGAATTTCTGTTGTCAAAACGAAAGAATTTTATCACTTTTTTGGTTCACTTAAACCAGATTCTAACCATTGTTTAGATTGCTTCAATACATTTACCAGCTTTTCTATTACCAATAAAGCTTCAAAAACAAAGAATTTTATCACTACTCGCGTTTTCTATCTTAGAAACCTGCAGAGACACGTTAAACGACAGTTAAACTACAACTGATAAACAGATTAAAATACAAATTTTAAAATGTGTTTAGGACAGATGATATATTGAAATGCCGGAGAAATTTTCGTTTTATTACTAGTTTATATGTGTCAATTTCAAAAAATTTCAAACTGCCCTCGTAATGTATATTAATTAGCAGTTTTTTTTTATCAAAAATCGATTGAAATGATAAACGTAGAATAATTGTTAAAAAAATGATAGTAATTGTAAGAAATGGAATAAATACCAAAAATATCAGAAATAATTAAGTAATAGTAAATGTGCCAGAAATAGTGGACATATAAGGATTAATAGAAGTAAAAGAAATAGTAAAATTAGCAGAAATAATAAAATATTTCGAAAAAAAAGCTGAAATAGTTAGAATTTTGATTATAATGAGATGATGATTCGATTAACATTTTTTTTCAGGCTATTAATTATCTATAATCTCAATTATAAATGACTTTAATTATTAATGAATATTGGTGAATGGGTTTGTTTGCTTTTTTCTATTGGTTAGTGCATGTCCTTATATATATATAGATGTATAATAATGATAAAAGTGAACCTGATCGATTAAATTCACCACGTATCTCCATGCTAAAACGCAAAGATTTCCAATGGAGAAAGGTGAAAACTGGCGTGAGGATAAGGCTCCCGTGTATATATAATATGTGTGGAATATATTCTTTATAGTGTGCATCATCCTCCACTTCCTTTTTCCTCTAGCCGCCAAAACCCCTTCCAATTAATACCGGGCACGATATAAAAGAGTGCATTCCGCGGAAAAAAATCATCAGTCCATCATCGATCCAAAAGCCCATCCGACCAACAACCATCAGCATCAAAGAGATCAACAATGAAAGTACTCGTAAGTGTTTCTCATCTTATGCAACGGCGACGTTCGACTGCTTTCTATCCGCAACGGAATTCCCCTTCAATTAGAAGATGTATTAGACATTAAATGTTGTTCCGTTGGTTCGGTTCTGCAGTTTCGAATGCGAAATTTGTATTTGGCTGCGATTTTGGGTCAGATTTATAATTTATTAACAGGAAGTGTATATATTTGATAGTTAGAGAAAGAGTGTGAGAGAAGTTTTCGAGGACGAGGATTAAATATAGAGTAAAGTGGAGCGAGAACGGTCGATGCAACTCAATCGATCCCGGCAATGGGATTTGCATTCTTGAACTTGCCTCTCTTCCGGGATTCCTGCGCAATTTCTATTCGATCGTTTTCACTTTCTTTTCTTTCTTCTTTTGGTTCGCAGGTCGCCGTATCCGCCCTTCTGGCCGTTGCCCAATGCGGGGTAATCCATCACGAGTCTGCAGATGGACACACCGCTACTTCCTACCAGAACTTCCACATGGAGCACTTCCACGCGGTCCCAACCTACATCAAGAAGGAGGACAAGCAGTATCTGGAACATCCTATTTCGAGGGGAAAGACCTCTTCCAGCGTGAAGGTCCACCACGGTCACGATAAGCATGATCCGGGCTATGCCACAGCCTCAGTTCAATCCGATTTTGGCAAAGGACATCAGGAATCAGGCGAAGTTCAAGGAAACTCGGGTAGCCAAGAGCAAGAGTACGCTTTGGCCGCGCAACAGTACCAGGGACACGAGAACGGTTTGGCCGCCCAATATCAGGGACACGAGAACGGTTTGGCCGCCCAATATCAAGGACACGAGAACGTCGAAGCTGCTGGACAAGGTTACGAGGAAGCGCAGAAGTCCTACGAAGCCGTCCAGAGCGGATATGAAGGACACGGGCAGGAGGAGTACGAAGCTTCCGCTGATCAAGGTGCCGAGCATCAAGCTCAAGAGGATGCGGCGCAGGCCGATGCCGCATTACAGCATTACATCACCGTTCCAGCTAGGGGAGGACAAGGTTTAGGCCATTACCACTAAACTTCGCACTAATATTAACAATTTTAGCTAATTCAATCATCTAACGTTCACCCCATTTTTTTTGTTATTATTTATTTTGTTATTATGCCAATTTGTTGAAGTATACACGAATAAAAGTTACGTATTTATCGTACACAAATCACATTCATAATTATTTATGTTTATTCTCTGCTTTATCATCATTTACAATCTATTCATTAATAATAAGTTCATTTGTTCGAAAATTAAACTAGAAATTTCAAAATTGGAATATTTCAAACGCTAAATGTTTGGATAAAGTTTATTTTTATGCTACAATGAAAATTTCTAAAATTTTAATTTTTGTCAGTACTTTATTATTGCCATAATATAATGGACTAATCAAATTTCAAAGAAGTGATATTTTTGTTTGAAAGTTCAACAAGTTTTAACAAATCGTATTTTGCAAAAATGCCGAAGATATTTGGTAATTGGGTAATTGGAAATTTAACTACAAAATTCAACATCATCTACTATCAAACTGTGTTTGAATTGGATGTAAATTTTAAATATTTTGTTCATTATTTTAAGCATTTTATTCAGTAACTATTACATTCTCATACGAAGTTAAAACTTTCATTGAAATAAATACACTGTAATTTCGGTTTTATGCAGTATTAAAATATGTTATTCTCTTTTGTAAGATAAATTGAAGTTAAGTTTATAGTTTACCTATTTATTACGTTTATTTTATTCAATTCTTAAGTTGTTAAGTTAATATTATATTATTTAAGATTTTTATTATTTTTCAATTTGATTTTATGCAGAATTTCATTTTCAAACCGTCTTTATTTAACGAATTTGCTAACTTTGAAAATATTTATTAAAAAATTACTATGATTTCAGTATGTAACTAATCAGTTTCGATGTACATTAATTAATGATGAATAATATAAGTATGTTATTATTTTTCTATTTTCAAATGAATCGATGAGAATAATTTGACAAGAAACCCAGTCTTCAATTTTCTAAATTATAGATTTTTAATTTCGTACTTTTCGTACTTTTTAATTCGACAATTTAATGTTGTTAAGAAAGTTGGTCTCAATGTTTAAATTTTTAATTGATTGTACAAAATATATTTACAACACATTTTATAGCTCTGTTATATCAATAAATATTAAAAATAATTTATTTTATATCAATAAATTAAAACAATACAAATTTATAACATGATCAGAATAGTTCTATAGAAAAAAAACTACTGTTTTTGTATTCCGATCAATCCATGTACAATAATTAAACTAATTATCTAATTTAATGTAAGCAATTTCACATATACACAAAAACAGCTAAAAGTCATTCCCATTTGTTTCTATTTATTCCGTTACCTATTGTTACAGAGTCATCATCTTGTAATTTGTGCACACATGAGAATACAAAGGTTACGCGTCGTAGACTTCAATCAATTTACATTCATCGTTGCAGCGAACGAAAGTACATTCATTAATTTAATATCTAATTGACCCAATTGAAGTAACTCGATTAATTCAATAATACGTCGAAAGCTTTAAATACACTATTGAATCTCCTCCATTCACTAACTAGACCCTTCTAAAACACAACATGTAATTTAATTAATCAATAAATTTTAATAAATTTAAAAAACTTTCTGATTTATAAAATTCAAAACAAAAGGTGGTTTCAAAGAGTCCGGACTATTTGAGCAACTGAAAGATGTACTGACAAGAGTAAAAAATAAACATTTTTTGAGAAAATACACGTTTTCAGACAATCCAGTCTCTTCAGAAGTTCATCCGCCTCCTGCAAACACTTCCTTTATGCTTCTTTCATCTTGTTTTTGACAAAATCTTCGTCAGCCTTTTCCTTCTCGATCTTTTCATTCTTAATTCTTTCTATTTCAGACAACCGCATACTCTGTCTATTTCTCTTCATGGCCAAAATTTCGGCAATTGTGTCCGCATAATAACTATTTTTATATTCACTATTGACACTAATATCCTCGATATTCTCCTCGTAATCTAAAATTTCCTCTTCTCCATCGTAATACATCTTCGTCAAGTGATCTTGTCGTACTGAAGGTGTTTCAAAAACTAATCCCTTTTTCAGTTTCCATCTCCAAGTTTTGGAAATACTTCAACTACTGCAAAGGGCTATTAATAATAGGTCTTTCTGCCCTTTGCAAACTTAGTGTTTACTACATCGATAAATGCATTTAAATTATTAAATAATTGCGGAGTATAATAAAGAATAGACGTTTTTTTACAAAAAACATTCGTTCAAATCAAAATGCATTCAAAATGATAGTTTACTTCTATATTATTTAAAGTATACAGACAATAATATACGATACATTGTTAGTAATGGAATATAGTTTAATCGAACAAAGACTCAAGTGTTTCAATCCATCGAGAAAGTTTATCCAATTAACGTCATCCACACTTAAATTTAGTGAACGTTCAATCATGATAGATTGTTAATAAAATAACTTCTACAAAAAAAAATGACTACGACATAAAACAAAACATATGTTCTTCGCAGTTACCATTCATTATGTTTTCTACTTGACCTATTTTGTATTGTAAATGTAATAAAAACTATACAAACATTCGATCTCGTTGACTTTATTACATATTAATTTATATAGAAATACCTCAGCTTTAATCAATGCAGATTCACTATAGTACGGTTTTTTCATCTATGCAGTCGAGTCTCTTTATGTGCTGTTTAGTCTAAAGTTCTCGATTAATCCGGTTTCAAATTGTGCTAAATCGCACTCGAGGTATTGTAGTATTTTCACACAAAAATGATAAATTTTGAAATATTATTATATACAGTAATATCTGAAACATTTCTATCCATAAATTTACTCAAGCAAATCTATTCTAAAAAATGTGTACGAATTCATTGATTCTAAACATTATACAGTCATACCTCAATTAACTAATATTATTCAAACCACAAAATTACTTTGTTCGGCAAAACTTCGTTGTCAGAGGTAAAAAAAATACTAGTGTCATAATGGTAAGTGTAAATAATGTAAAGCAATATTTCGAACAAAGAAAAGTTTTATTAAATTAATAGTCAGCTTACATGGAAAGTGAAAACACATTTTAAACTTACTTATCTCTACTTTATGCCTCATTCATTTAACAATTGCTTGTATGGATTTGATGCATTTGACACTAATTGATTAATAATAACACTTATTCTTAAATTATATTATTTTTTACCAAACACATACAATTTTTTCAATGTCATTTAAGCACTTTTTCAAATATTTGGTTGTTAACATTTTCGGCTGAAACTTCTTTAATTTTGTCTTCATTATCTTTTACTTCAATCTTCTGCATTCAATAAATTTCTAACATCTTAATCATCGATATGTTTGAAACCTATTCATTAAATCGTAGTAACTTCATCTCTAATTTCTTGGATATATTTTTTTTTCTTGTTTAACTTTTGGCCAACTTTAAGTTCATATTACCAACTTTGTTATAACGAAGCTTCATTATTACTGAGATATGACTATTTTTCAAAGAACATAAGTTTTTATCAAGAAAAAGACGAGTGAAAGTTTAATAATCTAATAATAAGTTAATATTACAATTATTACCTTGCTTAAATTAATTAACATTTAAGGGATTACAAAGAAAAATAGAAATTCTCAATATTGTAAGAATATTTGGGTTAACAACCAAACGTAACCAACTAAAATATAAAATGCTAATACTAAACAAAATGTATGAAGCCAATACAAAAAAAATGCTTTAACATGGAAAGTGAAGAGAATACGCAACTTTGCAATAATAAAAATGAAAATACCTATACGTATGCTTCAGAAACGGAATAATAATTCTCGTCTGACTTGTAGAACAGATGTTCAAAGAAATTGCTATCAAGCAACAAAACGTTGACCCAATCTGTTGACGTCAGATTTGAAGCAAGAATGCGCCACTAATTCAATTTAATTTAATTTTTTGTTCTTACTATTATTATTTTTTACAAAATTTCTCCAGAAATTATGAAGTCCTCTTTATTTCAACAACACAATTACTATATTCGACCAATTAATCTCCAAGGACATCCGGAATACAATAAGAAAGTAATCAACAATTATCGTCCGTTCTATTTATGTCTGTATATTATTTTTTTTGTTCGTCGTGTTGTTGAATCGTAGAAATTCGCGAGTTTCTCTACAATGTTAATTTCAAATCAATCAATATTGTTCCGGAAATCCCGTAAGAAAGTGTTTTTTGTTGCCTTTGAAAATCTTTAAGAAATTATTAGTTACTAACATATGGACTAAATTATTAATATTTTCTTGATGGAAGAAGTTGATATTTATTTACTAATTTTGTTTGTTTGTCTAGTTGTTCTGTTAATCTACAGATTTTAGAATATTAATGAAGACATTTTTTCTCATTCTAGACATTATTTCTTAATATTGTTCATAAACAACAATCCTACCTTCGTTTATTATTCTCAATTCCCTGGAGCTACAACTAATTGATAACAATTCATTTTGAAGAGATCAGTTGTTTATGGACAATGCAGTGATTTAAAATAGATTGAGGACGTTCTGATGCTAAAATTTAAAAAATAGTTAAAAAATTATTGATTACCAATTAATTACTTTGCTGTTGAATACTTCAGAAGATTCCGAGAAATTTATAATTGCTCATTTATACTTTTGGTTAATTATAACATTATTCAATCACGAATATAATTTATAAAATATTATATACGTTCATTTGGTTGCATATATTACAAATATGCATGTGATGTTACAGAGTTTGTTTGGCTGCAATAAAAGATTAATAGTAATTTAAATTCTATAAAACATTTTTTTTTTTGTAAAAAGGCATTAAAAAAAAAGAACAATGAAACACAAAAAGCATATTTTTAATTATGTAAAGAAATAAATATTTATATAAACATAAAAATATATGTAGTTTTTGATCATAAAATAACAAAGGTAAAAGAATATACGTTTTTCGAACAAATCAAAGATTTCTTAAGTAAATATTCATGCAAAATAAAATATGATTCTAGAGTTGATTGTTCGTTCTTGTTTCTATCTTTCATTAAACAATTGTTTATACGAAGTTCTACCATTTAATACTGATTGTTTAACAATAACATTTCTTCCAAAATCAAGATCATTTTCACTAAAAGAAAACGTTCTGAGTGCAAATTAACCACTTTTTCAAATCTATGCATGTTACAATTTTTTCCGAAGGAACTTCGTCTTCAGAATTCTATAAATTTCTAACATCCTCTTCATCGATATTTTCTAATCATATTAATTGAGTTATCTGCATAGCTTTATTTCTAATTTATTGTATATTAGTTTTTTGCTGTTGACATTAATTTCGAATACTTTTTATGTTAAATGAAGCTTCAAATTGAAATTTGTTATTTTTTATTGTTTAAAAACGAGTTTGGCATCTCTATACAAAATAAAGAAGAACTTACCATATTATTATTTTAAAATAATAAAATCATACTTTGACAATAGATAATAGATTTAGGACCACTGCTTTACCTTCTATACACGGAAGATATTCCTAAAACTTGCAATACTACGAATGCAACATTCGCGGATGATATAGCAATCTTGGCATCAGAATATCTACAAGAAAACTTAGAAAAGCTTCAAGAATGGCTTAAAAAATGGAGAATAGCAGTTAACGAAATGAAATCCGTGCGTATCGCATTCACGCTCAAGAAAGACACCTGCCTAACTGTAAGACTTAATGCACAAGATCTGCCCTAAGCAACAAAAGTCAAATATCTAGGCATGCATCTAGACAGAAGAATCACCTGGAAAGATCACATTCAGGCTAAAAGGGAGCAATTAGAAATAAAGTTTAGAAAACTCTACTGGCTTCTAGGGAAAAAGTCGGAATTATCAGTGGAAAATAAATTACTTATATGCAAAGTAATACTGCCAGTATGGACGTATGGAATCCAATTGTGGAGTGCGACCAGTAAATCTAACATACAAATTATACAAAGGTTCCAATCAAAATGCCTATAGATCTTCATATAGATATCGTGGAGGATACAATACTAACACTTAGCAGTAGATACCAAGACAGACTGGAGTCACATACTAATGTTCTGGCTATTGCCCTACTCCATTTAGTATATAGATTTAAGTAATTATTAATGTTCCAAATCATCATAACAAAACAAATACACGAACATCTTCATATAGATATAGTGGAGGATACAATACCAACACTTAGCAGTAGATACCAAGATAGATTGGAGTCACATACTAATGCTCTGGCTATAGCCCTACTCCATTTAGTATATAGATTTAAGTAATTATTAATGTTCAAAATCATCATAACAAACTAAATACAAGAATATCTTCATATAGATATGGTCGAGGATACAATACCAACACTTAGTAGTAGATACCAAGATAGACTGATTCACATACTAACGTTCTGGCTATTGCCCTACTCGATTTAGTATATAGATTTAAGTAATTATTAATGTTCCAAATCATCATAATGGTAACTATCTACCGAGAAAGATTATCCATTTAATATCAACCGCGGTTTTTAATTTACTCAATGTTTACATTGATGAACAGATTATGAATAAAAATTACTACGACATAAAAAAAATATATATACATTTTTTATTAATATAAAATATCATGTTGTATAATATTTGTGTATCTGATTGAAATACAATTACTTTATTGGAAATAATTATTATATTATATAATTTAATTACATTATAAACGTTCTTTACTTCATAAAATTTTATAATTTTCTATCACTTTGTTTGTAATACTAAATATGAACAAGTGTTCATACCGTACATGAATGTAATTAGATTCAATTAATAGTAATTTAATTGAATGATTTCAAATTAAAACTGCAATTGCGTTTGCAATTTAAAACGAAGCGTGCCGTTTTAATTAGCCATTTCACGTACGAACAAACATTTTGCGATATACGAACTAATTACCTAATTAACGATATTTATAATATATTCACTGAGCAACGAAAACGTTTTTTTTTAATTGTTTGTAATTAAAAACGATAAATTAAGTGTAAAAATTCGATCGGAAGAAAATTGTAATTCAGAATCGTTGAATATGAATGGGATTTGGATGGAGCGAGAAACGCAAGGCTGCGGAATCCGAAGAGAATAATAATAAGAGAAGTGCAATTAACTTGAAACAGTTCCAATGTGCTGTAACATAGAAATTATATGCCAGTTTCCTGTCGCCGCAGTCGGACGGGAAGTGACGTCGAACTTATTAATATATAGGAAATTTAACTGGGAAATCGAGATTTCTTCCTCGCTTGAATATTTTCGATGGATTTCTATGAGATCAACGCGCACGAAATTGTACGTTAGAAGAATTCATCGAGAGAAATTTAAATTTTCTAAAATTTCCATCTCCGTTTTATCTTAGATCTTAAATCTTTGTCTTCGGTGTTTCGTATTTGAAACATCAACATCACTTTTGGAATAATTCCATCAGAACTAACCAAAAATCTGTTAAAAGTTTCTTCAAAAGAGGCATAAGATATTTGTAAATAATAATAAATAGTAAATTTAAATAAGAAATCGAAATTATCGTATCAGAAATCACTTTCGTATTAATTGCATTTAAACTAATTGATAAACAGAAAATGTTTCTTTGAAAGTCATAACAAATATTATTACTAAATAGAAAATTTAGATAAGAAATCAAGATTTATTCTTTGGCAAGTATTTTCTGTGCATTTCGTTGAGATTCAAGAACGAAATTGTTTCAAATTTATCTTTGTAGTTTTAGTTATAATTATACATTATAACAATTTAGATTTGATAAATGAATATTAAAATAATGATATTTTTATGGATTAATGCATGAAATTCTTTAATATCCATGAAAATTCTCAAAGAGAAATTATTTTCTCAACAATTCCATCTTATTTACTTCCACATCTTCATTTCAATGTATTTACTTTGTAAAATTGAATAATTTTAAAATTATATATTTAATAAATATTTAAGCTATTTTTTAGTTGATTATGAAATTCCCATAAAATATAAGAAAATTCTTCAATTTAATCTAAATTAAGCAAAAAACAAAGAATACTAAGCAAGTGTCTTTGAAAGAAGTACGAAATTGCAACTTACTACTGAATAGGAAATTTAACGAGATAATCGAAATTTCATCCTGAACGAATATTTTATATAATTTTCTCCTTGCAACTTTAAGAACTTCTAATAGAGAAATTATTTTTTCAAAATGTTAAATCCACATTTAAATTTATTCAATTGTTAATTGATATAATCCCATTTATTACTTCTTATATGATTTTGATTATTAATAAAAAACAAATAATAATGTTATGTTATAAATATTTTCTAATAATTTCTATCTGTTTTTTTAGATAAAGAAAGAATAGGTTTCTTTGATTGTAAAAAAACTAACTTCTTTTGCACTGAAAAACTAGCAAGACAATGAAGATTTACGATCAAAATCTAAAAGAGAAATTATTTTCTATAATTTGCATCATTGTTTCTTTTTACTTCTTCATCTTAATTTCAATACATTTTATCATATTAAGTCATTGTTTTCAAGAAATTTAAAGAAATTGTTAATGATAAGAGTTTCAGATACTTTTTTTAAATGTAATATCAAAAGACGGAAAAATTTCGACTTCTTTTGAACCAAATTAGAGGCGCACAATCCGCGACTTCTCTTCTCATCGTCACTCGTTATGCGAAACGTCGCTCGTTAAGCGAATCATTTTTCTTACAATTCATTTTGCTCATTAAGCGAAATGCTCGTTATGCGATGTGCTCATTAAGCGAGGTTCCAC
Organism: Nicrophorus vespilloides; assembly: GCF_001412225.1. Taxonomy (NCBI): domain Eukaryota; kingdom Metazoa; phylum Arthropoda; class Insecta; order Coleoptera; family Silphidae; genus Nicrophorus; species Nicrophorus vespilloides. The sequence goes on from NW_017098910.1 coordinate 81,118, forward strand.
TGTAATTACATTCTCGAACTGAACGAAAACACAGAAAATGTATTTCTTGGAAAGGAACAAGAAAATGAAGCGGAGTGCGCACGAAGCCAACAACTTTCATAGTTCACTTGATTTCCATATCCCGAGAAATCCTTCCATGTTTATCCAATAAATCACAAATAGTAGTTGTAGCATGCATGCTTCTCATTGCCAATCTCAAATATTTCTTCGACACCTTTAGTTGCGTATTTCTTTTGCCACCAACACATTATTCTTTTTTTCTTTCTTTTCTTTCACTATAAACTATCATTTATTATTATATTACGTGCGTCTCCTCTCCGAAACTTTCACTGATCACAATATTGTTTTATGCAAATGAACTAAACTACTTTCTGTTTCATCTCGTTACTCAATTTTGCTAATGCTTATCGATTGGGACCCAATATAATCCTTTCCAAAAAAAATTCGTGTGTAACGAATGAACTACATTTATTTTATTTTTTTGACACCTCATACTTTCTCATCGGTGTTATTAATACAGATATTTGATTTATTTTATTAACAAGTTTGATAATTACGGATTTCCTATTTGTATACATTTCCTATTTATGTAAGTTATTTAATAATATCATAAATTTATTAAATTTTCTTTGAATAAATAAAAAAATTAAAACATTCGAGTAAAATTTCATATATATCTAATACTAATCTTCAAATAATCAAAATAAATAAATAAATTAAGAAATAACGTAAACTGCAAAATTATTCACTAGAAAATCAGCGTTTATAGTTTGAGGTATAGGTTTTGCAACTTAAAATTGGATTGCGTTATATTTTTAAGTAAATGCGAAATGACAGCTGTCAAAGGTGACAACTACAACCAAATACGTTGGGTCGCGCGGCAAAAATGTTTAGAGATGTGTACATTTGTGCTAGTATTACAAATTAATTTATTAATTGATTTAGGTTATGCTATTATTTAATTAATTTATTTATTTGTAGATTTAAACAATATGATTGTTACATAAACTAGAAACTGTATATATATTAGTTATTGCATTAAGATAAATTATCAATAATAATCTTCATATAAATAAATTCATAACTAAAACAATAGACAAAATCAATTAATAAAAAAGTGAACTGTCAAATTATTGACTAGATCAGCGTTACACAATCAAGAGGCCCAAAATTGAATCTCGTTAAATATTGAATGACAGCTGTCACCTTACGTCATTTGTGACAGCTGTGATTTTGCTGGTAAAATAAATACAGGTATCCCCCAACTTACGAACTATTTCCGTTCCAAAGGATTTTAACAATTTCAAAATATGCTTATCTAAATTTGAAAAAAAAAATAGATTAAAATAAACAAAATACTTACTTACAAATTACGATTATTTAATAAAAAAAAATGACAAAACAAACATTTTATTAAAGAAATTATCAACTTTTGTTTAGACAGTTAAATTTTTTATTACTATATATCTCCTTGTAACAAGTTAGAGCTTTTAGAATTTCGTTCGTAAGTCCGGGAGTTCGTAAGTCGGGGGATACCTGTACTCTTATCGTTATTACAAATTAAAAACAAAATAAAGTTTGAGAAACTTAACAAATTCATTGATTATTATAGGATTTATTATATCAGAATGAAAATATATAATTTAGTTTAATCTTACTAACTAAAAACTTTTACTTATTACTACTATAAATAAGATAATTCTAATTTTGTCGAAAACTTAATTTCTACTAAACTATCCATAAAACTTGACACTTTAACATATCTTGATACAATGAACAATTGCACAATAAAAACATCTGGTATAAAAGAATGGATTTTATTTGTAACTTTGCAGATACATAAAACGAAGCAGCTCAGGTTCGAATCCTTCAATATCCGTGGATGGTGGTAATTATCATCAAGGGCGTCAAGAACTTTCTTAGAATAATGTAATGCAACAACAGTTTATACACTGCACCTTCCGGACTTATGACTTTCAAACTGAATATTTTCTAATTAAAAAATAAATCAGTTTTATAAGATTTAATACATTCTCTCATGGATACAATTATTTCATTATTTACTCTTGTTTTATATTCTCATTTCTTCCGTTTTAATTATTACTATATATACATTTTGAATTCAAAATTATCAAAAAAACTTTGAGAATTTTGAATTAACGAGCGACGTTTCGCATAACGAGTGACAAGGAGAAGAGAAGTCCCGGATTGCACGCCTGCTACATCATTTTTATAATATATTTCACTATACAAGTAAAAATCCGGAAAGTTTGGAACGGATTAAATTCGTTAAGCGAGGTTCCACTATAGTATAAAAATTAGTATATTTCATACGAAATGTGGGATTATATACAAATAATAGAAACAGATACAAATATAACTACAGAATATTTACTCAAATTAATTTGAAATTCTGCAATCTCACAGACGAGAATATTATATTCAATTTTATTATAGTTCTTCAAAACTGATGTTTCATCAAAAGAAAATATTTGTAATTTATAATTTTTATATCTCAAAATATTAGTAAGGTAATATATCAATTAACACGAATGATAGAATTATTCTAAATGAACATTTTGTTGATAAGCTTACAAGATTTATTATAACACAATATTAATTATAACATTAACATATTTTTGAGAATATAAGCATCTTTCTTTTATACAGTCATCATTTTAATTTTTTTTCTGCAACAAATTTGAACTAAATATAATGAGATCAATAATGAGAATAGTAAAGTATTTTATTAAAACGTATTTTTTTTAATTACAACTTAAGATCAGTTTCTCTCCAAATATGCATTTTAAAGCTAAAACTACACGTAACAAGAGAAGTATGCGCAACTGTTGGCCTTCCTGTAATTATCCAACATAATCGTTTACGAATTTACTAAGAACAACGAAAGTTTATTGCTTTTAAAGAAATTCACGAAAATCGCATAACATAATAAAAAAAATTGCAAATTGTTTACCCAACCATATTTAAGTTATTCAGTAAGCATTAGACAACATATGTTTTAGTTCATTTAGCATCTGGCGTTCAAAATAAAATAAACGTGATACCAAAATCAATAATATATTGCCTCATCAAAAAATTTACATTTAAACAAAGTTGAAAGCCAGTTTTCTCATATACAAGTGTATGTAATTAATAGTTTAAGATTCAAAGGTAATTAGATAAAAACAATCTAAATTACTAATTACTGACAATTTATTAAGTTCATGTAACTGATATGGATTTTAACGAAATCTTTGTTGATGAACAAAAGTATTGATTAGAATATTTGATTGTATTTAAAAAAAAATATATAATACAGCATAGTCCGGTTTCAAACAGTGCGAGATATTAGAAAAACCGATTACCTACACTATAGTATGTATTTTAAATAAAAACTTCGATCTCGTTTTATGTTGTTCGATTTTACAATTTTTTACACCAGAAATATTTTCAAAATTGATGTTTAAACGATATTTTAAAGCTTACGAAAGTTAAGCAATCTTTTTATATTTCGATGAGTGATTGTATTTCTTTTCTTATATTTTTTATAAATTAAAAAAAACAATTGGAACAGTAATAAATAAATTTAGGAACGCATTCTGTAAAATAATGAGTGGTATCATAGCAACAGCAAACAATAAATATGTTTCCATAACAATGATCATGTTTTTGGTGGAACGTAATCCTTTCAATAACAGTTTCTATCTGCATTGTTACACAAAGTAGATGAAATGTAGATAGTAAATCGTGCGAAATGAACGAATAATAACATGTAAATCGTACAGGCCACAGCAATCCGCAGTTGCGTAACGTGTGCGAACGCGCGAGAACGATCATAAACGCGTTGTTCGCGTTTCGCAAAAACCGTTTCGCATAAATTACGTACGGAACGGCGGCGAATATTCAAATTCGAATTGTCCGTTTGCACCAATTTGTTCACGTTCACGTGAAACGGACGAATTCTTTCATCCGAATAAACAGGAAATCACAATTGAGAATATTATAAAATGGAAATATTTTATTTGGTTTTCCACAGTGTATGCAATGTCATTTCAGGGATAAATAAATTTCAACAACAAACGAAAATATATTTTTTTAATTTTCCTTGACTTACGAAAATTTTCGATTAATGAAAATGGACGAATTATGAATTGGCAATTTTCTTTTCAAATCAAATCCGAATTGCAAAAATTATCAAAAATACAGATTAAAAAAGTACCAAATAATAAAGTTCAAGAGAAATAATGATTTCGTTTCAATAGAAAACGAGAAAATTATGCATAAAGTATTGAAAGCAAAAATTGATTTTTGCTATTTTTCATAAGATACAAATAATTGTTTTTGATGAAAACGAAATGCTCAATTTTGTAAGAATATAATTATTTCAGTAGAAAAGTAATTTAAATTGCGAAAAACATCAAACTGATACACAACAGCATTTGAGGAAGGAGAAATTAATAGAAATAAATCATTAAAATGAATTCCCAAAAGCAAAAATTAACAAACGAAAAGATACTATTATTAATTTTCCTCAATTTACGAACAATACCGATTATTCATATGAATATTATTTTCCTGTTTTTCCTCAAGACACAAACAATTTTCTTTGACGAAGAAAATAAATGAACAAATTAGGTGCAAATGAAGAAATTCCAATTGTAAAAACTATCCCATTCAATTTTTAATTACAAAATTTGCACCAATTTGTAACCGACATGCGACACGATAAAATTATTTAAATTTTTACCAATTTATTATATTCATGCGAAATAAATGCATTTTTTTAACTTAAAATTACAAAATCTCAATTACCAAATGAGAATTTCCGCATTTAATGTGTACTTCCTCTACTTAGTATCAATTCTGGTTAATAAAAAAGAAAGTAATGAAAAATATTACACTAATTTGTTTATGTGAAACAATTCATTTTTTTCAGCAGATTATGAGGAAATCTCAATTCAAAATATTATCAATTAGAAATAATTTACTTTACTGTTTTTCTGGAAATACAAATAATTAAAATTAAATGAAGAAATAAAGAATTATTTGTAATGTAAATGTGAAATAGAGGTATGTCATTCCTTTCATCCGAAAATGATCAATGTAAAATATTTCATTTTTGTCTGTTTATTTTATCGAATAATTCTGTTAAATAAAGAAAACAATAATGAAAAAATAAGTGCAAATTAATAATATTTGTCTGAAACAATTTCATTCTCTCAGCTGAAAACGAAGAAATATCAAAGCGATAAACGATTTTGTTTTTCCTCGAATATTACTATTTCAAAACCAAGAATTTAATGAATAACAAATAAAAATAATGTTTATTTGTGAAAAAACTTAATAATTTCTAAAGTGAATGTTATTTAACATAAATAGGAAATGATCATTCAGGCGGAACAGACTAATTATCAAAAATATTCTAATTTTTTGTTACCCTTCATTCACAAACAATTCCAACGAAGAAAAATATAATAGTAAAAAAAATGTTTGTTTATGACAAAAAAAGTGTCGTAATGACTTTCGCCGTTGTTTCATATATTTTTTCGGGCACTGATGAGCATTTCTCCAATGGGAAAGTATATAGAAAAAAATGTTAATTACTTCTCGTGTCTTCGGATCAACCATATGCTGTGGCATAATAACATGATAAATCCGGAGTTCGGTATACGCGCAACCGAAAGAATGTCGAGCTCGAGGTGTCTTGGTCTCATGATCGCGTTAAAGAGTGAACATGCAGGAAGAGTGGGCATCGGGGTGGAAGAACGAAGAAGTGGAGGAGTAGCAGAAATCATGGACCATCTCGCACGAGAACGGATATAAAACAATCGCCGCTGCAGCAACGTCGGTTAGTGCGCGAAAGCATCAAGAGTGCTTCAGGTTTCTCGTAGTTGTTTTTTTGTTTTTAGAGGATCGACATACAGGATGAAACTTCTACTTCTGGTAATAACAACAATAATAATAATAATCATTAAACAAAGCAAAGTGTTGTTCATTAATGTTCGGAAGTTTTAATTTTCAAATTTTATAATTAATTGTTCAAGTGTATTTCTAACGGTTTGTTGTTGATGAGATACGGGATGATCGTTCGTGAAAGTCGTCGGAAATGGATAAGATCCTTACGTCTCTTTGCGTCGTGCACTTTTATTTACGGAAATTGTATAATGAGCGCGAAGGCAGTAAAAGCATTGGGTAATAAATTGTGGCGTGCATATATGGTTTTCGTATATTCCTTCGTCTTCTATGGTTTCTCAATTACGTACGACGACAATCGCGTCTCCTGCCGCATTAATTGAGGCGCAAATAGATTATGTCATTTCTTCTTCCTTTCGGAACGAAGAACAATTAGATCTCACCGATGCACGTACAAATTGATGGACTTACGAAGAAACGAAACTTTCTTTTGAACGCAACTTACTATTGAAATACAAATAGAAGGAATCGAATCGTCCAATCGTTGCCTTTCTTCCTCATCCGAACCAACTTTGTTTTGCAAAAACTCTTCAGTCGTTTATTTTTAAATACGTGCAAAATCATTAAACACCAACGTTAAATTAACATGCATAACTTTAAAACCCATTAAAAGTGTTTTTACTCCATCACCATTTAAACATATTCATTTCAATTAAGCAAAATAGAGACATTAAAGTAAATATGTTTCAACCAAAACGATTTAATCATTTGAAAAAATATTAATTTTTGCAACAATTAGAAAATTACAGACAAAAAATGTGTGAAATAAAGACCATCATTAACATTAATTACAAATTATTAATTGCTTATTAAAACAATTTAAACAAACATTTTTAGTATAAAAAAATGATTATTTAACTAATTGTTAATTTCTCTTCACATTTTTTTATAAATTAAAATATTTAATAATCATAATATTTAGTAGAAATTTATTTATTTTTTTAACATAAACTGTAATTATTAATGATGAAAAGATTGTTAGTATTATTCTTAATTTATGTTTATGTATTAATTGAGTAACTCATTAATTAACAATAATTAAAGTAATAAGAGAACATCCATTGAAATATCCAGTGTTTTATACCGTTTCAGTCGTTGGTCTCTAATGCCGTTATGCAATAAGTTAACAACTAGTGCATTTATACGAGTATCAACCTTTCTTTGTAATTTCTAAAAAAAATAACTTCTGTTTGCATCAACTTCTTAGTATAGTTTCTAGCTGTTAATATGCTATATTACGTCTGCGTTTCTTCGAGCAATTTATAATCAAATCATTAATTTCTTTACAACATTGAATATGTTATTAACTGATTTCCTCTAGTTAGAGATTTGTTAGACAAGTTCTTTATTTAAGTTATTTCCAGTCGTTCGATTTTTTACTTTATTATTAAATTAAACTAGATTAAATTTGTTTATCACATAAAACTATTTTGCAAATGATGTAAAGCAATTATCAGATAATTCCAACATTTCAATGTTTAACATTTAATTTTCAATTAGTAATGATTAATTAATTTTATTAATAATTACAGTAATTAGTTCGAATAATGCAGGAAAATGTTTACATAATATAAAATTGCATCAAATAACTTATTAACATTTATGTTCTAACTAAATTTGAAGATAGTTTCATTTTACAAACTTTGGACAAGTGTACCAAAGTGGACAAAGTGTACAAGTGGACAAGTGTATATCACTTTCACTATACATAATTAAAATAACTTTAAAACATAATAATTAAAACTATAATTAATTTTCTTTTTTTATATAATTGGTGAATGTAACAGTAATAATTTTTCAATTTCCGTTTCCGTTATAATAATAAAATTTATATCCAAATTTAAGAAAATTAAACTTTATTGTCTTCACATAAAAATATATACTGATATACAGCAATACCTCGCAAAGTGCGGCTTCGTTCAGTCCGGATTCACTGTTTGAAAATGTCAAAATAAACTAAATTAAAAATAAACTCTGAAAAATTAGTACATAAAATTATTTTTTGTATACATAAATGATTCATTTAATCCGGTTTCAAACAGTCCAAGATAATGGCAAAACCAAGTACTTGCACTATGCGAGGTAATACAGCAATTATTTCAATTATATGTATTTTTATACCAATAAAATTAGTTACATCACATGAAGATGTACCATCAACAATCAATTATTACGTGTTAAATCCTTATAAGCTTACAATCTCACTATACGGAAATGTACGGATAAAAAATCTGTGCTCAAATTACCGTTAATTTTCAGTATGTTGTAAATCATTTACAATTACTGCATTTCATTTTTCCCTTCCCTATTTTTTCAATACTTGTAAAAACGAGTGTATTTAAATATGCTGTAAGTGTTTAATTAACAATTTAGTAATAGCATGCAAATTGCAAAAGTAATGTTAATTAATGGAGCAGAACGACCTAGGAAATATCGCGTTTATGACATTTACAGATGAATGAAGAATGTCAAGTTCCGCGTAACGGAACAAAGAATTAATTTAAATTAATAAACAACATGATTATATGCAATTAAATAATAAACTTTCCTATGTAATTACAAAAGAAATATAAACAATAATAAAACCTTTACAAAACAAGGTGAAATGAATGAAATTGTAATATTTTTGTATTTCAATAAGAGATGTCACTGTTAATTAGTTAAAAAAAAATCAACAATGAAATTCTATAAGCTATAATTTATGGGTCTATATCGCAAACCCGACAACCAAACATTCGAAATTCTGACTGTATTAAAGTCCCGACTATGTCAAAATTTCGACTACCATAATCCCGACGTTCGAAATCCCGACTTTGTCAAAATCCCGACTATATTGAAATTCCGACTACCATATAAATGTTATTATAGAAATTTATAATAATAGAAGACACTGTCGGGATTTCGATATTGTCGGAATTTTTATTGTCAGGATTTTGACATAGTCTTGATTTCGAACGTCGGGATTTAGATACACTCGGTATTACGAACGTCGGGATTTCGTTTGCCATCGATAATTTATAAGTATTGTTAAAAAATTAATTCATAAATATCAGAAATTCGATAATTGTAAAGACTATGATTCTAATTAGTTCAACTGTGTTAATTTTATGTAGACTTTATCAAAAATGATGGACTTATTGAGTCTTTATATTGTTTTACAAATTTCTTTGAATGTGACTCATGTACTTATCACAAAATTTCACTCTCAAGTGTCTTCAAATCTAGGTCGTGTGCAATTGTAATGCCTGAAGAATTTCAATGTTGGAATGACTTTGCAAAATACCGTAAATGTAATCAACACGAACCACTTCAATTCGAGAATGTCTTAAAGAAACAAACGATTTTTATAATATTTTTTTCAAAAAATTTATTGAAAAGTGATTCCATTCAATCGAGAAATTAATATGCGTTGTTTTCTTCATTTTCCAAAAACAACAACAAATTGCAGCGTGCAACTTTTATATGCGCAGCAGTTGGCATTTCGAATGTACACATTTGTACATTTGAGCTTGTTGTGGTATATCTTTAGAACTTTCTCCGTAGATGTTTGTTTATTTAAATTGAATTAACTACTTTCCGTTTCGTTCGTAATTTAACCAGAATAAAAGCAATTAATTGAATGTTTTAAATAAAGACGCTTATATTAAAATTTCTAGATATAAATTAATTATTTTTAATTCTATATCAATGACTTCTAATCTAACTTGCATAGGTAAAGTGAAAATTGAATTAATAAATGAATCGTTTTTTTTTTCATTTTATAATACAGTTTTTTTTCGTGTCAAGAAACGCGCAATTTACTGGACTGTGGATTATGCAGTCATTAATCTTTGGTAATTGAAAGGCCGTTTTAATTGCATTTAAACTGGCCTGCTTTTATTTGTATTTATATCTAAATTATACAGCGTATATTCTAATTAACTGAAACGCTTCGGTTTAGTGTAAATCAATAACTGGGATGCAAGTTTCTAAATTCCAGAACGTTGTATTGCACGAACGTATACAACAGCATTTGCATTTTCATCGCATAGATTCATTAGATTGCTTCCCATTCTTTCAAAAGTAGTCCAAAAACTGCTCATACGCTACATATGCATGACACGAGATGTATATGCATCGATATGTACTAACTACGATTGATTGTCACTTTAAAAGATGACAGTTAAATGGAAATGACAGCTTAAATTATAAAACGTGTTTAATTTAAAGTTACTAATGCTATTGCCATATGTATCATCAATTTATAATTCTACTCTACATGTTTTTGAATTATTTTCAAAACAAACCCCTAATTACCCCATAAGACAGTTATATAAATCTACAAAGAGTGAATAAAATGATATGTGTTAAAATATCAATACGATTGATTGGCACGATGATAGAAGACAATTAAACTGAAATGACAGCTTTCATTTTATATAATACAGAGTATATCTAACATCTATACATATGTGTACTCTATATATCTTTGAATCATTGTGAAAACAAATCGATTTATGATAAAAGTAATTAGCTAAACCTTCAAAAAATTCCTAGAATTATATGTGTCAACTACCATTGATTGTCACAGTGGCAGATGACAGTTAAACTAAAATGATAACTTTAATTGTACAATGTGTTTAATTGAAGCATATATATAATAGTAGGTACATCTGTCATCAATATATATACATATTCTTATTCTTCATGTCTTTGGGTCATTTTCAAAACAAAACGCTTTTTACCATAAAGTAATTAGCTAAACCCACTAAGAGTTAAAAAAAAATATGTGTGTCAATTGTACTAACTATCATTCATTGTCACATTGATAAATAACAGTTAAACTTGACTTGACAGCTGTTTTTACTCACTTTGTTCCCATTTGTACATAATTGTAAGTACGTCTGTAATGGGATTTATACTCTACATGTCTTTGGGTCATCGTATAAACAAAACGCTTATTACCATAAGGCAGTTAGCTAAACCCACTAGGAGTTTATGTCTATGTGTCAAGTGTACCAACTAGTATTAATTGCCACGTTGACAGATGCCAGTTATACTGAAATGACAGCTTTAACTATACAACGTGTTTAATTTACAGCTGCATTCGCACATAATGTTGCCATTAGTTAAACTTTTTAATTAATTCGTATGATTGAAGCAAACATTTTGCATGATGTTATTCCATATTGAACAACGCAACGCCCATCAAATTTTGATCTACATCTGAGTTATATAATATAATTATGCAACAAAACGAAATCGTCAATGGTGTTTTACCAACAATTGTCTTTTAATTTATTCACCGATATTTAAAAAATCTACTTACGAAAGCTCACGGTATTCGAAAATCCAATAAAATAACTACAAATGTTTATGAACTTATAAATGCTCTGACCTTTCTCAAGCATCTTGTTATGTAGTGCAAGAAATTGCATCCTTGAAATCAAAAGTGACTTAAACTGCGTTTTTTGGTCGTGCGTTCCGTTTTAATCTGAAAAAAAAAATGTATTCATTACGATCATAAACATTTATTGCGAGTCGGACCAGTCCTGTCCATATTCTGTAAATGCTGCAATAAATGTGGGTAAAATTATCATCGTTTTACACCGGTAATATCACAGCTTTAAATATAACTAATGCATAATCTTTAAAGGTCCACGTGATTTTATAATCATTACATAATACTCTTAATTGTCTTATGTATTTATAAACATAAATATTTCCATTTTACAATCAGCAGGTAATTAAATCTAGTGCAGATAATACATAAACAAGGTGAATTTTTAATGGACTTGTAATTATAGGAAATTATCTATAAATTATTTTAATGAATGTCTTACGAAATCCACATAACTTTTACTCTAATTTGCCGCGTCCAAAGTTTAATTGAGTTAATTTCAATTGATTATTTCTAATTAATAATTATAAACATTTTATGTTTTAATTAATATAAAACTTTAAATAATCTTATTTTTGTTGTTGTTGTGATAAATAATAATGAAGTAATTGTAAAATTAGCATTGTTTAAACGTATTGATGTATCAATAAATGATGATTGATGTAACCAATTTCAATATACGAAAGCAAAGAAAAAGTCGTGCAAAATGTTCCAATAGATCAACGTGTTTAGTTGGCGTCGTACGTTGCCAGAGAAACGTGAACTAATCCGATAATAAAGCAATCATTTGCATTTTTAATACATTAAAAGTGTAGTAATGATCGTTTAGTTTCACTGGTATCAGTTGGTAGCTCTCGAAAAACAACTGCCATAGTCACGACAATTGTTATTTTGTTTGCTTCTTTCTTTCCTTGCATTATTAAAAACTTTCATCGTTGAATTACTTCTCGTTACGCCTCTGCCTCATAATAAAACAATTTTAATATGTGATTCTTCCTTTTTTTTTGATGCAATTTGCGTTTCCGGACGAAGCAAACACTTCCTCTAAACAAAATCCTTGCAGCATTCAGCAATTGCGTTATTGTTTAAATTCATTACCAAAGGCAAGTGTCGTGCAGTTAACATCTCGTTCGATGAAGGGTACCAATTGTAGATGGATTTTTTTTTTTCGCTTGCTTTCTAAAGAAGTTGTAGTCGGGCGTTTCGTGAACGAATAGTGTAATTAAATGCAGGAGGTGTTTACGTTCCATTGACTTGCAGTCAGTATCTTCAGACAGTTTTAATTATCTGACAGCTCTTCAGGGGAAAAGTGAAAGAAGCGTGGCGACGAAGAGGAGCAGGCAAAATCTCGTGCGGCCATAGAAAGTAAAACCGATGGTTTTTTATTATTTCGGCCTCGCCGATCCGGGTGAAAGTATACCACCAACTGTCGGCTAATTCCATGAGATTGATGCCCACAAATTTTGGTAACAATACCTCCAAAATTGAGTTAATGGGAGGATCACAACAATTATGGGAATTATTGGCTTGCGAAATTTCGCGCTTCCGGACTTCACTAATTAGTATTTATCCGTCCGTTTCCCGTCTGATCCACATCTTTCTTTACTTTTCACCTCCAGTTCTTTCTTATTTCACTAATTGAGCATTCTTGCGATTGTTCATAATTTTGGAACCGAATCTCCTGTCATTCTCTTTTTCTCTGTAAAAAAAAATACCACAACCGTTGTAATTGCTTCAATATACTAATGTAATCTAGAAGGTTTATAAATTTAAGAATATAGTTAAATAAATTTATTAATATTTTTTGTTTTATTTTAGGTGGTTTTGGCGTTTTGCTGTTACTCAGCAACCTATGGAAAACGGATCAAGAAGACTCAGAAGGATCTTGGGACGATTCAGAAGGATGAGAAACACCAAACTGTCAAAACCAAGAAGGGCCAGCAACACCAGAAAGCCATCATTGCGATCGAGATTATAGATTCGAACGACAATTCCACGAAGACAGGAAGCGGTCGTAAGAGGACTATTGAATCATCGTTAGGATACGGCTATCAGAGCTTCTTTGGAGTTCAACAGAGGCCGCCCAAGTATGAAGTTTACAAGTACTCGCAGCAGGACCTCTTCCAAGGACACAAAGGTGCCCAGCAGGAGCAAGTCTATCACCATCAGCAGCCAGCGCAACAACAGCAGCAACAAGCTTTCGATATCCAGAAATCAGTTCAGTACGATTTGGGCACCACAGTTCAGCATTACGAAGCGCCCAAGCAGCAACAACAGCAGCAGCAGAATCTGAACCAATATTACCAACATGGCACTACGCTCTTCTCCAGTTTGGATCAGAACGGTCACGTCAGCCAGTTAAGTTCGGAAGCGCCGCAGCATCAAGGCAACTCTATGGTTCCAGTTATCGTCTTAAGAGTGTACACTAACCAATTGAATCAAGGCGGCGAGCTGCATCCCAACATTCCGCAAAACCATCCTTACTCTAGCTTAAGGTCGGTCGATCTGCAGAATCTTCTCTCTGGTTACGCGCAGCAACAACAGCAGCAACAGCATCCACAGCAACATGAACAGCAGCATTACCAAGAAGAACCACAGCATCAACAGTACCAACAACAACCGCAACAATACCAACAGTATCAGCAATCCCAACAGTACCAGCAATCCCAACAATATCAACAACCTCAACAGTATCAACAACAAGAATATCAGCCGCAATATTACCAACAACCGCAACAAGTTTATTACCAACAACCCAATGACGGTTTGTTGACTCACGAGAATTACCCTAGCAACGATCATACGAAAGTCATTTTCACGAAACAACCGAATAAGGAGACGCCTCAGATCCCGCAGCTGCCTAAAAAATTCAAAATAACCATCCCTGAAAACACTTTCAGCAAGGTCGAAGTGCAAGAGCACACCTACGAGCAGAACCAAGATCAAAATCAGCAACTGTACTATTATCCTCAACCAGCGCAACCATTCTACGAACAACCCCAACAATATCAATACCAATATTATCAAAACTACCCGGACCCGAGTCAATATTACCAACAGCAGCAATACCAATACGAAGAGACGCAAAATCCTCCGCAATACACTTACGAGCAGAACCAACAGCCCGCCCCTGTGGAGGAAGCGCAGCACAGCGAAAGCAGCGATCAGAATCTTCATAAATCCTCGAAGGATTTAGGCCGTGATCTTCATTCGAAACTGTACAACTACCATGCGCATGGACCGAGCACCACTGAGAAGAAGACGTCTAACAAGAGGATGACCAGAAAGAGGCCCGCTGTTACAGTTGAACGAGAGCACAAAGAGTAATCGACTGATCTTTATGTTACATTTGTATTAGTAATTATTTTTGTTAAATGTACGTGTTTTTTTTTTGTGTATAATATTAATAAATTAAATCTTCCAGTTATATTTTCTATTAAATATGTTGTGTTTTGTTATTTATTTTATTTCAATTCAATTTGACATTTGAACGTCACGCGTATTTCGAATTGGGAGGGTGGAAACTGAAAATTCCTGGAAATTCTGAAATAGTTTCGATTAGCAAATCAACAGCATGGATGACTTCTGTCAGTACAATTTGTTCAAGAAGCCCAAGGCTCACCTGATGATCCCGCCTCCTTACGTGCGGAAGAGCGAGGACGACGGAAAATGCAGGAGAAAGCAGACGCCCACCTTGAGGCTGAAGAGTAGTGACCCGGCGCACTTGCTATTGCTGTGCGAATCCCTGAGGCAAGGACACTCAAGGGAACTCGAAATCCTCTTAAATAAATACGTATAATTTTTATAATTGTTTCGGTGATTCATTGGCGCGCCATTACAGATGTTCAGTTTTTAGAGGAGACAACCTGCTCGACCGTGTTCTTAATTAACTTCTTCTCGGTGAGAGGGGAGGCCGTGATTCGAATCATCGGGAAAACTTTGTTGGAGAATCAGCTAAATTTGCCGCTGAATGATAATTTCGTCGAAGATGCGTTCAGCGCCGAAAGAGGCGGAATACACATTGGCTTCAATAGGATGAACTCCGATTTGGCAACGGAATTAAGGGAAGTTGCATCGGACGCTCTCGGTGGTGAAATCTATGCTTTTCCTGTTTTCGAACACGCTGATGAATCAGGTAAAGAAAATGAGTCAAAATCCGTACATGAATCAATTACTTACCATAACATTTAATGTATTACAAATATATAGAAATAGAAATAACAGTAGCAATTCATCATTGAGAGATGCAACAACAACTCCTCATAATCGTTTTCTCATTATTGCCAAAATGTGAATCACTAAACGACTAATATGAATTATATCATTTCATGACGTATTGAATTAGTATCAAAAAGAAATATCTGCTGTGATTACTGCATCTGATTACTCATTTACGACATTGGTAACGCTGACATAATATCTAGACTTGTATCATCTCCTGCATAAAATGGAAATTTCTGTTTCATTATTTCCGTTTTTTAAATTATTAAATATTTTATTTTATATCGTCGTAGAAATGAGCAAAGAGAATGTTTATTATCATTATCTATCGAGTTTTTATTTATTTTACAATGCTGCTTCCCGAACTTTAAAAATTATTACGAGCCATGGTAAATAGAATAAAAATTTAAAATATTTCAATAATTTTTATAAAATTTCTGAGATTATTTTGTTTTATGTTCTTAATAAAATTCCACTGTCCTGAATTGACGACGAAAAAGTCTGGCAACCGTATATATACATCAAGTAGTTTATACTTATTTCTGTTATTAAGAATATCTTATGCATTTAAAGATTTTATATGTCTATGAACATTTAGGATCAATTTTGTCAACAAATATTAAGCGCTAGCTATCTTTTTATATTTTCTCTTTCAAATATATAATTTTTATAAATATAGAAAGTAAAATCAATAATTTTCTATTAATATATGCACAATCATTGTTTACTTGCTTATTTTTGTTTATCGTGACATTTTTTCTCTTGCTTTTTTACCGAATTGAAATTTTGTAGTAATTTATCATATACTGTAGTTAAGTTGGTTATTAACAAAAAAAAAAGTCGATGAAGACACGTTTTGGTAGTATAGTAACAAGCAGGGACGGCTCGTCTATAGTTTTTAAAAATGTGTTTCTATTGTCACCGTGCTTTTATATATAATTTATTTTGATTGCTATAAATGCAACTTCAGTTAATACGAATTAAGGTTATAATTAATTGAATTACAGTTATTTAGAACAAATTTTGATTGTTATATACAGTTTCTAAAAACGTCTTACAGTTGTTATAAACCGTATGACAGCTATAATTGTTGATTACTATTGTTTTTGTAAAAGAAAAGTAATCATCTTAATATGTAAGAACTAAACAACATCCTTTATTATTAATGAGTTTTGTTTCATGAAATATTCGATTAAGCATAAATTCTCATTTTATTGTAGATTCTATGGCAAAGTTGATTTCAGCATCTTATAAAAGTTGCTAATGACATATGACAGTTTATATAAATTATACCTTAATGTTCACTTATAGTTATCAACAAGGGTATTTTAATTATTATACCCCAGTTGCTAAGAAAGACCAATGATTAAAATTAAGTGAGAGTTAGTTATTTAGTTATAGTAATAAAATAAATACTAAATGCGCCGTTTCTTGCTAATAGATGTATGACAGTTAGCAAAAGGGTTTACAGTTATGCGCATTTCCGCAATTACTGCTATTTTGGTTGCGTATTTGTATAAGATGATATTTTAATGAAAATTGATTTATCTAAACTTTTTGAATCGAATTGTTAAATTGGTTGCATATATTACCTACACTTCTACACATTTATTTCTCTTTACGAATTTCAGCAGAATATGTTAATTGTTTGTTTTGTACGTAACAAAAATCTAAATATTTATAAAGTTGAGGCCATGCAAATCCAATTGGAATAATGCATCCCGTTTTAGAAATTCCCCTATTTATTTGCACATTGATAAAAATCTGCGTCTATATATAAACCGCTTTTATTACATGACCTTTGATTCGTTGTGACTTATGTGAAAAGAGAAAAAACAAATAATGGAATGATCAGATAACATTTTGAATTGCGAAGGGTCCAAATTTTATTTCCGTACGTAATCACAACTATTTTTTTTTCTATACAAAAATAAAATGTGAAAAGTGTTACTTTGAATTGTGCTAATGAAAAATGTTCGCTCTGCGGTTCGTGAATGCAGAATAAAAAAAATGCTCAATTTGTGTTTCGATTGTTGCGAATGCTAATGGCAATCAAGATTAGCTTGTTTACTAACTAACCTAACCGACCCGTTTCCAAATTGGCTTTGCGTAACCACCAAGGAAGTGTACGCGAATTAGGCAATTTTGGAATTAATTTCCATTGATGCGATAATGGGATCACATTGTAATTCGGGGGCAGCGCGATTCAATGATGTCACGCTTTCGTTTTCGAAATTGACGTATGTTATGTTATGTTATTACGTTGCAGAAGATGATAAGGGGCCGGTGTTTGTGATCTGCATCGTGAACTGCACTCAGCAGATCACGTTCGTCGGACAACTGATTGACGAGACGTTCAGATTCTGTCTGCCCGTCTTCCTGAACACGCTGAAGGCCGAAGAACAACTGCGGTTGAAATTGCAGACGCACGCGATCCTCACCATCGTGAACGGTCTGTTCACGCGTCTCGTTGATCTGAAGGATCTGCTGCACGATATCTTGGAGGAGGGTAGGATGTTGGTGAGCGCTGAAGTGTGCAGGTTGTACATGTTGGACAAGAAGAGCGTCTACCTGGAGGAGTACAACGACGAAGTGTTGGGCGGAAGTCCTATTACGAAGAACAAAGGTGTCGCCGGTTTCGTATTTTCGACCGGGAATATTTTGAATATAAAGGATGCCTACGGGCACAAGCTCTTCCATAAAGCGGATGACGAAGGTCGTGGTTTCATCACCAGGAACATTCTTTGCGTCCCATTGAGAGATGGACACAACGCCTTTGGAGTTTGTTATTTAGCCAACAAAATCGAGGCCGAATACTTCAGCGTCTTCGATGAAGACGCAGCTAGCATGTTCGGGTTGTACACAGGCCTAGCCATCGCCCATGCCAACAAATACAAGATCATCGACGAGAACTTGGACAAACGCATCTTGACCAACAACATTCTAATGGAACCATTACTTGTAATCATTGCCACCATCATTTTTAGCAATTATCACTATTTTTTTTATGTGCAACATCCAGATAAGACCTAGCGACATCAAGCATATGATGTACGCGCAGAGACCCAAATTCGATGACTTCGGGAAACTTCAATTCAACGGTAGAGACGTTCCATTCCATCAATCAACGCTTCTGGTGGTGCAGATGTTCGAGAATCTTAATCTACTAAGCACGCTCAAGATCGAAAAGAATATTCTCTCCAAATTCATCCTAGGTGTTCAGCATAACTACAGAGCTCTGCCTTACCACAATTGGATGCATGCCTTTTCGGCTACCTGTTTCATGTATGGCCTCATCACCACTCTCGAGTTTTTATCAAACGATATCCTGAGGTTTAATTCAATTGATTCCATCTGTTTCATGCTCTATAATCTTAGTATTTGCAGCCCATTGGAAATCTTGGCTTTGATGGTTTCAATATTGTGCCACGATATAGATCACACGGGCTGCGAAAAAGTTGAAAAAAGCTTAGCCGTCCTGTACACCAGCAACACTTCGGTCTTGGAGGAACACCATCTCACGAGGACTATTTGCGTTTTAAACAGTGAAGTATGTAGACTTTCTGAAACACTACTGCCTTATACTTAATTTAACTATCACTACTTTTCGTATCTAAATCCTTCATTTTGTTAATTTAAAAATGTTTAGTTTAGTTTTCCATAATATTTTGACGTAAACATAAAAAAAAATCTATTAATAATCCTCCAAGTGTCCCATATTTTCATATTTGCCGACAGAAATATTTTGAGTTTGCTTTAATAACTTTTTCCGTATGAAAAGTATACCGCAGTAAATAACGGTTTTTAACATTATATTGAAACGTCAGCTAGTGTCATTTATTGAATTTGACGTAATTATATGACAGCAAAGTTGAAACTATAAATTTTCATATTATTTTTTTGGATGCAAATACACTGATTTACATGGAACTGATAAAATTAATTAGAGGATTGAGAATTAATACACAAAATTATTGCAATATTACTTTGGATATTTAATTTACATTAATAATGTGTTTATGATATAAAGGGTTGCAATTTTCTGGAACACTTGGATCACAAAACGTACTCTCGTTTTCTGGACTGCTTGAAAGAAAACATTTTAGCGACGGACGCATTAACGCACATGAAAATCGCCAGGAAGCAGGAAATAATCTTGACGGTGATTATAATTTCCCCCTCGTAGAACGATTTAACAATTTAAAAATAAATAACGCGCAGAAATGCAACAAACCGAAAAGCCGTCAATACCGAAGATTGCTGTGCGCGCTGCTGATGACCTGCGCTGATTTGAGCGATCAAGTTCAGGTAGGAAGAGAATTTGCGAATTTCTTTTGTTCGAGTTCTACATTGTACACTTTGTAGATTTGGAATGTGGTGAGGATGATCACTGTTCAAATATACGCTGAATGCTTTCAAGAGAATGAGGCCGAAAAGGTATTCGGAACTTTAGAGAACGTGCCTGAAGAGGATAACTTCGATAAATGCCTGATACCTGAAATGCAGATGGACTTCATCCGGAGGCTTTGTTTGCCGCCGTTTAAGTACGTAATCTCTATTCACATATTTGCTGCCCAAAAAAATGACATCTACCTGTAAATCTGCACAGGGTCGTATCGATCCTGTTTCCTGAAACTCGGGTCTTCGTGGATACCTTGGTGAAACACCTGAGGTACTGGGAGGAATCAAAGCAGTATTTCATGTACACGGATGGAACAATCGCCGAGATTCTGATGAGCGACATGCTCGATTTCAGCGACATAGAAGTACCTCCTGAGGAGGAGGCCGAGACCGAAGATTCTGATACAGGCAACTCGATGGATTCGAAGATGTCCGTGCTGAGTGATTATTAAATGCAATAAATCACCAGTTGCACTCAATCGTAAATACCAATTATTCTTCGTTTAAATTAAGCACAAGTTAATTGCATTAATTAGACGGAATGCGACTAATTGTTACCAGCAAATTACAAAAGCCATCATTAATTACGATGAGCGTATTCCGCATAAACTTCTGTTGTTACGAAAGTATATTAACTATTAATCACGCAGTACATTCAAAGTTTGAAGTTCAATACGCAATGCCTTCCCATTATTATTTTTTTTAAATAGCAACAAGTCTGTTCAAATATTTTGTGTAATCGTGTTTTGTCTATGTTAAACCACAAATTAATTTATTATAAAAGTATAAAATAAACTATTTTTTACCCTTTGTATATGTATATTTTTGTATATACCAAACATTTTTATTATACTTATTATTAATTTAACAGTGAATACGTAACAACTTATTAATAATATACATTGTTGACCCTTTGACGTAAAGTGACAGCTGTCATTTCGCGATCCAATTGTTGTGTCCAACCATTATTATTATAATTGTTATTGTTAATATAGTGTATTAACGAACTGGAAACATTCACGGCGTCTCTTAGTCGCATTATTAAATAAACATATACATCAACATAAAGGAATCTCTACCGTGATCCCAGTTCGATACACTTTAATATAAACAAAGGGGACCAAACGTAAACATTCCCATCGATACTCCTATACCTTTACTTCGAATTCAAGTCTTTATTATAAACACATAATGATCATTATACATACAAACGTAATCGATCGTCTTCTTCATATAAACAAATGCATAGGATTTTGTCCCGGTCTTATAATAAACAAAACTACCGAATCCCGTGGGAACGCTTAATCATCAATATATACAAATCCTACTCCCGATCACAACTCCCACCCCGTATTAATAAGAATTGACTTTGTAAGTAGAATAAGTATTTAGAATCAGTCTCAGTAAAACGTTAATATGATGAGCATAGTCTCAGTAATCCCTTCAGACTGATAGAGTCTTAGTCAATCTTTTAAAGTATCTACATTATCTTGGAAATGACCCCAAGAGTACCAATTATAATAATAAACTTGTTGTAAACCAAACGAACTACTTAATTCCTACAACTGAGACTCCACAATGACAACACCAGAGAATATTCCACTGTGTCGAGAATTCCATCACTGGGACACGACACAATATTGAATTGACAAACGCTGCCCTGCGGTTCTATCTACAAGCACACTATCATCCTTTTCGAGACTCAACCTAATCCAAGTGTACAGAACCGCAGAGTCCCGGTTTGGAAAATGTTTATATTACCACCCTACGTTATATGTTACATTTAATTCCTACTGAAGAACCGCTGCTGTATACATTATCAAGTTTTTCCATATAAAAACAACTGCGATATGTGTAAATTATATAATAAAATATTTTCATTGCACAATTAAGCTCAAAAATGCTAACCATTTTCGAACAGTTATATGACTTTTATATTATAATATTGTTACTATAACGTTATTTTATATAATAACTAGTTAATGTATAGAATAGTTAAAATATCAAATTATTATAAAATTCTACATATACAAAAAGCATTTTCGAAAATGTTAGCTTGACGAAACGTCAAAAACGAACAAAAAAAATGTTCTCATTTTAGTGTCTCGGTTTTCACTTTTTTTTCTATTTTGTATTTCGTTTCGTTTAACCCAGTTCCACAACCTTTATTTTAATTCATCGCTCACTCGATGATTTACTTCGAACGGATTTCTTTCCGCATACAAACTATATTTTTATTCCGCCTCCTTTGCATATGACATATTCTTAGAATCCTATGAGTTATTTACCCACTTAAAAATAGAATATACGAACTGCATGCATTTACTTCGAAAGCCATCATTTTTGGAACGGACGGAAAATAACAATATATACATTTATATTATAATTTTAAAGTTTCTCCTTTAATAGTGCAAACGCGATATTGCTATCAATCGTTTCCTGTAAAACTATAATCTCAATGCGGATTTTCATATCGAAGGTTGATGCATTCAGCTGCAATCATAATTGTAATTACTGTACAAATTACTAAAGGATTATTTTCATATTTGAATAGTAGAAACTTTTTTCTTATAATTTATTAATAAAACAACATTATATAACAATATAAAAAATGAGATTTTTGGGAGAAAGTAACTTAAAGAATTCTATCAATATGAATATTTTGTGAAAAGCAATATTTCTTGATTATTTAAGTAATGAGACGCTTTCCAGCAATGTATATGCCATTTGCGTACATTTTTAACAGGATTTTGTAAAGAAATATGCAATCATCTTCATAAAAGAGAAAATTGGAATCAACCAATAATAATCCTTATTTGTAAGTATTCATTGACAATAAGTTTAATTTATAGTCTCCATTATATCAAATTATCATTATATCTGATCACCACTTCTTAACTTTCATAAAGTGTCGAACGTCAATTATCAGAATATCCGACGAATTTTAACTTTTACACATAAATTCAATTTAATCGGCACATTGTTCAAACGTCATAAGCTGTCAAACGATTATGCAATCCGATGTTCAATTTTTATTAACCTCAAACGTCAGGAATTTTTCGCTCTTAACGTAACATTTGATATTCATAAATCCAAGTTAATCGCGATCTAATGAATATCCACTGCTTTCCTATTAACTTTACACCATACCGTCTGGCCTCAGGAAACGGAGCCATCAATTTGAATTATGAAGTTTCACGTGAAATATGATTTTAGTTATAGATCGTCGTCTATTTTTTTTATCCAACTCAATTTCAATTAGGTAGTTTAGTTTGGTAAATTGCCTCTCGGTGGTCGGCACTATTATATGAACGGTTCTTATTCCAGGAAACGTGCAATCTATCCTTTCGGAAAGGAAGCAAAAGAAAAACTAACAGATATGAAATAATTATTTCATATCCGAAACTTTCCATTTTTTTAAAGAATTTCTTATTTCTTTAAATATTCATTTTTTCAAATATTACTTAACAACAATAATATTTATAGCAGAAATTATAAAAACTTCAAATAGTGCGGATTCACTGTAGCACGGTTTGAAAATTTCGAAACAAACTATTTTAATTGAACAAAATACAAAATATATTTTAAAAACTTAATACAAAAATCAAATCTCTTTTGTGGTGTTTATTTATATACGCTTTTAAAATTCTCGATTAGTGCGGTTTTAAACTGCGATTGATTAACCGTACTATGCGAGGTATTCCTGTATTTATAATTCAAATCATAACAACAAAAATTAATCGTTACAACGAACTACTAAGCATAAGTTACATTTTTATATTATCTACTGTTGTATTTACTGAACATTGCAATAGATTTTTCATTGAATCATGGATGACAATATGTTAGCAAAGAAACGATAAATTTGAGAATTAATACATTACTTCACTTATCTAACTCGATGTCTTATAGAAAATTGTTTATTTATAATATGTCACTAACAGATTGAGATTTAGTAAATCAGTTATTGTCTTGAATATAAAAAAAAAACTTTCCATTTTATTAAATACAATTAATAATAATTAAGTAATAACATCAAACAGTTTTAATTATTATCTAGCATTAATTAAAATTAATTATTATGAACATATTTTAATTATTTTTTTTTTATATATTAATTAGAAATGACATATGACAGCTTAATCAGTTATAACCTCAATTAAATTAAAAATAAACTGTCAAATTTTGAATAAAATGTAGCCAACAATCAGAATGTATCAAAGTTGATGTCTTAAAGAAAACTTATTGTATATTTACAATATGTTATTAAAGACAGAAATATATTATATAGATTTATATGCAGGTTCAAGTATAAATTACAATTAAATTAAATTTACTTAACTTTAGTCTAACGTAGTATTAAGAACGATTAATTAATATTAACTTCTTTAAATTATTATTGTTAATTGAATATAATCAACGCTCGCTAAAATGCGTATAATAAGTTTCATCAAAATCGGTCGACTCGTTCGAAAAATAAAAAATATTTTTTGAACGGAGTTCGATTCGAAAATTCTAACAGCGTTATAATAGTTGCAGCGCTCGCTAACTTTATTTATTTAAGCTGCCAATTGGAAACATTTATGCAAATACAGAAATTCATAAATATTTTGTTATTATTTCCAAATTTAACATAAAAACTAATAACACAAAGAAATATTTAAAATTAGAAAGCAATAAAGTCTTATGCAGTGGTTTCAACCTATTGGATAACATTAAATTTTATATTGAGTCGCAAAGTGACAACTGTCATCTTGCGTCAAATGGGTCGCAGTTCAACTAGAGCCAAATGTTTTGCGTCGTATCATAAAACGTAAGTCTTATTTGCCCTTATTTATTATATTATTTTTGTAATAAACTTTTCTAACTTCATCACGTCACTATTTATGTGGATTTACATGGATTTTTGTTTACTTGGGTCTGAGCTTTTTTTAAACCTTAATGTCAGTAATAAATATGTCAACATATGCAATTATTATTGCCAACGTTTACCCCAAATAATCTCTTATTAAATATATTTTTTTGACAAAATCAATATTTTATTCGATTTTTCTTATACAAATAACTATTAACACTTGTATAAAAATATGGTCAAAAAACACCAAAAAAAAAATGAGTATGAGTTGAAAAAAAGTTATAATTATGAAAATTGTATTCATTGAATACACAAGACTCTGGCATTGAATATTTTTTCGTTGTTTATTTTAACACAAGTTTGTATTGTTATGCAGCTTGAACCGAAGTTGAACAACTATATTCATATTTTTTTTCCACAGTTTGCACTGTCGTGTTAGACGTGAAATGGCCAATTGAAAAAGATTAATAGATGTTTTTCGCTTATATGGTTTAACAGGTTGAGCACCAATGCAGACACCGGTGTCCGTTTGATATATAGCCACCGATGACCGCAACAGAGTCCAGTGTTTATTGTTGCAGACACAGACGTAATTTATGAAATGCATATCATATGTCATGGAGATGATCAAAAACACTACATTTTTTACACCTCCGCTTTGACATATATAAAAATTAATATTCGTCGTTTTGTTTCCAGCAAATTTAATTAGTAACTTGTAAAACCAGTTGCCTCTTTCTAATATTTAGTTAAATAAATCACATTCTTTAAAGCCAATGCCAATGCAAAGTTATGCACATCTTTACCATTTATTTTTTGAAAATAAAAGTAAAATACCTTGATTAGTAGCGGATATTGGCGAAACCGATTATCCGCACTATGCGAGGTATTGCTGTATTTGCATAAACTACACAAAAAGAGGATTAATTGTACAAAGGAAATAAAAACATTAAAATTTTCCAATCTTAATTATAGTAAATCCCGACTAATCGAAGCCACACTATGCGAGGTATTGCTGTACATTCATCCAAACATGGGAATTGTTCGATTACTTTTCAATATTGCACAGAATTCTTTGGAGCCTTGACTTTTAATTGTTAGCTTTTCACAACTACTTTTTTTTGTAGTTACATATATAATTATTAGTCATCATTACACCGACATTTAAAGTAATGAATTGGTTCATCACTTTACTAACCGCGTTAACTAATTGTAATCACTTTCATAAAAAAATAAGTTAAATCTTGCAATTCCATTTTAATTAATTTAAATTTTTTCAAAAATTTGATAAAATATGGCAACGTTTCTCAAATTTTTTGCCGACCCAACAGACTTGTTTGTAGTTAGTTAATAACATGTTTCTTGTTGACAATTTAATTCAAAGTGACAGCTGTCATCTTGTCACTCATTAAAAAATTAACATTATTTGGTCGCACACTTAGGTTGAGAAACTCTGGATTATAGTATATCATTAAAAACGTTATTTCAATAGAACGTAGATTATATTAGTAAGTAAAACAGTGACGAAAATATATCATCAAATTTCAGTTATTTGACAGTGATTTCCTAAATAATTTACAAAATACCATAAAACTGCTTTTCCCACGTGTAAATGTGGAAGAATCCTTCTTTTAATGTTACTGTTCATGTCAAATGACGCCCAATGAATAAAATCAAGTGAGAGGAGGTGGCTTCAGCAACATCGACAAACTTTATCAAATCTACATCAAAATCAACGGCTATACAATCATGATCACTACTACGACTCCATAGTGACCATATTTGTGCTCTAGCGCAGAACTCCATCACGGTAATACGACTATTATTGACGATGTGACTGTCAAGAAGCGGCGAATTCCTTGGAAATCTAGAACCCAACATCCTTCCACATATGGTGCACCGAAATAAAGCGTTTCAGCTGCTGAACCTTACCCACCGTTGACAATCTAGGCATCATCCGGAGTTCTATTCGACGATTCTACGTAATTATTTTGCTCCACGAACCAAATTACTAGCAGGGTGTACTGTGGTGCTCACTCCAGCCCTGTATGGTGCGCCATACTTCAGTTGGACATTCCAGGAAGGATTGATAAGGGTACTACCTCTTAACGATGCCTCGGACTCGCTATACTGTAAGATCTCTGTTTTCCTTGTGTTTCTCTATCTGTGTTATTTACTATATCTGATGTCCTTAAATAAACATGTGTGTGAATACCATAATTGTGAAATTAGATGTTTCAAATATTCCTCTCCTATCCATATAACCAAGCATCTTTAAAACATTGTAAATCCTATAAAGACGAACAACGGAGACGAAGAATAATCATCTTTTGGTTGTATTTAGTATTCGCTTTATCACTCCAACAAAATGTGAATTCAATAAGCTGCAAATCCTAAACCCTGAGCGTGTTTAAATGAGTTTTGTACACTCAAGATTTTACATAAAACGAAAAAATAGAGAATAATATTATCAACTAAATAAAATATGTAAACAAAAAATATATAACGAAACACATTCCAAAATAAAGAAGAAAAAAACAAGTCTGGAAATCCTTCAACTATCGAAGTACCTCTGTCATATTATAAATAGTTAACAACGTATATAATCAAAATATTAAAACTAAATTTGTATATTGTCTCTGTTTAATATTCCTTCTTCAATTGCTTAATCTAAATGTAAATTTTTGAATATGTTGAAAAATTACTGATTTTTAATAAATTGTGATTAATTTATATACCAATTCCCAGACTAATTCAGGAACTAAATATAAATACAAATAAATCGCACAAATAATGATTTGTTTGTATTAAGGGAAATAAAATTTGTATTTTTGTATTTACTTTTGAATTTTTCAAACCAGATTATATTGATTATGGACTGATCGAAACCGCACTATGCGAGGTATTGTTTTATACTTTATTAAATTATAAAAATGATGAGATATTTATGGAAACTTTTACATGCATTGTATCCACCGTAACTTTAGCGGTAAAAGCGAAACAATTACGCTGTGAATAGAATTGGGTGTATTCTGAGAAACAAAAAAGAAGAAGCGGATTGTTAATATGTTTACTTGATTAATATAACAGTTATTGGAGAATACAAAAAAAAAATGTATCTAGAAAGCAGTGGGAATTAGTTGGACCGAATTCCGGCGTTTGTGAGGCAGATGCTGGAGAAGGAACAAACCGGCAAAAGTGAAAAGTGAATGGACCCCAAATGTTGTTTGTCTGTTTTCCATCTCCGTCTGTCTGTACGTTATTTGTATGAGAGTGTATTTGTGTCTTTTGTTCTTTGATAAATCCGTGAGTGAGTCACATGCTCTGTCGGGGATGGCCGCAGTCGAAGGGATTACATAATTCGCAGGGGATCGCTATTGAGCGACGAAGAAGCGCGCGCCGTTCCTCGTAATATATACACATGCATACACACGCACGCAGAGCCGATCGAATCCTGGCTGGGTCCGAGCCCCAAACGAAGGAACAACGTTAAACGGGACTGCAGGAGTCGCGGGGGTTGCTCCAGCCACGCTCTGCAGCATACGCAACAAAAAAATAACATATATATCCACCGTCAGCCGCTTACTAAAGACTTGTGCGCTGACGCCATCAATCGTGGTCCATCATCATCAAAGCATCGTCATCACCAACAAGAGCAGCAGCAGCAGCACTCCCACCGCGAAGCATTCTACCTACAAACAAACACCGAAGCGGTTCTGCTCCAATATACTATCATCGCACAAAACAGTACGCGGTGGTCGGCCGATCCTGCTGCGCGTTCCTGCACGCTCAGCTCTCACTTCGGGAGAACCATCTTCATAAACAAACAACAACAACAACAAAACATCCAGAAGACTCCCCTATAAACAGGACATACTCTACATATGCCTAACAGTCTCATCATCTTTCAAAGTCAACCATCGACGCCCCAGTGATATGATGAGACGAAATGTTAAAGTGCTCCTCTTGTTCTCAATCGGATGGATGTTTGTTATTGTTTACTACCTACAAACTGACAGCAATAGAGTAAGTACACCAACCCTCAACACATCTCACATCAATAACAACAATTACCTCACTTAAAATTACTTTCTAAAGACTAGCTTTATTAATTAATAAGTATTACTAACTCGATAAACATGTGTTTAACTAATGACACAACAATCAATGATTACAGACACAAGCACACACATTTTTGTTGTTTGTTTTTCATATCTACAATTTTCGATTACTTATTTAAGTAACTATATAAACTTAAATACTCATTGTCTTGTACATCCGGAATGCAGAAAACTAACATTCGAATCTCTGATAGTGATTTATCTAACGTACTATGAGCGTAGGTGTGTTTACGTTACACTATTCGCTTCGCCCTTGAAAAGAAATAAAGAACTCACACACAACGTGCACTCACCACTATCGCAAAAAAATAAATTTTTCAACCCAAGACTTTCCATTTTTACCCATGCAAAGCAGGAACTCGTAAGCGCTCAAAAAAAAACGATTAAGGAAACACAGAATGACAAAAAAAATAAATATCAAAGAACAGAAGTAGCAGCGGCAACAGCATAATATCATGATTGTGTTTTGTAACGTCTCTGGGAAAACGGACACGGTCTACTTTTCGGCGTTAAACTAATTCGGATTGGATCATCGTCGACGGCGACGGCCTCTTCCGCCTCCTGCATATTAATTCGAAAACGAAGAGGGAATTCGTAGCAGCGAACAATGGTCGGAGCGAAAGAGATAGTTTTCGAGGTATTGAGCTCATCGCGAATTTGCGCAACGATGTAAAAACCTTTCACCCGAGATTCGTGATACAAATAGTGAAAGGGAGAGATGAATGGATGGATCTTTACTATTCCGATACATCTTAATTCCGTGTAAATCCGTCTGCGTTCAAGATACGTAAATATGTGAGCGTCCCAAAAAAAATTAAAAATAAAGAGCGAACGAAATATTAAAAAAAAAAACAAACTGTTTTACTTTCACTTCCGTGAGGCATATTCCGCTTTATGTTTCAATTTATACTTCCTCTCCTTTTAGTTTGTTACGTTATGATTATTTTTTTTTTGCTTGATTTCACGCCCAGTTTCGATCCAGATCGTTAAGATCGAAGCGCCGGCGAAATCCGCCTCGATCCAAACCTGAATTCCACGATCCTAATTTCCCACTCAACAACAACAACAAAAAAAAACGTATCAAAGTTTCAAATCCAAGCGACGATTCACTTTCTTTCTACAACAACAACAACAACATCGACGACAATTGCAACGATTAATTCGTGCGCGAGGCTGAAGAAAAATAAGTAAACAAAAATTGGTTGTGCAATTGAGTATTTGTGTTAGAAAGTGCAAGCGAAGAGCGTCGATCCAATGGTCATCTCTCGTCCTTACTTTCAAATTAATCGATCCATTAGGGGAGCTCGAAATCGCACATACCACGATAAACCGACAATTAACATTTCGCAAAGCCAGTTTCTCGTTGCACTTTTAATTAAATTATGCAATTAATCGCTTCAATTTCTTATTTTTTTCGATGTTGTTGTTGCTTTTGCATGCGCCACATTCTTTCGGTTTTTTCTTTTTTTTTTTGGGTGAAGGGGAACGTAGTTTAACTTTTCCTCGCATCGCTTGTAAACGTACCAATGTGGTCCACAAGATGAACTTTTGCAGGCAATTATTATTCGACTACTGCAATTAGTGAAGCACATATTTGTGTTTCTGCAAGCAAAATGCAACCGTGTGTGCATGTGTTTGAGAGAGAAAAAAATGTTCGCGTATTTCGAAAGGATGGTGCAAATTGCGGCTCTATTAAAATAACCGCAATTGGCTATCGACCTAAATCTGACCGTCAGTTTAATTTAAAATTTAATTGCGATTCGTTTCCTTTTATAAACTTTATTAATTGTTTGGTTTTTACGTGAATACTTCGATTATTCTTAAAAAAAAACATAAAATACATTCTTCAGATAACTTTAATAACACACTTCATTGACAATTTATGTAATCGATTGATTTCAACAATCATTACATAAATTAATTAAATAATATTGAAATTATCTCCGGTATTTTCCAATTATTCATGGATATTAACAAATAATTACTACATTATTTTATGAAATGAAATATTAATAAATAATAGTAATATTTGTTGTGGACAGTTAAACTTTCATAAATAAAACGTAAATCATATTAAAATTTTATTTCAATTTACTTTCATTTTGAAAATTAGAATATAATTACTAATTTGTTGTATATTAAAAAAAAAGTGTTCATACTAAACGCACTTATGAAGTCTCAAGGTAAAAGATGAAATTTCGATGCTCAAATAAACGAGTCAATAAAATGATCACTTCTTAAGAAAACAAATATTTATAAATTTTTATTTAAAAAAAAAACTTTTTATTTTATATTTTTTTGAATAGTTAGATAATTGTAATAATGTAGTAATTGTAGTAATCATATTGTGATAAAAATCAATTTGAAACATTTTAAACGTTTGATTTCCCATAAAAAACATATTTCTTCGATTAATTCAACATGAAAAATGGAACTTTGATTCCACGAAATAACGTTAATGGAAACTTCGTTTTCAGATGTAAAAGACTATTTATTTAACAAAGAAAGAAAAGCTGTATTAAATGAACTGTTAAGTTACGTATAAAGTAAAATCACATTTAAAAATATTAGTCTAAATTTGATTTCATTATCTCTATATTAAATTTTAACACTGATGGCTTAGTAATAACACTTCTTCCTAAATCAGGATCATTTTCACTAACAAAATTTAAAACGAATTTAGTCTTAATTTTCTTTACTTTCATTTCTAACAAGTTTATCTAAATCTTCTACCGAAACATCATCATCTTCATCCGATTTTCATCTGATAATTGTTTAATTTTAAGAGGTAACGTTAACTAAGGTATTACTATACTAATTATACTGTGATATACGAATTAATTAAACTTTTTATTCAATGGTTTCAATGATTTCAATCTTTTGTTACAAATTTGCCCGATAAAACAAGTACTAATAAATATCTATGTAAATATTTCTATTTCCTTGTGAAAATTCTTTTATAACCACATCCAATGATCTTCCATAGTGTCACATTGTTATTACAATACAGTTGAAGTGTAATAATTCTCATGCATTTGAACTGGAATCGTTGAATGGCTTCGCTCCAAATAGAGCTTCAAATTCCATTTAATGGAATGAATATCTTATACAATACCAACATATTTTCTCTAAATGTGAGCGTTTACAAACCACCAAATACGGATCTAAACTTTTATTTAAGTGAAAGCGATTGTCATACCTAAATAAGTGAGAACTATTGCTCTTCATTTGCAGCTGGGTTTAAATGCATCAAAGTTAGATATATCAAAGTTTCCAAATAAAGCAATACTTCGATTCACTGTAGGAAAATTTCGAAACAGACTAAATTCTCATATCTGAGTCAAATACTAATAAATTCTAAAAAAATAGTACACAAAATTATTTTAATCGTTTTATCCTTGATCGGTTTTAATATCGTCGATTAGTCCGGTTTCAAATAGTCCGGGAAACGATTATCCGCACTATGAAATATACCTATTTTGCAACATTCGAAAATATCTTTATTTTTATCAAATTTGGTTTACCTTCACAAAAAACTGCAGAATTTTTCAATAAGTAAAATTGAATGTAATTCATAGAATTTCTCTATTCTAGTTTTGATTACTTATAATCAATATTATTAGATACTTAACCCAAATAGTGTTGAACTAAAAATTCACTCGGGAATCCGTCGATTCGCAAACGTGCACAAACTTAAAATAGGTCAGAACTCCGAACACTATTGATATTTACATTATTACATTTCCACGTCCATTCTCATTTGTTCCTCCGCCGTTTATAATTCATATCGATTTCTCGATAAACTTCATATGCAGATTATTATTATTATTAAATAACTGTCTACAATTCTAGTATTTCAATGTATAATCAAAAACGAATAAAATATAAACACTCAGACCTGTTTTTACGCGAATTATTTGTACTAAATTTAAATAAAAACAGTTTTCGTCGAATGAATTAAAGGTGAAATTCCATCTGATGAGGAATTAAAATAAATCGTCATAACTTGCTCAAAATAGAGGTTGTCTCTTTGTACCCACTTCTAATCTGTGTGTAGAAAATCATAGAGATGATCACGACAAAACTGCGCATACTGCAAGTTTAATATACTAAAAAATAGCTAGTAAATTAAAAAAAACGATTTTCTTACACATAATCTTGATGTTTAAACCATTATTATTGTTATTATTCTTATTAATTATACTTTTTTCTGTATTCAAATCTTCTGATTTTTTTCTACTCAGTATTTTTACACGGATTCTTTTGGATCAGATTTACCGTATAAACACAAGCTTGAAGGTGTTTTATTTATAGCAATTCCAGATTGTGTCTCAATTATAGTCTATTTATGTATAACATTACTTATTTTACGAGACTTTAACTTAGATATTCACTGCCACAATCTAATTTGTTATGTGCTAATTGTATTGTTTAGATAGGTCAGTTATATTTAGATAATAACAATGTCGTTTGCTTACTATTAAATAACAATGTCAAGGTTATCAAAAACCTATTTTGAATAATACCAAAACTAGTGAGAAACAACTATTAACGGAGATTTTTAAACGATTAATGTTGAGAAAAATCAACGTTAGCTTTGATGACCAAGCTTAGAATTAGAAATGAAGTTATCCTTCAATTAATATGTTTAGAAACTGTCGATGAAAGGATTTAGAAAACTTTGTTAGCAATAGAGACAAAGAAAATGAAGATTTAAAAAGGTGCTTAAATTACATTGAAAAAGTTTTAAATCTTGTTACTGAATTACGATCATTAATTTAGGAATCGTTACATTACGATCTTGAAGAATGAAATGAAGATATAAAAAAGTGCTTAAATTACATTGAAAATGTTCTAAATCTTGTTACTGAAAATGATCGTTATTTAGGAAGAAGTGAAGCAATAACTTCATATAGACAATTGATATTGATATTTTTAAATGAAACTTCACTTTGTATGTAAGTTGTTTCTATAATAAAACCTCATTCTGGTCATCATATTTTTACATCTGAAACAAAGTTTCCCTTAACGATGTAATTTTGTGAAACGTGAAACTGTATATATATATATATATATTTAGACTTTTTATTACTTATTTTCATACATTGATAAACCATGATTATACAATTTGGATCGTTATAATATGATGATTTTTCAGTGAAAGAATTTAGAAAACTTTGTTACCCTTAGAGAAAATGAAGATTTAAAAAGGACCATTTTTAAATGAAATATAATAATCGACTTTAGGCTGATATATTTAAATGTAATTTATTTTTGTATGTAAGTTTTCTATTTGTTTAATCAAACTTTTCTTCCCCATTTTGGTCATCATATTTTTATCTCTGAAAACGAAGTTTCCCTTAACGATGTAATTTTGTGAAACGTGAAACTGTATATATATTTTTTTAGACTTTTTATTACTTATTTTCATACATTGATAAAGCATGATTATACAATTTGGATTGTTATATTATAATTTTGAAGTCTGGTAGTTTAGTTTTCATTAAGAAATTAGATGTATCACGATGTAAATACGTATTTTATTTAGATATTTTGTTCGTTCTTCCCATAAGTTGATGGATAATTTTATTATTTGTAGCAATTTTGAAATCTTTCAAAAAAAAAAATCAGTTTTTCTAGAGAAGTTTGGAATTTTATTTTGATATTTTTTAGTACTTTTGTATATAGATTTTACAGTTTGTGATGTTATTATTCAAATTTGATGGAATTTTTAAATGTCTAAAGAAAACATTATAAATTTCGTTCAAAAATTTGAAATTCCATTAGTAAAATCAACATGTTTGTATTAATTCAATAACTTATTGTAAATAGTTTCAAGAAATTTTGAATTTATCAACTTTCAACAAACTTCTAACTAATTTTGTCTTGTCTAATATGATTGAATCAAAGACAAATCTGATAGTTTGTTAGCGTTAAACATAGTAATAATATTTAGTTCAATAATTAATTACACATAATTGTTATTTATTAAATATTTCACAACAATGTGCGCTTTCTATAACCGCGTTCAATTAATTAATGATTTCTTTTTTAATTAATTATAATTACGAGCGGACTTCATTTCTATCGATTTTCCTAATGTTAATAATTGTGTTACACAAATTAAATATTCTAAAATAAATGTTATTTTACAATATTTAATTTTATTTTAATCATTAATCATTATTGTTCTATTTAATAAAAATGCAAAAAATGTGTTGTTACTAGTTTAGAAATTTAATTAATAAAAAAAAATATATTTTACGTTACAAAAATGTAAATAAATGTTGATGAAATACTTCAAAAATTCGACGAAATACCATTTAAATAAATTCTCTAGTTTACAGATTAAATTAATAAACAATTTTTTTATTTAATTTGTGTGAAAAATACCAATAAAAATGTTGATTAAAATGCAAATAAATTCACTAGTTTACAATTTAAATGAATAAAAAAAAAGTACATAAAAAACGTTATAAACATGTAAATAAAAGTTTAAATTAGTTCAAGAATTTAATGAATTAAGTATCATTAATTAATTACGTTAAAAAATGCTAATTACATTCAGTACTTCTCAAATTAAATTAATGAACAAAATTTATAATAACTTTTTATTTACGTTTGAAAAATGTAAATAAAAGTTGAAGTTACTTCAAACATTTAATGAATTACGTATTATTTTTTAATTATCTTTAAAAAGAAAACGCAAATTGAAATGCAAATAATTCACTGCTGCACAAATTGAAATAATAAACAAATTTATCATTACTTTTTTATTTTCATCAAAAACTTTAATAAACATTTTGATGCAAATGCAAATAAATTAATTAATTACGTTCAAAATTAAATTCTTAAACAAATTTATAATTGCACGTTTTCTCTGCGTTCAAAAGAAAAATGCAAATGGATGTTGACGGTAGCCGGTTCACAAATTAAATTAAAAATGCATGCATTCAGTTGGTTGTAAATGGGAATACAAAAAAAGGAAAAAGAAGGGTGGTGGCCTTTTCACACGCAACGAGATCTAATTATGTAAGGAGGGGAAACGCTGTGATTTACGGCCTTCTTAGGGCTGAGAGAACATCTGTGAAAGTTTCTGGATAAGGAGAGGCAACTAAATAAAGCGAACGAAATGAATGCATATTTTTATGTAATACAAATGTTTGCTAGGACGTAAATAGGTTACGCAATAAGTAAGCATAGTTTATAGAACATAACGTAATTTTTGTATATAACAAATAGAAGATTTCCAAATTTTCTCGTCATTTTCATATGTATTCTTAATTACCTATGCTTTTTGTATTTGTTGTTTTTCAACAAGAAAAGAACTACACAAAATTGAAGAAAATTACGAGAAATACTTTGAAATATTGTCTTTAATACAGATCAAAGTTTCGTATATAAAATTTTTGTATTGTTGCTTTTGATCTTCATAAGAGTTTAATTATTAAATTTTATAAAAGTGCAGTTTCTACAAATTTTAGATATATTTTGATCTGTAATAACCACAATATTTCATAGCATTTCTCGCAATTTTCCAATTTATCTCCAATTTCGTGTAGTTCTTGTTTTGTTGCTTTTGATATTCATCAAAAAGTACAGAAATTACTTCAAACTGTTCCTTGCAATGTTTCAATTTATCCAAAGATTCGTTTAATTTTTGTATTTTTGCTTTTGATTTTTATAAGAGTTTAATTATTAAATTTTAGAAAACTGCAGTTTCTACATGTTTTAGATATACTTTAATCTATAATAAACATAATATTTCATAGTATTTCTCGCAATTTTCCAATTTATCTCCAATTTTGTGTGGTTCTTGTTTCGTTGCTTTTGATGTTCATCAAAAAGTAAAGTAAATATTTCAAACTATTCTTCGCAATGTTTCAATTCATCAATAGATTCGTTTAATGTTTATATTGTTGCTTTAGAGTTGTTCATAAGAGTTTTATTATTAAATTTTAGAAAAGTGCAGTTTTTACATATTCTTTTTCATAAAGTTAAAGATCTTGATGGGATGGGACTTTGACTAATCAATTTCAGAAAAGTCCAGTCTATACTTGATTTAGACAAACATTTTTATCTATAGTAAAGTGAAAATTTCAAACATTTTGTTACAATTTTTCATTTTATCTCAATTTTTGCAATAAGAGTTTTATTAATAAATTTGTGCAGAGCAGTAGAAAAGTGCAGTTTGTATATATTTTAGACAAAATTTAAATCTATAGTAAAGTTAATATTTCAAACAATTTCTCGAAACTTTACAATTCGTCTCCCACTTCTTTAGTATTATTACTTTTGATCTTCATGGGAGTTTGACTAATAAATTTTAGAAAAGTGCAGTTTGTACTTGATTTAGATACACATTTTTATCTGTAGTAAAGTAAATATTTCAAACAGTTTCTCCTTCTCCAATTTTGTGTAAGTTTTGTTTTGTTGCTTATGATCTTCATCGAAAAGTAAAGAGATTAGTTTAAATGGTTTCTCACAATTTTCCCATTTATTTCCACTCTCATATATCTTTAGAATTGTTGCTTATGATAGTCATAAAACGTTGATTAATTCATATTAAAAATATGCTGATTGCGCATAATTTATATAGCTAATTTTGATGTGTTGTGTAAAGAGAATCTCTCCAATTGAATCCAGTTTTTGCATTGTTGCTTTTGATCTAAGCAAGTGGTTGATTAACAAGCTAAAATAAAAATCTCTTTGTGCAATTCTCGCAACACGAGAACTCTCGACTCGCTGCAACCGCGTTTGATGTTAGTTTGTTTGAAGAACATTAAATCAACAAATTAGAAATGCTTTTGTAAACAACCCATTACAAATTCGCCGCAAATTGCAATTTCAAACAAATAAATCTGTTAATTACGCATACATTATTAAATTCGTGGTTAGTGTATACGGATCGTTTCATAGTCGAAATATTGTGGACATAAACACTCACTCACAAATCGGGGCAATGCGTTTGAACCCATTCAGTCTAATGGATATAGCGGAGATGCTTTCAATGGAGAGGACAACAATAGGGACGTTGCATGTCGCGATTACAATGAGAAAAGAGCTTCTGTCTACCAGTTAGTTACCCTCAACAACAAAATAATAGCAGCAGCATCCGACGAAGTCAAATATCTGGGAATGCATCCGGATGAAGGATTAACCTGGAAAAGCCACATAGATACATACACACACAAAAAACTACCAGCTGTTATTCAAAAACAATGGAACTAAATATTTTAATTTAAGTCGTTAAGTAATATTTTGTTCGTGTTATTGCAGAAATTGTAATTATAACAAATCCAAAGTTTACAGTGAAAATCTTACTAAATACTATCAAAAGTACAATATACAAAACGTATATTATAAATGGTAAGAAATAACGATAGGAAGATCAAATCTTCAATTTCAAGCGAAAATCTTAACCATAAACCAATGACGAAATTCAAGAATTGTCAATAGTTTTCGAAGATTAAAAATCAACGTTTCATTTCATGTACATTCTAAATGAGTAAATCTGATATGATATAAAGAGAAAATATGATAAAGACATATACCAGAAGTTCTCAAACTGTGCTACATTATGATATATTAAGGGCAAGGGCCGCAAACCGAAAAAGTTTGGGAACCTGACATATACTATTAACGTTGGATGACAGGTGACAGTTAATTTATGACAACAAACAACTTTGGACTCCATGACTAGAAAAAAACCAAGTAATTATGCAAAACGTATTTTCTAAACGGTAAGAAATAACGATAGAAAGATCAAATCTTGAATTTCACGCAAATATCAAACAAAAAAGTCTCAAATTATTAAATTTACATTTAACATTTGAAAGATTTGATTAAAATCATAATTATTATGCAACTGAAAGAGATTATCATCATCAATTTTGGTATTTTCCACAGTTATATACAAAAAATATATATAATTATAATTCGAATTCATTCATGAATTTCTATTCAATCAAATATAAAAATAAATTGTAGGGCAGATAGACCTATGACCTATTAACTCTTTGATTTATGATATTTATATTATTGTATTGAGTTTTTTTATTTTGTAATTTTACTTTTCAATAAATATTGTTTTTCACATATTTTTGAATAATCAAAAATTATAATGAATATATAACTACTACTGGAGATTGTCAATTTTT
The DNA here is from genome assembly GCF_001412225.1 of Nicrophorus vespilloides. Taxonomy (NCBI): domain Eukaryota; kingdom Metazoa; phylum Arthropoda; class Insecta; order Coleoptera; family Silphidae; genus Nicrophorus; species Nicrophorus vespilloides. The sequence goes on from NW_017098910.1 coordinate 120,229, forward strand.
TAAATGATAGTATTTTCTAGAATATTTCCTAAAAATAAATTGTAAATTATTCATTTTGCTCAAAAAACTCATTAATTAATTCATTTATCATTGATTAAACATTATAATTATTGTACAACTGAGGGAGGTTACAATTTTTTCAAATACTCGAATTTTCTAAAATATTGTAAATAATTTTACAAGAAAAAAACATATAAATTAATAAATTTCTTATTGATTAAACATTGTAATACTAATACTATAAAACTAATAGAAATTACTACGTATTACGTATTTACTAAGGAAGATTAATTTGATCTAATTATTAAAAGAAAATTCTAAATTATTGTTTAAAAAAAAAATGAACATAAAAAATTCATTCATTAATTATGCAAATTCAATTCAACTGATACATTTGAAGAAAGAAAAAAAAAACGAAAGTATTCTAATAATTTAGAAATTTCCAATTAATGAATGAAAGAGATTAACGTCTTCGTCTAAACTATAATCTCTTTTTTTGTATTCATAAATTCGAATAGAAATTGTGGAATTTTCGATGTGGCCTTGACGATATTCCATTTTTTTTTTTATATATACATATTTTTATTCTCGCTATAATTTTATATGTCAAACGAAATGCCAATGAGCAGTTTCAAAATCTTCACATCTTTTTTTTGCATACTACACTGTCACTTATTGCACATCTTCCCCACTAATCCCCATCTCGTAAGAAGCGTTTGCAACGGTAATCGTATTCGTATTATTACGATGACTATTGATTTTTTTTAATGTATTATATTTATGATTCAAAATAGTGAAAGTCCAATGGGATGCCTTTAAATGGTTTCGCGTTGCCGAAGATTTAATTATTAATTCCGTTTTTATTATGGATAATAAATATGTTTATATACGTGGAATAGAGAGATGGTCAGTGATTTGTTTTTTTAGTTGGTCAACAGCTTAACCATGACCCAATGACGCAATTCAAAAATTATCAAAAAATAGTTGATATTACATAAAACTAGTGAAGACGTTTTCAAAGATTAAAAATCAATTTTTCATTGCGTGCGATTTAAGTAATTTGCGGATTCTAAAGGAGTAAATATAACATGATATATGACATAAAGAGAAAATGTGATAATGACATATACCATGAGTTCCCAAACTATGCTACATTATGATATAAAAAAATTAGGAACCTCACATATACTATTAATGTTGGATGACAGTATATGACATAAAGATAAAATATGATAATAACATATACTATTTAAGTTGTATGACAGGTGACAGTTTCTTTTTGACAACAAACAACTTTGGTTTCCATGACTACAAAAATTAATTAATTAATAATAATTAAGTTTTAAGAAATTCTAAATAAATATCACATTTTTTTACTATAATTTTTTTTTATTTGTCTCATACATTTTTGGTAAATATTAAGATCTTGCGATTTTTTTTGTAACATAATATACAAATTTCATTATAAACGAATAACTGTCAAAAAAAGAAAACAATGATGATTTGAGCACCGAAAAACACTTAATCTTGCATCATTCTCTTTACCTATTATTATCAACAGTTATTCATCAAAACCAAATTTCTCACACGTTTAGTCTTCACGCTTTCAAGTTCTTATCTAACATTAAACTTCGTTACATTTATGAAAAATATTCTATCATGTTTGTATGTATTATTTAAAGGAATTGAGATGCGCGGATGATAAATAGTTCTGTAATCAATTTCGCTGTGTGACAGCCGTCGGATATTTCATTTTGAGCGAAAACAATTTTCAAGATACGTAACGCTGTGTAGATGGGAAAGAAATGTGCCAGGAAAACATATTTCTAAAAATAGAAGCGTACGATGTATGTGGAAGATGTTTAGTGGCGCGAGAGGTCGTTTCAAGGGAGTCGAATTTGAAGGGGGGCTTCGGCGTGGAACACATTTTAACATGTAAATCTAATTAGCTCTCTCTACAAATTGAGTTTCAGATGAGTATTAAGAAAAATAACGAAAATGTCTTTCAATTACGCATTGACCATAAGAAATTTTAATCAAATATGTAATATTAATAATCACCCATCCATTACTATAAGAAGTTCATCTCGCTTAATTTTCGTAAGCTTACAAACATTATACAAGCAATGAATTAATATATTATATAGTATAATTTCATAGCAATGCATGACAATACAATTTATCACTATTGTGACATTTCTGTCGTTTCATTGACGCACAATATGATACGTCTTTACAATATTTCCAAATCATCTCCACTCTATTAATATAAAACTATTTATCACGTATTGGCTAAGAATGTTCCTCACCCATTCAAGTAACCAATTTGCTTAACTCCCATGAAATGTCAAACGTTGAATATATATGTGCATACACATTAACAATTCCATGTAAATATGTTACGTCATTTTTTTCTGACGTTTCATTGACAGATACATTATGTGTTGTGTTTAAGTGAAGATTTATGTATATCATGCTTCATAAGTAGTTCATATCGCTTAACTTTCCTATGCTTTCAAACATTATACTTGCAACAAAATTAATATATTACGTAATATAACTTCTTAGCAACGTATGATAATACATTTTAAAAATATTGTGACATTTCTGACGTTTCATTGACGCACAATTTGATACGTCTTTATATTATTTCCTAATCATCTCCTTTCTATTAATATCAAACTATTTATCACGTATTGGCTAAGAATGTTTGTCACCCATTCAAGTAACCAATTTGCTTAACTCCCATGAAATGTCAAACGACAAATATATATGTGCATACAAAACAACAAATATCTTAGCAACAATTGATAATTCCATGTAAATAAGTTACGTCATTATTTTTTTTTTGAAGTTTCATTGACAGATACATTGTAAGCTGTGGTTAAGTGAAGATTTATGCATATCGCATGCGACTAAACATCGATGTGCATCAATTGCATTGCCATCACAACAAGTGGTGAGATGTGTTTTTAATCTGTGACTTTTCACGAAGAGAAATAGATAGAATCAATAGATCAAACAATAAAAGATGAACTTTACATAACATCAGAAAAGAAAAAAAACTATCTTTTCTATACGGTATTTAGCAACAATCCATCTGCATAGAACAAAAGAACGTATTATATAATCTCATATAAGGGATTGATTTTGTTACAATTTTCATGATTACTGTATTAAGAATGACTGGATTCGTGTGCGTTTGAAGCAAAATGTATACAATGGGAAACTTGCATTCATTCAATCGAATCTTGTGGTCTGGACTCAGTCAGGAGGAAAATCCTGAACGATGAACTTATCTTAGCTGTTACATAAAGCTTTGTGCGAACGGGTTATCGACCCCAAAAATTAATATCTTTCCGCTTTTTTTTTCAATAAAATCACTTGAATGACTCTCGAGGCGTTCTATAGAAATTTAATCTGGCCTGTAAAGTTCTTTAGCGAGTTCTTTTTTTTCTTCATTGATGAGTACCAATCAATTTTCTTTTATACAATAGCTTATTAAAACAATTCAATTTAAAATCTGATTATCAAAAACATCTTTATATGTTCAAATATGTGTTGACTAATTAGGAAGTTCATTAAGATAGGACAATGGAAACAATAACTACAGATTTCTCAGATATTTATATATTTATCTACAATATATAAATTACAATCTTATTGAATATATAATGGATAGAAATTTTTAATAACATAAACTCGCGAATGATTTAAATAACTTACGTATTCTTAAGGAGTAAATACAACAATGACATATACTATTTTTGTTGGGTGACAAGTGACAGTTTCTGGTGACATTATGTCTTTTTAATATACTATATAATTTTGACAACAACCAACAATGGTATATAATGATATACAAAATACAAATTCAAGAAATTTATATATATTAAATATATAATAAGCAGTTTAATAAAATATTTGTGAAAGCTTTTAAGTTTAAAATTTTGATATTTGATACTTATATAAATACACATAGCTATACCAGAGTAGTATCTATATACTATGTGTTTATGTATACAATTGAAATTTACTAATCTACTCATTAAATCCTTAAGATAATATCTATCATTAACTTGTTGGTTGTTTGTAATATCTTAAAACTTTATTACATTTTGATAAAACTATATAGTATTATACTACAATATAATATTGGATTATAAAAAGAAAGTTGTAAGATAAAAATTTTAAATTTTAATTAGAAATCTATCTCAATCGTTATTTTGAGATACATTTCTAATTAAAATTTTACAATTATTATTATCCACTTATTTAAAATGTATACTATTTTTATTACGTATTGGACAACTCTTTGTTTATAAAAAAAATAGTAATATGAACTAAAAATTTCAATTATTTTTTTTTCAAGATTCATTTAATTTCAGATATATTTGTAATGAAATTAATTAGGAAAGAAATTTAAAATATTTCTTTCGAAGTTTTTGTTGCTATACTAAAATAATAAAATAATGTGTGCGTGAAGTAAATTTAATTTCAGACAGATTTGAAGTGAAATGAATCTTGAAAGAAATGTACAATCACCAGTATAAATAATTTGGAAAGCCATTAGTTCCGTGTAATTATCTTGCAATTTCCAACGCAGAAAGTACATCGCGTGTTCCTTGTGATGAAAAATATATAAAACATAAAAAGAACGGAGAAGAAGGGAATGATAAATGTATTAATTTCTGCCGTATTTCCAAATACCGTGACCGGTGAATGGTAGATGAGATGAGAGAAGATGCAAAGAACAAGTATGATTTTTTATGTTAATACCTCTCCTCTCCGATGGATGCACCATTTGCAAGAATTACGCAAATCGGCGCCGGTTGCGAAACGCGGCGAGATTGCTCGGAGTGCATCATCAAATCGAAAGGAATCCAACGTCCTAAACTCGCGAGATGCGGAGCGTGAGAGACAGAGAGATGAGGAAGAAGGAGGCTGTTTGAGTATCTTGAACTAGTATCGATCGGGATTAAACTTTCCCTAAATGCGCCAAAAGGAGGCATCGGAATGACCGACCGAAGGCATGACTTTCGCTTTCGTCTTGTGCCGTAATTAATTTCGAAGAAGAAGAAAAAAAGAGACGACAAACAATAATAATAACAGTTCTGCTCTAGCAAATGATTGCTTCCTGCTAGATGGTAAAGAACCGAAGTGAGAGGATGGATGGTCTATTTAGAAATAAAACAACAAGGCGAAAATAAGAACCATCCGACATATTGCACCCGTAACGAGGCGATTTTCTAACTCGTATTTTCTCGAGGCTGGCAACTGGAGTGAAAGGATTTTGCGAAGAAGAAAAAAAGAGAAGAAGCAAAATGAAACACGTTTGATTTACTTACGAGCAATAAATCTTCTCATCTGACGTACATTGTATATTATATCTATTATATTTCTTCAGTATTTTCATTAATTAAACTCTGTATTTAATAATAATTAATTTAAATGACTATTGTATAAAAAAAAATCAATCAATGTAAATAATTAAATGTCATTGTCAAATAGCATTTCATATGTTTTTGTTACGTGGCACACTTAATTATTTTATGCTGTTGCGCTCTTAAGTAACCTAACCTAGTTGACTTATAATTACATAAGTTAACATAAATATCTCGCACAGTGCGGCTTCGATCAGTCCAGTTTTAAAATTTCAAAACAAATTCAATTTTAATTGAGCAAAATTTAAAAAAAAATCTAAAGAAATTAGTACAGCCTTTTTTTGCTGTTTATGTCTATTTTATTTAGTTCGCTTACTGCGAGGTAGCAGAGTGTGGGTAATAATGAAATACCTGTAGCTTACTAAAAACACTCATTATTTATGCAAATATTTACAAATATTTTAATCAAAATATTGTCAGTTTTTATTAATCTGTGTGTTACTTTCATTTATTCATTCAATTATAAAAATTACATTATATAATAACCGATGTTCATACATTTTATAATATCCCATTAAAAATGTATGCAAATACTGATCCAATAAATATAATAAATTATTTCGTTTTTTTGCTGTTGTTATTTTGTTGCTTTCGCTTATTAATTTCTCCGTTCCGAATCTGAGCGTTGGCGGATGTAGTCTTCTCGTGGGAGAGGATGTGTGTGACATAAGAATTTGGACTTTTCCCTCGATGAGTGACTGCTTCGAGGAATGCAGAGGATCCTCTCTTCGTCATTTCTGCGTGCTGTTGCAATGGACTTTGTTACGCTTGTCGTGCAAAGTCAATTAGGGAAGTGAAAGTGTATAATAAAAATAATTTGTAAATTTATCGAATCGATTCACACTTCGACCACTCGTCGTTGTTACTTGGCTCTTACTTCGTACGTGCATCGAACACAATTTCTATTTTCGGCTAAGTAAACTACTCGACCGTTTTATTCATACACGACACAAACAAACAAACAAAAACACTATACAATTATTCACTCTCTTCATGTTAGACATGGAATGAAGTATATTTAAATCTAAGATAAACATAGATTACCATTGATTCTTCTATTTGAAACCGTTTCTTTGTCTTTCCACCTCATCGAGCATTAAGTACCATTATTTTTGTTTACTTAATACTAACAAATATATTTCAAATTCCACTCTTGTTAATCCATTTGGTGTTTGTTTCGACCGTTGAAGCACTTTGAATGGGCACTTGAATGGTTTCTGTTAGAGAGATACAGTTACGGAAAACATATAATGATAGAAGCATTACAGGTATTTCCCATGTCAATTTGTTCAAGAGATTCACTTCACACGCACATCATTTTAGCACAACGAAAAATACTGGATTTTCCATGTACGAATCAATATTTGCTGCAATTCGAAAGAAATTTTAACAAAAATATTTTGGACTTCTGCACAAAACAAATTTTGCTCAAAGTTAATTAAAACTGTAAACATTTGTTAATTATTTATTGTAAAATATTCATGTAATTTTGTGGTTTCCATTAGTAATTAACCTAAAGATATTGTTTGAAGTCTTGTACTGTTAGCATTTGTTTCAAACAATTCTACTACTACGTAATTTACTTAACTAATTGCAAAAGACATATAAAAGCTGAAAACTATATTTCTATTTGTTAGTAGATTTATAATATTTACATCACTTTTATCATTTCGAACATATATAGATTGAAGAAGTTATGTACCTATAATTTATATAATTTATTAACTATAGAAGTTTAACTTTATCATATTTGATATAAAGTAAAACAAATTATGTATATCAATTATTTTACTTGTAAAGTACAAAGTACTAAATATTAAATTTGGCGATCAACGTGAGACAACAACAAACTGCAACAATTAATTTCGAATTAACGAAAGCTTTACGTAACATGTCGCTCGTTGGATCGTGACCGGCAAACAGAAATCGTGATGTTCCGTCTTCCTCGGTGCGGCCTGGCGCCTCGGCTTGTTTTGAAACGAAACGACTTTACATAAACGCCAATTAAAGTTACTGAAATAGTGCTGAAAGTCTAAATTAAGGAGAACAACGAAATTTGACTAACCGTACATTTCTCTTTCCATTAGTTATGTATAATTCTCACACTAAAATCTTAATGACGCAATGAATAACCTTTAACGAGGTTTAACTTCACGAATATTCCTGATTTGCATCGAATTTACTAAAATAAGTAATGAATTTTAGTGAGATTTGTCATTTAGGTTGTCTGTCGTGTAAAAAATTTCTCAATTTTTGATAATATAAAATTATAACAGGTTAACATATTACAAGTACTTACAAGTTCTAACACTTGACATGTTACTTGACAAGTACCAAGTAATATGAAATTTAATCATTTCTTTAATGTATAATTAATTGATATATTTAGATATTAATGAAAGAATAAATGGCTGTAACCAAACGTCAGATTGTCCTGACATTTTAACAGACGCCGTCTGAAGGTTGGTACTTCCTAAAAATCATATGATTTTTCGATAGAGGCTCCATGTATTTGTCATCCTACGAACTTATTGAGTGAGGTGTTATGTTAGAAAGTAACTTTCATATTCACATTACTTGTTACTTTGATTTATTACGACTTAAAATGTCTTCACTCGGCAGTCGCAACTGAACGTCCTTGACTTTCGGTTTCAATTTTGTATAAGGTATGTAGGTGGTGACTGTTGCACACTTATACCATTTTATTTTCTCTCATTTCAACAAATTCCAATTCGCTTTTTTTTAGTTAAAAATGCTAATGCGTAGGTTAGATTTTTCTATTACCCAAATCTAAGTATTTACCATGAAGATTTAGAAGTTGACATTAATTCGTTTTACATAATTATTACTAAATGTATATTTATAAAAATGCGATTTTCTTATAAAGTAAATATAGTATTACCTCGCATAGTGCGGCTTCGATCAATCCGGATTCAATATATACTAGAAACTAAAACTTGGTATACACAATTAATTTTTTATAATGTGATTTATTTTTGTATATATTGTTCATATTTCAAACAATGCGAAACCGATTACCTGTACTGTGCGAGATATTGCTGAAACTATTCAGATTGCAGATGAACAACATTGATATGTGATGAAATAATCGCTGAATAAGAAAATGCAACTGCAATTAGAATTTTTCACAGTAAATAGATGTGGAATAGAGCAGATATTTGTAGAATTTAGCTTGAAACGTACAACGAACGGTATGCAATTTGGACACGGCCGTCTGGTATTCATTTTCGCTTCTATTTATAGAAATAGAGAGAGAGACAGATTCGCCAATACAGTTTTCCTGCGAATTTCGCAACAAAATAAAGAAGATATTTTGTAGAAGAAGAAAAAAAAATAGGACCAAAGAAAGTTGTTTGCTATTGTTCTTAACCTATCACAATATTTCGATTCGCAGTAAATAATTATGTAACATTTGATTCATTCCAATGGAGAAATAAATTATATATATATATATATAAATACCTTCGTTGAAGAATTTAATTCTTTCGTAATAATCGATTAATTATCTTGCAATCTGATGTGCGGTTTTGCAATTCGTAACTGTTTCTATAATTTTAGATGCATAGTGCGGGTAATCAGTTTTGTTAATGTACAGCACTGTTTGAAACCGCACTAATCGAAGACTGTAAAACTGCATTAAAATAATTTTATATAGAATATATTTTTATGTTGATCAATTAAAATTTAGTTTCTTTTAAAATTTACAAACCATACTTTTTTTTTTCATCATACTTGAATAATAATCTTACAGATTCAATTTGCAAATTGCTTTTTTGTAATAATTGAAATCAATTATGTCTATTTAATTATTAAACTTTATGTAAATCTCTGGAAACTATTTAAAATCATTTTTTGGGGTCACGATTGAACGTGTACTAATAATAAAATAATTTAAAAGCCAGACAACAGTGGATTCATTCATGCCCTGAATTATTCAACATTGCATAAGTTGTTGTTTTTTGCAAAAACAATCATTTATAAACTAAATATTTTACAATAATTGAATATTTGTTCTAATTTTTAACGAATTATAACTTTTTTTTCTATTTGCAGTAGGTAATAAATCAGTTGTTATTCTAGTATTTTTCATCGATTTTTCGTAAAACTTCTTTATTTTTGTAATTTAATATTCGCATAAACTCTATTATTCTGCGCTCCGTTGTTTATGATTAATATTTACATTAGGCCACGCAATTGCAAATGAGATCACCAACAAAAAAAGCTATTTTTATCTTGAAAATATAAAAATATTCGATCTGCAAGTACTTTTACATTAAAATAATATAAATAACAATTTAAATAATCGTAATATAAATTATATTTGTGCCCTTTACATTAAACGCTTCAAAACACACGACCCACATTTGAAAGCTTGTTTGCAATTATTAATACCCGTTACTTTCTTTATATATCGCAGGATGATTTCCTAGAAATGTGCAATTCGTTGCATAATCTAGATTCGTTTACGTAAAGTCCGTTCTTTTTTAAATATAATTTGACAACGTCAGATAATTTGACACTGACGTTGTCAAATTACCAAAATAAATATATAATTTGGAATAAATTTTAATAGTAGTACTTTACGTAATAGAGTGCATTATTTTTATTTTGTGTGTGAGTGTTTATAAATAAGTAATAGACATAACAAATTATAATACATTTATTAAATCGCAATAGGCATTTGCTTTTTTGTTGTTGTTTCTGTCTGGTGGAAATGGCACATTATACAGTTGGCACACGAACATCCCTACACTTAGTCAAGCTTGTGTCCAAGTAAAAATGCTCTATTTAAAGCACCTAAATAGAACGTAAGCACGTTATGAAAAATATTGAATTTATAATTTTTTTACTGGACCTAATTTGAAGCCCATTGGCTTTCAATTCATTTGCTTGTTATTGTTATAAATTAAACTAATGTGCATTTTACATTATTTTATGATAATTCAGGAAAATTAGTTAATTTTTCATAACTAGTTCTGAGAATATAAATTTTTAATGTACGTCCTTTATAAATATGTTAGATTATGTATGTTTCGTAAATATATGATATTAATTTGAATTATTTGATAAAATTTGCTATAAACTTTTATTACATATTTAGGAGTAAATTTAACAGATTAACTAAATAATCTAAATTAATGTGTAATTATAGATGACTAAAAGATTTAAATTCTTGTATTTTATATTCATGTGCAAAAAGCATTGCTATTTCACTCACATATTTGAGATCACACGATGTGAATGTATAAAACTAGACGCTTAAAATTCAAGTAAAATAAGAAAAAAAAAAATGAATATATTTAAAGATTTTGATGTGACTCACGTCTACAATACTAAACATACCTATATAACTTAACCTAAATATAGTTAGTCATAAATAATCTATAAAATGTAGGATGTTGAAAATCTGTATAACATAAAAAAAGATTTAAATATAAATTAATATTATTTACAGATATTTTAACTAGACATCATGAGGTTCTCAATGTGTATCATCTTCATTCTAGTAGTTTTAGTTTGTATTAGTCACTCTGTACGAACGTTACTTAAGTGTTGTAATCTAAGAGATGTTACGTCCTCACTATGAGTGACAGGAGACATAAACAAATGTCAGAAGTACCAACTTATGAGCTCATTACACAAACAATAGTAATTGGTACAACTGACATATACTTATGTCAATTGTCAAGTATAGTTGTATATTTTGTTTAATTTCCAATGAATTTAATCAAGGTGATGTTATCATTCGATGCATCCAATCGAAACTTGAGATGCTGCTGTGATCAAGTTTCTTTGTGGACTTGAGGCCGTGGCGAATGCAGATCGTTAAAGTCGATGAACTCATGTTTTTCCTTCGTTTTTCCAGGGAGAGAATAAGGCGCTGCGATTGAAGGATTTGTCCGTGGAGGCGGAGGATAATCGGTCGCTGGATTCACCAGCAGCTCTGATCCAAAGCGCGGAGACGACGGATGGCCGACTGACGTGGAACTACTTCGATGAATCTGGTTACGTGTCCAGGGCCGGACTCAGAGCCGGCGAGGATCCATACTTCCGGAACAGGTTCAACCAGGTAGCCAGCGACAACCTGCCCAGCAACAGGGACATTCCCGACACCAGAAACGCAATGTAAGATTTGCAGATTTTTATAGTAATCTCCAATTAAGTTAGGGTAATCAACCTGGAATTGTGTAATTATATGGCGCGTCATAAAAGGAGCAGCGCTACTGTGACAGCTTCTTACTTCAATCTCTTCTTCGATTATGGTCGTTTCCTTGTACCTCTTGCGTTAATTGAATTTTATAACAGATATAAATGCACTTCTTTTTGTTTTTACTATTATTACTACGACTCTTATGCAATAGCACGTTGTTGAGATAAAATTAGTTGCTTTATATTACACAACAACTGTCAAATGAAAACTGACATAACCCCAGCAGGAAAACAAATGGCGGCAAATTATAGGGTAACGCTATTTTTGTGACACTACTTCAATAGAAACGACCTCAGATCAGAAAATATAAATGTGTTAAAATAGTTTGAGAGTATTAATATTAATTATGTAGACTACTTAACTTTTTTGCTTTTTGACTATAAACAGATAGTTTCTGATAAAATATTGTTGTTAAAAAGATAAGAGAAGAAGTAAATATCAGAACGTTTTTGAAATCATCGAATAAATAATTTATTTTTATTTATTAAAATAAATCAAGTTTTTTGTCTCGTTAGTGATTGTTATGAATATGTCGAGTTTAATGGTTGAAAGGTATTGTAAATATTACGAGAATTCAAACATTATTAAATTATATTATTAGATAATATTTAATTAAAATTTTCTATTAAGGTTTTTATCTGCACATTAAACTGTTACTTGATATATTGCACTGATTTCTACATTTTTATTAACTAAAGAAATTAATTAAAGAAACGAACATCAAAATTAATTACTTAAAATAAGTATTCATTTAATATAAAATGAACAGCCAGAAACTATTTAAATTAGTTTAAAACCTCAAGGAATATCTTAATTAATTAGATTCTCATTCTTTCCGAATTAATTTGCAGTAAAATCCAAATGATTAAATTAAAATTTCCTTTTTCAATTCTCATAATTAATAAGTACAAACTTTATTAATTAAATATTAGTCTAGATCAGCGTTTCTGTCCCTCTAGGTCAGCCGTCGGGGAACTTTTTTTAACCATTACCCAAAATATTTTTGCGTAAGTTGATATTACCACCCCCCATTCTGAAAAGAAAACAATCAATATAACAATAATTACTTTAAAATTGGGACTTTTGATGTAAGAGCAATTTGAATACAGTCTTCGGCGTTTAATCGATTTCTGTTTTACGTTTTTATGTTCATTAGAGTGGAAAAGCCTTGTTCACAAAGGTAGGTTGTTGCAAATGGCAGCAATTTTTTTACCGCCTCCTCATGTGCAATTTTGAAAGCCTTTGCAGCCTTTGACAACAAAAAAGACGACAGATTTGCTTTGGTCTCAAATTGAATACGTGCTTCAGTATTGGATCGCAGTTCAAGAATTGCCTCTGCCAAACCCTTCACATTTAAAAGGATCTACAACCCAATTCACAGTTTGTACATGAAGATCTGAAAAGTAGTCAGAGAACCGCTCTCTGAGTTTCGTAAGATGAAATTAGAAAAATTTCATTTTTACCCCATTTGGGGTAATTTACCCCGGTTCCCCGACCGCTGCTCTAGGTCGTTGCTCAATATTGGGTTGCAGTACATTTGTAATGAGTCTCGAAATGACAGCTGTCAAAAAATCATATTATAAACAATACAACTAGAAACAAATTTGTAGGAACGCTAGTCTAGACAACTTTATATATTATTATTAATTAATTTAAATAATTATAATTAGGTCCTTCAAAGATTAAAATTTCCTTAAACTTTGAAGGACAAAAGTGGAAAAGTCTGTTTTAAATATGTTGAATTCGTTGAGTCTTAGTAACTAAAATGTTGTTCAGCTGTTGATCTGGTTATGTCTACATGATTAAATCAATCACATACTTCTTTCTCAAGCATTCAGACAGTAACGTAAATATTGTAATTTACTGTTACATACATATATTAACAAGTAATTTAGTATTATTTTTTAATCCATAAAAATATTCTATAATTAATAAGAAATTGAATTTATTGTTGCTGTAAATTACAGTTTTTTTTATTAATTCAATTTACAATTGCAAAACACGAAAAAAAAACCAGTCGAAATTATGGTGATAAAAAAATTGAAATTATAGCTGTAATATTGATGAGCTTGTCCAGATTTATGCTGGAAATGCATTGCGGTTTGAATGTAATCCGATGTGTAGTTTGTAACGTGATCCCTGCAGTACTTTCACATCTGGGAAGTCCCTCGATGGTCCATAAATATATATTTTTTCTTGGATGAGCGATCCGTGTAACGTATTTGTTGAAATGATATATTTTTTCAGTGGTTGAATAGAATAATTGGCCGGATGTGGAACAATCCCGTCTGCGGCCAAAGGAACTAGACATGGCGAAAAAAAAATAGAACCGACACGATTCGAAACGAATTAACTCAATTTATTAGTCGATCACGGTTCAAGAGTTACGCTGATTGTCACGTTTGTAAATCATATCATCTAATGATACAAATATATTTATATATATATATTAGTTTCATGTTCGAATAACTTTAACAAAGAATTCGAGGAAAATCACTTCTTTGTATTCTTAAATTTGCACAAAAATAGACAAAAACAAATAACATTGAACAAGAATTTTCAGTTAATAATGTTAATTAACAATAACTTTCTACTAGTATTTGATAGTTAGATAAGTCCGTTCTTATTACGATGAGGCTCAGTGGATGGTGAATAGTTATGAAAAATGATTATTTGAATCCGCACTGATTGAAGCCGAACTACGCGTTATATTACTGTATTTTTATAATTGTATATAAACAAACATAAAGTTTTGTGACAAATCTGTCAAAATATATTTGACATATCATGTGAATTAATTAACAAAGTTATTTCCTTTTATTTTGTTTTAAAATGTGCATGTTTATTCTTAAAATGTGTTTCATAAAAGAAAAGTTACCTTTATTTTTTGTTATTTGATATTCAGCTTAAAATATAACAATTTTAATTTGAAACTTATGGACAGAAAGTTAAGTGAATTGATTTATTTGATGACTAAGTTTGATTCTTCTTGATTGTTTCTTTACTTCAAAATTGACAGAAGTCGTTTCTACATAAATACAATGTCATAAATGAAGAGTTAATGTTTTTTCTGCTTTTGTCAGCACTCAAACTGAAGTCATATCAATTCAAGTATAGTGTCATTAAAGAAGCGTTACTATTTTGGTTTGCTTTCTTTATTTTCTGCTTATATCAGTAACAGATTTTATAACATGTAACAATAGACCGATCGTATCGGATCGAGAGGTTGAAACGTTCAAACATAGGTCTATCCAAAATATTCAAGTTAAGTGTCATAAAAGAAGAGTTACTATTTTGTTATGTCGTCATTCGTTTTCTGCTTAGTTTATGTCAATTTTAATGACATAACTGACAGTCGAGTAGTGTAATTCATCAAATTGTATTTGAATGAGTATGCTTATGTATATTTGTATCATGATATCCGCACTTGATCTGATCGTACCGAAAGGTTGAAACGCTCAAACATAGGTCTGTCCTAAAAATACCGTCGACGATCCAGCTACGCATCCGAACCGTCTATTACGAAAGCGAGTCTGTTGTGCATTTGACTACAGGGGATGAGCGCGAAGGAATGAATCGTAAAGCGTTCCAAACAAGAGAGGAAGACTTCCTTCGTGGAGAAGAGGAGTAACGAACAATCTCGTGGTATGAACGATCGAGCGGTGAAAGGGAATTCGCGTGCGCCACATTTTCAATGGCCATTACAGATTATGGAGGCAACGTAATTACATTAATCCCGGTGTCAAAAGTAATTGCTCAATGTGCGTCTGAGCCGCATCGAATCGTCGTTTCCCATAGCTCTCGCCTCACACAACTAATGATTCATTTACCAATTATCAAAGCGTCTTTCTTCATCATCATCAACATTTTCTATTTTAGTGTATTCATTACATCTTTTTATAATGTTTTTTTCCTTCGTTTTGTAGGTGCCGTCAGAAGCAGTGGTCTTCATCCAATTTACCAGCCACGAGTGTCATAATCACATTCCACAACGAGGCCAGATCCACGCTCCTGCGAACCGTCGTCAGGTAAATTCATCTGCTATTAATTAAATCTCGCAACTCAATTAATTTCCTAATCCCGTTTCATTACAAAAGCTCCTATGCGAACAGACAAACAAAAAATCGTTAGATCAAAAGTCGGTCTTTACAATGAATAACAATAGTACTGTTGCGCATCTAAAACTAAATTTAATCTGTTACCGAACAAAAAAAGGATTTTGTAAGAACGTTCGAAGAAAACCTTTCATTATTAAACAAAATATATAATTAAAAAGGCAACTTTCCATTTTACAGTATTAATATTAACAATCATTATTATTGATTATTATATATTAATTAATTCAAATGAATTGTTTTATATCAAAAGTTTCTCTGCGAAATCAAAACCAAAAATCTTTTATATCAAAAGTCATTCTTTACAATGAATAAGTATTGTTGCGTATCTAAAGTAAATATAATATGTGCCCGAATAATGATCATGCAGTGAAGAAGAAAAAATGGAGAGGTTCGATTTTAAGTGTTATATTCGGTTGACAATTCTGGAAACGTTTCAACTTTCTTCCAAGTTCTGCACGTTAATTATTACCGTTGTTCTCCACTCTCGAAGTGTCCTTTATTTAATTTCACTTTAATAACATTTCTTACTTTCGCCTCTTTCCCTCTTTCGTCGTGCATAATATCCATATTTGATCGCATTGCTTTGGGTTAATCCTAGAGACCTTCTTGCCCACTTCTTTCCTCTCTACTTTCGTCACATCTCTTACCACATTGTTTCGCCGACGTATTTATTCGCGTGCAGGAAATTCCATTCAGCAGATTTATTATAAACAATTCACCATTAACGTTAGATAACTTTTATATATATATTTACGGTAAACGTTATTTATTAGCATAAGAAAACAATAATGCGATAATTAGCAAATATATCATAGTTTCCTTTCGGGATTTTCACAATATTTATGAGTCTTATGTAAAAGTAACTGTATACATCTTTGGATTTTTTTTGTTTGAGGCTCAAAATTAATTTATCTTGATAATTTAGTTTTACGTTTAAGATTTGGGTCAAATAATTACAATAATGTATCAATTAAGAAACATGTCTTTGCTTCCTTATTGTAAAAACAACTTTCGTAGAGTGAAATTTTACATATTATTTTATAAGTATTAAACATAATACTCTTGAAAACTTTTGTATAATTTTCAATTATCTACATTATTTAAAATTATCTTTATGTCTTCATCTTCAATCAGGTCAAATAAATATAGAGTAGAAATGTTGTATAAATAAAACTAATACTTGTCTTATTATTAATAATAATGCATTTCTTCAAACTTTCATGTCAAATTTTATAATTCGTGTGTCAAATATGACATATGTGATTTAAACTAATACTGTCATTTGCATATGACAGAAATGTCATTTTTACATTTATTTACAGTATACAAGTTTATAAAAGTATAAAAGACTTTTTATACATACAAAAAATTGTGAAATTTATAGATTTCTCGATAAATATTTGAGAGTGTTCCAGTTTGTGTGAGCGCATTAATTATGTTCTTGCATAATGTAGCAAGAGGCAATTTAACGCGCCCGCGTCTATTTAAATATTTAATGATAAAAAGGTCCGATGGAAAAGCATTATAATTCAAGATATAAAAGCTCCTATCCATTAGGAGCACCCGAACTTGCATAAGAACTGCATGCATAATGCAACCATAAGATAAGAAATAGCGTTGTTTATCGCGAGAACCTTCCTGGTTTCACCTTATATCCTATCCACAATAAATATATTCTCCATGCTTAGATATAAGGCGATGCAATTTATCCGGCGTTTTGATTGTATTTTCCGCCCCGTGATTTCACCGTATTTGCAAAGGAAATAATTCAATTTCTGCATTTTCTCCTCCTCTCACCAACTTATCTCTCTCAGATTACCGAGAGAAACTTTAGATGGGAAGCAAACGATTCACATTCTTTACAAGAGACACACGGTGATCACGCGAAATTAAATAATGAAAAGAAACGATTTGTGTGTATGCGATTTATTTTCGAAATCCGAAAATGGAAATATGCATATTCCAGTCGTAATGTTTAATAAATTACGCGAAGATTGTAATGACTAAAGAATACAGTTGATGGGAAAACTTTTAAATTTTACTTGATTGCAGATTCCTTCTGAACGTGTGTAATTAATGTTTCTTCAATTTACATTTTTCAACCATTGATTAAGTCATGGGAAAGTTACGTTTAAATACTGAGGAAATCAAACTATTTATTGAACCGATTTTGACGCCGGACAAGGTAAATCGGACGAAATACGTAATCATTTGAGCCGCCGGTTCTGTTACGGTAATTTCCTTATTGGTGTATTCGTTCCGTGTCTCTGTTCCGGATTTTCGAGCAAACGCCAATTGAATTTACTATTACTACTTATAGTTTGTTCGTTTTTTTTAAGGTCGAACGCATTACGCATTCTTATTGCATTTTCTTTATTTGCATTGTTTTATTAAGGGGCAAAAAACAACGGAGAAGTAATCAGAGCATATCTGATACTATGGTGTTATGACTGTGATGATGTTTATTTGAGTTTACTGCTTGTTCAGTCAATGGACTTAATGTTCGGAACGCAGTTCTGAGTCGATGGCTAATATTGCTTTTTTTCTTGTTTGCAGCGTCCTCAACCGGAGTCCGGAACATCTGATTAAGGAGATCATCCTCGTCGACGATTACAGCGATAATCGTGAGTGATCTTTTGAGGTGTAATTTCAAACGATTTGGTTTGATTAAATCTTGATTTTCAGGTGAGGATGGCGAAGAGTTGAGCAAGATCCAAAAGGTCAAAGTGCTCAGGAATGAGAAACGAGAGGGTCTGATGAGGTCTCGGGTTCGGGGTGCAGATGCCGCCACCGCTTCGGTGCTCACGTTTTTGGATAGCCATTGCGAATGCAATTCGAATTGGCTGGAGCCGCTCCTGGAGAGGGTTGCAGAGGTTCGTTGCACCACATTCTAAATCATACATTTTCTCATATCTTCAACTAGTTTACCAAACATTTTTGTTCCGATACATGAACGATCTTACAAGCTCCTAAAACATTAATAGAAATCAAAATGTGTTTGCTAAACACTCGTTTGAAATCAATGATTATTATAGATATTTACTTTACGTACAAGTAAAGTCAATTAATTCTATAATTAAGAGAAGAATAAATTTGCTTAAACAAAATAACCTTCAATCGGCATAAATAAAAGATTGAAAACATTGACAAACAAAAATCGAATCACAACAATAATAAAATTTTACAGGGGAGTCATTATATCATAAATTATTATCATCTTGCACTTTTCTAGTATGCTAAAATGTGCTTAAAGTACAATTTAAAGAATTATTATGAGGTGTAACAGAAAGATTTTTTTATCTTTCATTAATATCTAAATACAAATTTATATAATTATTATATTCTCCAGTAAGATTAAGTACCTAAAAGCAATTATTCCTTTTAGTATGTGTAGGTTATATAAGTATTAGATTGTTAAGTTTAACTGAAAGATAGAAAGTAAATGTACTACATTTATTCAATTTATTTATACATTTCTTGAGTCTTGTTTTATATGTTTATCGGACTTCTAATCAGAGTCGCATTAAGGTTATTGTGAAACCTAAGCACCAGTTAAGAATTAGATGACAAGAGCATTACTTATACAACAAAATTAATGCCGAATTTGCTAATTACGATGCATAAATTATGATTATAGTTATCTCATGTTTACATCTGTAAACGGATGTATTTCTGTGTTTGTAGAATATTTATTTATTGGAAAGGTTTTGCAAAATGGAGCTGGTATTAATAATCAATCATTAATTTTTATGTTTGTTTATAAACAACATCATTTTAGAGAATGTAATAATTGTTGGTCGTAATATTGATGTAACGTGCAGTCAAGTGGTATCAGTTCTGAATATTGCATCTATATTGTCATTTCAAGGATCCCAGGAGGGTCGTTTGTCCCGTTATCGATGTGATCAGCATGGATACGTTCCAATACATTGGGGCTTCGGCCGACCTGCGAGGCGGCTTCGATTGGAATTTGGTGTTCAAGTGGGAATACTTGAATCTGGCGGAGAGACAAAGCAGACAGCAGGATCCAACAAAAGAAATTCGCACTCCGATGATTGCCGGAGGTCTCTTCGTAATAGATAAAAATTACTTCGATAAGCTCGGCAAGTACGACATGAAGATGGACGTGTGGGGAGGCGAGAATCTGGAGATTTCATTCAGAGTTTGGCAGTGCGGCGGAAGCTTAGAGATAATTCCTTGCAGCAGGGTAAATCAATCGAACGTAATTTAGGATGATATCGGTTCTATAGTAATTGTGTTTTCAGGTTGGACACGTCTTCAGGAAACGTCACCCGTACACATTCCCTGGTGGAAGCGGAAATGTCTTTGCAAGAAACACTAGGAGAGCTGCAGAGGTTTGGATGGATGAATACAAGAAGTTCTATTATAACGCTGTGCCTTTGGCGAAGAACGTTCCATTTGGAGAGTAAGTTTGTGACAGCTTAGGAGCTTTTGTGGCAGGTCTTTTCAATATCCCATTAATTTTCAGTATCGAAGATCGACTCAGTTTGAGGAAGCAGTTGGAGTGCAAACCATTCAAATGGTACTTGCAGAACGTGTATCCCGAACTGGCAGTGCCGAAACCAACGAAGTCGGCTTCCTTCAACGAAATCCGTCAGGGCTCGTTCTGCTTCGACACGATGGGTCACCTCATAGATGGAATGGTCGGTCTGTACCAGTGCCATCACACCGGTGGCAACCAAGACTGGGGCCTAACGTCGACCGGCTTCATCAAGCATCACGACCTGTGTTTGGGTCTGAGTGAGTTCGTAAAAGGTGAACAAGTAACGATGCGCGTCTGCGATGGATCGGATAACCAAAAGTGGAGGCTTCTGGAGCCGGGCGGTCTCCTCAAGCACGAACTCGCCTCGCTCTGCGTGGACACATCCAGTTCAGATCTCAGGGGCCTCGTGGTGGAGAAATGCAACAGCAATTCACGCACGCAAAAGTTCGAGCTGATCACGTGAAAAACTCACCGGCTGCGTGTCCTCACGTGACATTCGACGATTAAATTATATAAAATAAAGAAAAGAAAAAATAACTAAATAAAACGAAACCCAAAAGACAGCTTGTTGTCAATTCATAAGAAAAACAAAACAATTATAGGCGAGATACACCTTTCTGGGAGGCTGCAATAATTTACAAAAAAAAAACAATATAAATATATATATATTATACATACATACATAAAAGATATATACTTGTAATGAGAGGCTGACTAATTTAGTTATTTCGAAATCGAGGATGGAAGCAGCTCAACTGGCCAGTGACTTTAATATTTACTATATAATAAGCTGAAAGAAAACACACACGACAAGATTTTATTAGATAAGTGTAATAAATATTGTGATATAAATAATATACATTAAATATTTGTACGTTACTTTAAGTTTATTTTTATTTCTTTTTTTTTGTGTTTCAATTAGGAACTCTAGATATTTGGGACAATAAATGAAATGAGAATCGCGATGCGCGCGAAGCCGCACGACAACCTATCAATTGTAAATGTATGATTTTCTAGTTGACGCTGAAAACTTAAAAATATTCCATTAGATTATAAGTTTGTAAAAATTAAAGGTCTCCGTAAGAGCTAATCATCAATAAATAAATGAATCTGTTAGACGATGTGGATATTAGATGAGTGGATTTATAATTAAGTTCGCTCCAATCAAGGTGCAAGATTCCTTGGCAAAGGAGGCGTAGTGTGAATCTATTAATTGTTTAGTTTGCTAACGAGATGCAGTCGCAATGCTTGAAAGTGGTCTTCGCTGCAAATCGTTTGGTAATGTGAATGCTATTCGTATAAATTGTTCGCAACTTTATTTGTTTTTTCTTTCTTTTTTTTTGTTTTGAAAACGTTTCGATTGCAGCTGGTGAGAAATTACGGAGGACCTCCGCCTAGGCTTCTCAGGAAGTACGAACTTTTCCAACAGGATAACGGCCTTCCCGTTCACATTAAAGGCGGATTCGCCGATAAAGCCCTCTTCACCCTCACCGCAGTTTTGATTGCAACTGGAACCCTCGAAGGTTATCGCACTCTCTTCAACATGGCTAAACCGAAAAAGATCAAGTAATCGCTGTTATATTCAAGTGTTATGTAAATAACTTTAGTTTAGTAATTATATTCGTTATATAACACATCGAGGTTTTTTATCATTTCCCTATTCATTACACATTATTCTTAGCGTCATCAATTTGACATTATTTTCATATACATTATCATTTTTTTTTAAATTGACGAAATAATATGTGAATCATCTCAAGTTTACATAACGATCTGTCAATAATTGTCAAATTTAAATCAAATATTATGCAATCAAAATTAAATTTAGTCAATTTATAATATATTTACAAAAGTTCAATTCAATTCCAACGTCTTATTACGTTTCCTAAACATATTAAAAAAATTGATAAATCCATATTTTTACTTAGTTTGATGTATTCATTCATCTTCTCATATAACTAAGTTACATACATTACATACATGAATGAACAATACTCAATTTATGTATGCAACCAAATTGACAGGGTCGTACAAAAGTTGCCAATATTCCTTCAAGTATTTAAAACTTCACATGGTCCATGCGATTTTTAAAACTAGCAGCATAAATTAAATTATACATTACAATATAATATAGAATATTTAAGTTTAGAATCAAGCAATAAGACAAGGTATTAATCATTTTTGGATATTTATTTTCTAAACTTGTACTTAATATTCAGAAATTAGGGCTTATTATATAAAATAATTTTATTTTATAAATATTTAGTAAATGGTAACATAAGGTATATATATATAATAGTATTTAAGTAAGGAAATACCGGAAATTGCGAGATGTAGCGTGTTAGAATGCCATAGTATGTAGTAGAGGTCAAGGTCTATAATATTAATATCGTGTTTGCTTTACATTCTGTACATTAAGTAGCAGAGAAAACCATTCATGATAATAAAAAAATATGAAAGTGACTTGACATGATGTAATTTTTTTTTAGATAATTAGAAGCAGTTCATGGTGAGTTTAAACAGTACTCAGAACGAATAAAATGTTTGTAAAAATCGATAATATGTAACAAATACATTTATTATATTTGTATTTTTACGCAGATACACGCAGTCTTTTAGACCTATTTAATAAATTAATCTAAAGTGTACAAATTAATGTATATACAATAAATAAATACAAATACAAAAAAAAATAGCTAATACATTTGTCTATTACCTTAATGAATTGATTGTAATTGTTTAAATACTGATTAATTCTAGATTAAATACCTATTGTATAAAAATTGGATATTTTTCATTACATGACGGATAAATACTTTTAAGCAAATAGTCTGTAATACTTTAAAGCTTTAAACAATAAAGGAAATATATGATTTTGAATAATATTTGATTGTATGCAAAAATTATTATGATTGAAATGTTAATTCAATATCACGCATAATATCATATGTTAATATATATTATTGGATGCTGTTAAGCATTGAACTTTGACTATAAATTATTTTTAAACAATTAAATTGCAAGTGCAGCATTATTAAACTGCAGTGCAAAAAACGGCGCGACGCGACTGAGCAAAAGTATCGAGGTTCACCAATTGGTGGAGATCACCGGACTCTCATTGGCTAAAATTACTTGGACACGTGCTCTCCGTGTGCAAGGCAAGTAGTAGTAACTGTGGGTGACTGCTGCTGTCAAGAGAGAATGTGAGTAAATAGTTGCTTGTTGTCGTCGTTGTAGCAACTAACAACAATCGACGCCATTGCTTATCTACGATATTTAAACAAAATTGGAAACCGTAGCAGAATAAACGTGCACGAAAATGTATATTGCTGCGATTAGTTGAATCGCAATAATTAGGAGAGTCTAAAGTCCACAGACCCAAACCGTTTTACATTGATTACGAATAGCTGAGCTTATCGTTAAAATACTAATTTTTCGTACTATATCCAACAGTTTAGTGATCCAGGATGTCTGCTTTACGGTATGGCATTTCCCTGAGCAGGAACTCCCTGTTCAAAGGCAAAGTTCAGCAGAAGGTTGTAAGTAACTTAATTAAATAAATTATGATAATCATTCATGAATTCACCCCATTCATTGTTCTCACAGAGTATCATTGTTGGCACAATGATGGCAAGGAACCTATCTACAATGCAGGTGACCAAGAACATGATGTTCATCTCTGATAAAAAGTTTGAGGGAAACATCAGCAATCTCCAGTTGGTGCCTGCAGACAATAAACCACTTGTTATCATGTTACCATGGTTACTAGCTGAGAAGAAGCATGTGAACAAGTATGCTGAAATCTACACAAGCAAAGGTTTCAATGTTTTGAGCATAAGTTTAACTCCGTGGCAACTGCTCTGGCCAGCCAAGGGAACACAGGTAGAATTCAATTGAAAGCTTTAATTGCTTAAACTGTTCTGCACAATAGCCTTGCACTAATTACATTGTTTTGGATGAATGTCCTTTCGCTTCGTTTATATATCAGCTGGTTGCCAATGACGTTCTAAAGTTCATCACCACCAATACGACGAACGCGCCGCTGTTCCTCCACGGATTCTCCGTCGGCGCTTACATGTGGGGCGAAGTTTTGGTGAAGATGGCCGCGGAGTTACCAAAGTATCAGCCCGTTATTGACCGTGTCGTCGGGCAGATCTGGGATAGCGCCGCAGACATCACCGAGATTCCCGTCGGTATGCCGATCGCCGTGTTCCCAAAGAATGTGGTCATGCAGAAGGCTTTAAGGAAATACATTCTGTAAGGAAAGCGCATATACTTTGTTGTTTGCTTTAAACGTGTCGATTGTAGCTACCATATGAAAACATTCCATAAGGTGGCCACGGTCCATTACCTGCGCTCCAGCCAGATGTTCCACACGAACATCATCAGAGCACCGGCGCTCTTCTTTCTCAGCAAGACGGATCCCATTGGAGCGGAGTCCTCGAACCAGAGGGTCAGGGAGAACTGGGAGAGCATGGGTATGCAAGTCTATTGGAAGTGCTGGGACAAATCCCCGCACGTTGGTCACTTCGCCAGGCATGCGGAAGAGTACAAAGCGGAATGGATGAACTTCATCGACAAGGTCTACGGCGATGAACAGCGCCAATGCATCCAAGCCAAACTCTAAATTTGAAAAATCTCTTTATTAACGTGCATTATTTCATTAACATAATAATGTACGTCAATTATCATTAATGCAGCGCCGTTGAGAAACTGCAGTATCGACAATATTAAGAACCGTGCTGAAATTAATTCTAAATTATATATTCATATCATCAATTGGTTCTACAATCAATTGAAAGGTGTTGCAGGTCAAGTATTCATACCATTTATTATTTTTTTATTTTTATAAAGAATTGGGTCGATTGTTTGTAACGAACGACATTATCTATTAACGGAAATCGAAATCATTGAAATACATTTTTGCACAAATATATACCTATTTATAAAAAACAAATAAATAATTTGTAAACGACAAAATATGTGATTGAACTTAAAGTAATAAAGCATTTGAGTTCGCACGAAGAAAGAATCTGTAAAATATCTTCCACAAAAATAATTATAATTACATAAAACATAAATATAATTTTTATATTAGTATATTAAAATGCAATGTAAACTTGTATTTTACCAGCAAGAATTTAAAATAAAAGCTAAATGATCATATTGTATATCGTTTGTATAGTTTAATTGCAGTAACACTTCGACGATTGCTAATGCGACAGGTGTATATTTAAAATAATGGATACAAAAGTAACTATCAAACCACAATAATTAACATATTCTAATGAAGGTGTAAAAGAAAAATGTTTTTAACTTTACTTAATGGAAAGTTAATGAATAACATGTGAATTCTTAATTTATATCTGGATATGAATTTTAAGATGCCATAAACACGTTTTAAAAGTCGTCGAAATTATATATATATTGAAACTAAGGATTTCACCTCATTTTTTAACAATGAAACAAAAAGTTTCGTTGTGAATGTTCATAAATGTATTTTTTAATCTATGTTTTATCGAATATTCGAACAATAATTCAGCGTTTCATGTGCATGTATACTAATTAAAATCGTTTTTTTTTTAACCAATTAACTTTGTGATGACATTCAGCGACACGTTTACAACGTTTCCTTTCTTAACAACAATTTGTATTACAATCATTCTAATATTTACTGGACTGAATTTTAAACATTACTAATCATAAAGTATATAAATAATTAATACTGACCACTTATTAACCCAAAATTATCTAATTTATTTAACAATTTTTTTTGAACCATTTTTGGACAAAATGCGCACCAAGTTTATCTCAGAGCGAAGTTTATGTTAACCCCTTAAGAAGTTTCATGCATTGTATGAAATGGATCCCCAAGTGGCCACGTATTTTTGTTGCCAGCGTATCATTATTCATGATGCGAATATATTCGTCATAAGCGCTACGCAATACAATAGACCATGATGAGTACAAAGTTTTAAGTTTACAACAGAAGTTTGTAAATTTAAAATAAAATTTGCAAAGTCATTAAATAAAACTATTTATATTTAAATTTTTCATATACGCTGACAAAACAAAAAAACAAATATAAAATGGGAAGGAGTTAGGTTGAATAATCTGAAAGGAAATGCTGTTCTCTTGCTATAATTTATTTAGAAATCAGTCTTTTGCTTCAGTTTAGCCAGCTGGCGCAACTTGTATCACACAAACAAATCACAAAAACATACACAGTCAAAATTACAAAATGTCATTAAAATATATATAGTATGTATATGTATAATATTCAATATATAAATATAAATGAATTTAATTCATTCATTTTCTTGTTACTCATCCTTCTCCTACCAATATTTAGTTTCCTTTTGTTCTCTGGTGTGTGTGTGTGTGCAAAATGAGTAAATCGCATCAATTTCGTACTCGCAACAGAGAAAAAACAGTCGAACCGTACGAAACACACAAACGAGCTAAAACAAATTCACGCAACACAATGTGAGAGTTATTTCTAACGGAATTATATATATATGTAACATAACATAATAATAATCATCATCTAGCATAGATCTGTGTCGATTACAAAAATAATAATAAAATAAAAACACAATATAACAAATATAATCTGCCAGCAGTATAAAAAAGCGCTTACGTTCCATTAATACATATACAAAATAAAAAGTCTTTAATTATTACGATAGATAGGCCTTTCCTGCTTAAGTCTGTTTTAACAGAGTAATTATAGTTTTAAATAATAGCTAATAAATAAAATCTTTGTCGAGAGAATTCTCGATATAAATAATATATATGTATATATAAAAAAAAAAACGAAATAAAAAATATATAACAATTTCATCATTATTAGTCGGGTGGGCGAGTAGTTCATACAAAAATATATACTTTGCGGAGAGAAACGCGAATATTATAATCGAGTTTAAGGCCCTAGAGCGTGCTCCATCATTTGCAAACAGAGCGATTCCAGGCTGCTCTCAATGTCGTGACTTTTGGTGAGTATTTTATCTTTGCTGTGAGCCTCCTGGAATCGGACGTGATGAAGTTGCGGCGGCTGCGGTGCAAGCTGTTGTTGTTGCTGCTGATTTTGGCTTGGCTGAAGAAGGTAGTGATTTTGTTGTTGTTGTTGTTGTGGGGGGTTGATGTTGAAACTGGTCATCGTCGTCGGTTGATGGAAAGTTTGCATCAAGCTGCCAATCGAGTGTCTGTGACCACCAATCACCTGATTGCTCTGTACGTTTGGATACGAAGATGATTTGTGGTGGTTGTACACTTGTTGCAACAGCAACGAGGAACCCGACAACCCACTGCCAGCGGCCGCAGGAGACGGGAATTGTGATTGCTGCTGCTGTTGTTGTTGTTGATGCGATTTGACTCCCCCATGTCTAAGTCAGTCAGTGCAACACGTTCATAAGATTTGTACATATTTCTCAACTAACAAAGCGCTTACAAAGTTCCAAGTAGCTCAAAAAAAATAGGCATTTACCCAACTTAAATTGCAGTCTTTTTTTATATCAATTATCTATATAAATGAAGTGAATAATAATTAAATCAAACAATGATTTCGCACCTAATTAGCAAAAATATATGAAATACGTAATTCAAGAAATTGTTAAAAATTAATAGTTAGAATGTGATAATTATTTATGTTCGTAATTATCGATGTAACGGCAAACTAATTAAATTTAATGACTTCTTTAAACACATTAAATATATTTCCGAAACTTTGTAAATGCTTACAAATAATATAAAAAAATAAAGTAATGAGTTCTTACCTATAATGATTATTTCCATTATAGTTGTGATTTCCATTGCCTTTGCCCAACTGTCCACGCCATAAAGCAAGTCGCCTTTTCTGCTCGGTGGTAAAAGAGTCGCAGACCTCGGCTCTCTCGCAAAGGGTTGAGAATAATGAAAGACACTCGTCTAACGGTTGCCTGAGCATCAATAACTGAGTACAAACTGTAAAAAATTGTATACGTTTGGATCTTGTAAATCGAGTGTTATAGAACAAACAAACCTTTTCCCATAACTTTTACAAATTGAGTGGACAAATCTTCGCCGTTGCACACCTGCAGCGGACTTTGCAGAATGGCTTTCAACTTTTTGAGTGCATTTAATAAATCAGCGCCGTTCATCACCTCTGTCTCTAATTCGGTCAGCGTTGCGCTGCGCTCTTTCAATTTGGCTATGCTCAGTAGAAGCTTATGTCTGGCGCCCTTCGTTATACCGATGGCTTGCAGAGACTCGTCTGTGAGTTCCAACATCTGATGGTAGTTCAGGTTGTTAAAGACCCAGCTGTACTTGTGCAATCGCAAAGATTTCAGCCAGGATACGATGCTCTTCATCATCGGTTGATTGTTCATCGTCTGCAAATCCTGCAGGCGCGTTTCCGAACTACTCAATTGTAATGAATTATTCTGCGGTAATATAATAGTATTGTCATTTGATAATGAATAGCTACGGGGTTTCGAGATTAGCTGATTTGAGAGGTTCTCCTGCGAGGACCACACCTCAGCCTCCGGTTGTCTGGTAATGAGATTCTCGTGAGAATTCGTCTGAGCAGGGGTTAAACTATTGGAACGCCTGTTTAATCTGACAGAGGCTTGATTATTGATACCCACTGGTTCTGGGTTAGGACTAACAGACTCATCGCTAGATTCATTAACAGGTGAATGCACGAAATTATCTGGGTTTACTTTACTAACAACCTGCTTCAGCAGCTGTTTGAAAGACTTCTTGTCCTCCTTACCAAAGGCAGGATGGACAAACACATAAGACATGATTTCCACGCACTCGTTGTAAATCTTAAACGGCGGCGAAATCAGCTCAGCTAAGACCTTTTTTATTACCACCAAATAAGAATCTGAGGTCTCCTTCTTACCAGGCCTTAGCAGAGGCAAATGTGTTAGGAGCATGGTCAGTGCTGTTTGTGGCCTTTCTGACAACAGGTTCATTACAAATTTTGCATCATTTGCATTCTGTTCCAAAGAAACAGTTTCTGGTGTGCTCACTTGTGATATGCATTGCTCCAATGCATGCTGCAAAAACCTAGCATTTGAAAATGGAAGACCCACCATCAAGTAGTACAGGGCTACAGTTCTTTCACAGCTGTCCCATTTGTGGAATCTCAGTCTCATTTCATTGAGATTCTCGCAAAACTCGGAAAGGTCACGCATCGGCACATAATCCATGGTTTTTTTAAATTTGATTTCTGCAAAATTACTACAAGAGTGGAACATTAGAAGTAGATAAAAAAAAACAAAATGATAAGTATTAAATATATATATATAGAGTATTGAATGCATAAAAAAAATTGAACATGAGGCGGGATTTTGCTGATATTCTTTTCTCGTGCAAAAATTAGCAAAAAAATCTTACCTCCTCTTAAGCTGTCTCTGAAGTAAAACTCATTAAAATTATAAATTAACCCCACTTTCAACAATTTTACGGTTCATTCCTTTATTACTCTGATGATTTCAAACATGGGATTCGTATTCTAAATCCCCAAACATACATTCATACTCTCACTCATCTATACACACAAATTACAGCTCTTGCTGACACTTCTTCACTCTTCAATTCTTCGGTCTTGCAGTCTTTCTTATAAGCAATCTTGCTACATTGATCACGCCCAATTAGAATGAAGTTGTTATATTTCTGTTGTATGCAACCGCATATACTTCTTCAATTACATATCCTAAAATATCTCTTGAATGCCATACAAATTTAATAGATTTTTAGTAAACTACTTATAACTAATTGCAACAAACATATTTGGTATATCATATGTAATGAACATAATTAACATAATTAGTTTAAAAATATATAAATAATAAGTACTAATTGATACAATTAACAAATAATTTATGAACATTTTTCACTTAGTAAATACTTCAAATTCATACGGAAAATATACTAAAGAATGTAGAATAATATTGATCTATTTTTGAATTTTCTTCATTTATGTTGGACATTCTGACAAACAGAAGTATAAAAAGTAACACACTAAAACGCTGACTTCAGTCCAAAGTGCGGTATTAACTAAATAATGTTCGTTCTACTTGAAAGTCGATGTGTTTTATCTAGCAATCAAATAAATAAATATTAATTTCTACATCTGTTTAATTCGGATTAGTTAATAGTGAATGTAAGTATTAAGTTTCGTGATACAAAAGTGAAGTTGTTATCTCTGGGTAATTGCTCTTAACAGTAGGGATATTTCTTTCCTCTTTGCAAATGAATGGCGTCTGTTTGAAGTTCGTTGCCGAGGCGTTGTTTTTTCAATTCGTTGCACTCTAAAATATTTATTCTATTGATTTCGCTTTCGTTAGAGTTCATCATGGGTGACTCCAAATGCAGTCCAAACCGTGATCCGAGGCTCCGATCTTCGTCGGCGACCACTTGGGACAATCAGGTATCCCAAAACAATCAATTCAATTCCCAGGTTCAGCCAGTGCATACAGCCTACCAACACCTTCATCAGAATAATATGTACAACAATGTAAGTGAATTGCTTGGAATCACATTTGAAATTGTTCATTGATCATAAATGTCTTTATCGTTTTCAGCCGAATCAGTATGCTAATCAGCAGCAGTACTACCCTGGTTATGATAACTATAACTACAATGCCTATCAGTATAATCAGGCAGGTCAAGGGTACATGAATGCAGTAAGTAGATCTTTTGATAGCTTTAGCATATAGTATTGCAAGCACAGTTTATTTACACATTTCACCAAGCTAAAATTTTACAGAGAATCCCAATTAGTTAAAAATATATATAAAAATCTTTGAATTAATAAAAATACGGACACAAAACAGTCATGTGCTGTAATATTGAGTGTAAGTTGGTTGGTAACTGGATATACAACTAAGTGAACTATTGTAAACAATTTTTATTAAGTTGCTCTTATATTTTGCAGAACACCCAGAATACAACAGAGAATTATACTGGAACTGGAGGTTGGACCAGCGCATACAACCAGGCAGCTCCTGCACCAACAACTGGATCTAATTTTAATTATCCACCAGAAAAACCAAATAAATCGGAAGGTAGGATATATATACTTTCCTTCTATAACAGTTTAATCATTTTTAAATTTCTTCAACAGCTGTAGCACAAGAGTTGGTTAAACAAAAGGAAAATCTTTTAAAGGAGAGAGAAACTTATAAAGATAGAGTAGTTGATTTGGGCAAGAAGCTGAAGATGTTAGTGGAGCAAAAGGATCAGTTAACTTCTAAACGGTCGCCCGACAGAGATACGCTGTATATAATTGAAGAAAATACCAAATTACAGGTATTTATTTTTTCTTTTAATTTGAAGATTTCGATTGTATGTCTTTAATAATGTTTTTAATTAAATTTTTCAGCAAGAAATCCAAAATAAGATTAAGGATGCAACTAACGTGATTGAAATATTATCGGGATCAATTGGCGATGGAGGTAAAACTTTAGAGAGCGACGGTTTAATTAAAGATTTAAAAAATGACAAGGTGAAGGTCAATTATAAACATTACGATCCTGAAATTCACTGGTGTCGGATGTGTGACGTGTTCCCACAGTCGGCTCGCAAATTGCTGAATCATTTGCACTCGAAAGGCCATCAGGAGATTGTTCAGGAAGAAAGTCCATGGCATAAGTTGCCACCAGAGCCGAAATTTCCTGTATACGATGGTGCACCCATCAGAAGATTGCCCATTAAAGGTAACGCGTAAAGACAAAATAACTATAGTTAACTAATATTAAGTTGATTTGCATTGTCAAGATTTCTGTGAGTTTTTGACAAAAGTTGGTCTGTATTTAGACTTTTGTCAAGAAACGATCTGATTTGTAGTAGATTAGTGGTAAATATCGTATAACGAATAATCCGATAATCGCTGATATATAGCGATGGATAAGTACGACTCAAAACGGGACTTGAAATTATTAAGAATGCATTAACTTGAACAAAGTTAAGTCCATTCTGGTGAGTATGAATTTTTGATGAAGAAATCAACTAATGAAACATTTTAGTCAGCTATATCTATGTATATGTAGTACTTACCCATCCCTACTGCCATAGTTTGGTATTTTAAATTTCTGGTTGGTGATCGGAAAATTGTTTTAGGACATGTCATTTAAGAACTAGAAATGGACTTATTGAAGCAGTTTATCTGTTTTAAAAAGTGTGACTCTTTTGATTGAAATGTAGGCAATATGCCAATACCTTTCTCATTTTTCAGAATCATTAATTTGTTGGTGATTTTAGGTCTTCAATTTTTTGTCGCCTCTACTGCTTGGTATTGCCGCCTGTGCGATATATGGATTGGAGATCTGCACTGCGCATCGGAACATCTAATGTCCATTACTCATACACAAAATTACTCGGTAACTATACATATATTCATTTATATATTTTTCCAAATTATTTCAATGTGTTTCGAAAATAACTAACCATATGTACTATAGAATTTTGTTGAGCAAAATCCGCATTGGGAAATTGAATGGCTGAAAGACAGGGAAAAGGCATTGGAGAGGATCAAGCGTAAAGAAAAACAAGATTCGGACTCCGATGACAAGAAGAGAAGAAGGAAAAAGGATAAATATTCTTCTTCCTTCAAGGACAAGAAGAAGAAGAAACGCAGTAAAAGAAGGAGGAAGCATTCCAGTGATTCGAGTAGCAGCTCTAGTTCTTCGTCCAGTTCTGGAGAGGAAGAAGACGACGACAAATCAAAATCAATTCACGTAGCCATGAGGAATAAGATTAAATTGTTTTCTAATAGTGATGATAAATTAGAAATTTTGGATAAGTTGTTGCAAGAAGAGAAGCAACGACAGGTGACAGCCGCCAACGTTGTATCTGAAGATAAGCTTATGAGCCAGTGGATGACGGTCAGCGAACCACCAGACAAAGATAAAAAGTTGCTGGAGAGTTTAAAGGAAAAATTGAAACAAAAACAAGATGCGGAAAAGGCAAAAGCCACCGCCGAGTATGAAGCCATGAAGCGTGTAAAGGAAAAAGAAGAATTTGACAAGAAACAAGCGGATAAGGCTAAGGCAGAAGCAAAGCATCGCGAGGAAGAGGAGACGAAGAAACGAGATAAAATGAGTTTAAAATTGAAAGAACAATCTACGAAGGTGAAAGGAGGAAAGTAAGTACATTGAACACTGCATAATCCATCAGGAATACTAAATTTCATTTTGTTTTTATTTCAGACGTTCGTATAGATCGCACTCAAGGAGTCCTAGCAGAGATAAAAGTCCGAGTCCGGAGAAAAAATATAACAGAAGAAATTCTCACCGTCGGCCTTACGAGGATTCCCATCGTTATGACGATAAGGATAAGAAAAATAACTACAAGAAGTTTGGTTTTATAGGCAAGATGCCTCTATTTAAGAATCAAAGGGTTAAGAAGCCTGAGAGTGATCGAATCGAAAAAGAGATTCAAAGGGAAGACTACGACGTCCCAAGAAAGACTCGCTTCCAGCCCGGAAATTTAGCAAGAGCATTTATCCCAGAACCAGAGGTTGTCCTCTTTCCCAAACTATCCTCTTATCCACCGTTAGCACCGCCGCCTCCGCCAGCCATCACGTCTGAAATTCCTCCGGCTCCTCCAAACATAAGCGTGCCCGCTCCGCCGCCGCCTCCAAAAATTGAACAAGCAATAACTGTTCCGGAAGTAGAGCCTGAGCCAGAAATAGATGATACGAAAGAGGAAATAGTTGAGGAGCAGGAGGAAGAGGAAAGCAAAGACGATTATGATATGTTATATGAAGAATATGGTAGTACAAGTGACTATAATCAATTATATCAGCATCGGCAACCTCATTCATATGATTTTATGCAGGTACCAAATGATACTGATCCTGACAATATCCCTAGATCACATACTATGCCCTTACAACCTCCTCCATTACCCCCAGATGATCCAAATGATCTTGCTATGCTTGGAATTAGTTCAGATGATATGGCTGTACAACAAATGTATTGAAATTTGAAGTGTAAATAAACATATAATTACATTGCTTAAACGGTTGCGTTTTTCTATTTTGCATTTTTAGGTTAGGTTGCATACTGACATACTCAGTCTTGAACGTCAAATTTTGTTTGTTCTGGTTCAGGGAGTGCTAGTCTCTAGAAAATCTATCGTTTTACAAAGTAATTTATTAATTAATATTTTAAAATGTCGACGTCCAGCTTATCGATATTCAAAACGGTTTTATACTACTCAGTATTCATCATTATTGCTCCAATTTCAACGTTTTTCTTCACCAAAATTGTCTTCTTTGAAAGTAAGTGAAATTCATCACATGATTAGTTAAATTAACATCTTGTAACCCCTTTTTTTTTCCATATTTACAGAACTGCTGGGTACCTCTTCTGTTGCAAGCAACGTTTGGTCAGCAATTGCATCTATAATTGTTTTGCATATAGCATTGGGCATGTACATCATGCGAGCATATTCTGATGCAAACAAAGTCAAGTCTGATAAAGAGGATAAAGTGGATTAAATGGTATTTGCTCTATTTTTGTATTACACTGTGTGCATTTTGTTACAGAAGTAGATTTTTAAGAGACTTAATAAATTAAGTGTAGTATGTATTATATTATTTATTTCATTTACTTTCTGGCCTAATTACAGAAGAAACCTTTTCCAAAATTATTATGTATCCAGTTTAGTGTGAATATTCGTGGTTTCATTATATTTATTTTGTTGAACCTCAAAATTAAATTATCTCCAAAATCAATATATTTCTGTATATGAGAAAAAAATCTAAACCTTTATTAAAATATTATTCTAAAAAGTGTTTTCTGGTTGTTTACATAAATGTTAGTTAAATGCAAATACAATTTGATGGAAGGCATAATCCATCTTTGTAGCCTTTTGATGAAAAGGAACCACGTCCATCCGGATTATGGGATCCTCTGCAAAAAAATATTGAATTAATAATAAATGAGAACATTGTATTTGTACTTACCAATACTCGCCATTTCTAAAGAACTAATAAACAAACACAATAATGTAGTGAAATACAATAGTTTCATTTTATTTAATAATCTATTTGCGTTCCTCTATTGAAATTAAGAAATTTGATGTAACTATTGTAAAAATGTGTTAATATCAACTGCAAAAACAGGTGCTACTAATACATGTGCCTTTGGTGTATCCGTATAATAAACGTAAGCAGTATTCCTTGCAATCCTGCAGACGGTTTCTTCTCGATAACAGATCGCATGCACCTCTTACGCGGTGTGAATCATCAATGCTGGCTGCAAACGCAATAAGTCTTAACAATAAGCTTAACTCAAATAATTTGTGCAATTTTATAATAATTAGATTGAACAAACGTTCTGTATAAATCTCACCAGCTGAAATAATCAGAATCTGCGACAGAGCCAATATTGCTGCGAGAAAAATACACAGCGACTTCTTGTCCATTGTTAAATAATTTACTTAATGAGAAGAGAAACGTTTACCAAAGACTACTTATACCATTCATTGGGACACGGGACTTTCCTTGCGAGATTATCCCAGATGTATAATTCAATTAATTCATATTTGATAAGATATTTTGTTTATTATTTCCGGATCAAACTAGTTTAGTTTATTCATTGATCGATAGATTTATTTAATATCATTGATATATCCTGAATAAACGTCATTTATTAAATTATCAATTACAGCCTCATCATTTTTATTAGATTCAATAATGATGAAGAAAAAATCAGTTATCATTATTTTTTTTTATAAAATATGGATTAGCGAATTAACTTTCTAACGTAGAAGCAATTATTACTAAATATCAATAATTCTTATGTTTCTATCAGCTTTTTGTATTGCATTTTCCAACATTATGTTTATAATCTACATAGCAGTAACAAATTCCATGAAATAGCAATATTTGCTGACGACAAATACATTTCTGCCAATAATTGCAGAAGTATACTTGAAGTATGACTCAAAACTAGAGGAATTTGGGTAAATCCCCAAATATATATGAAGTTATAAAATTTACATTATCCAAAAATGATTTCAGACATCAATAATATCTTGTCAAAACATTTAAATCGATTAATAAACTTGTTAACTAATTAATGATGATGGTTATTTCTTTTATTAAATGAATCTAATAAGAAATCTTATAGGAATTTCAATGAAACAACGATTTTTTACTTATTTTGTCTGATATTGTAACACACTACCTCCGTTTAGTATTTTATAATCGTTATATCACATTACTAGTTTCTATAAAATGTTCATATAAAATGAATATGAATTCTAAGAAATCACATGTAAAGCACCGATTTGTTATAATGATAAATATAAAACGAAATATAATGAAAGTGATTAATAAGATACTGTTGGCTTTATTCATGCAAAGTACAAATTCCAAATTTCAGACATAATTATCATTCTTTATTAAAGTTAATTTAAATTAATACTGATTAATGACAGCCAACTGGCACAAGCATTATAAACTTCAAATAAAGACATTTTGCAATTAATTTTAAATAATTTATTTGAAGTTACGAAAATCTTGCTAAACGCTTCAGGTTTTTGAAGTTTAACACTTGATGTTTTAGTAAAATAGATTCTTTTTGATAATATCATAAAAAAAACTGAAACGTTATCTTAATTACGAAATATCATGTTTTCATTTCTGTAGTAAGAGACACGTTTGATTATATCTGCTATAAACATAAGCAAAGTCCAAAAATAGAACAATGTTTAGAATTAATTGAGATTACTTTACTCACATTAATATTAAAATTAGCAATGTCCACTTCTGTTAGAAATATATTTGTAACATGATGTCTTCCAATCTCGGTGCTAATATTTTCAGTATTTCAATGTTAATTGATGAATTTACTGCAACATCAGTAGTATTTTCAGTTTAAAATTTAAAAAAAAACAAATTAAATGAATGCGATGAATGAATGTTTGAAAGTAATTAATAATAAGACATTTTTAATTATAATTACTTTAATAAATATGACAATAACATTTATCGTAGACACATTTTCCAGTTTTGAAGACGCCTTTGAACGTATTTCGACAATAATTCGCGCAAGCCGAATGATCGAGCGTGAGCAAAGACGTGGCGAAACTGTTGGACTGACAGACGGCCCTTTTCATCCTTTTCAACATCCCTAGAAAAATCATCATTACAAACTCAAAAGCACTCAATTTGGTAAAAAAAAAATAAAACTTACCCTCATTATGAGGCATCGCCGATAATTGGGCCACAATCAAACACAGGATGAACGACAGAACCAACAACTTCACCATCTTCGCCATTTGATGAGGAGAAAATCAAATGCTTTTGCACATTCCAGACAACATTCTTATTTATATACACATATATAGATCACGAGGAAAATCCAAGCAGACATCTCTCGTTTTATAAATACACATTTTTTTTTAGAAATTTTGATATACATATATAAAATTAATTTGATTATTTTCAACCGGATAATCTCTTGGCCAAATGCAAAGGTCGTCGGCGATAACTGAAAAATATAAAATATTACGCGTTAAATTTACAGCTGCAAAGAAAAACAAGTTTATGAAGCGTTAAATTGATTATTGGCATTCGCTCTTCTGATTTTCGTTACGAACGACTCTTTAATTTGGCAAAGTGTGCGATTCACAATTGTATGTATGCAAAGATTATAGGAAATCTAATCGGTAACGCGTTGAGGAAGTATAAAAATAAAATATATAAACAATATTTCAACACGAAATAATGTGTCGGCTGTTGAAATTCAACATCATCATTATGTATTTCTTTTATCTCATCTCTGTGTGTTGTAACGAGAAACATGTAGATAAATAATGTACAGTTTGTGTTGAACGTCTATAGCGACCAGTTTGCAAATAAATGTACTTATGTTAACATGAAATTTATAATAACGTTGGGGTGGTTGTTGGTGGTGGCTTTGGTTGTTGGAGTTGCATATTCGGTGCCAGTCGGATCAGGTGAATTCTTCATTTCATAATGCCAAAGACGCAGTAGATTTATCACGCCGTATTGATAATGGGGTCAATTTTCTATTTGCCTATAATTTGATTATGTTTTGTGTCGTTGCTAGATTTTCACGTGAGGACACGGAGGACACTGTGCTATTCGAATGGATATTCAACGCATTTCGTGCCTCTTAGTTCGGACGTGTGCTCAAGCTATTGTCGACATGGGTACAAGAAGTTCTTCAGAACGGGAAGATGCATAAATGAGAAGTGTCAATGCATCACTTGAGATTTGATTTCTTTGAATACTATTAATGTAATTAAGCATAACTTAATGTAGTTATTTACAGTTTCTTATACAATTTTGTGCGAATTAAAAGTGTTCCTTTTTTGTATATGTTTTGTTTTATTTTGTCTTTATTTATTTACTTATCTCATCAAACTTTACTATATGGAAATTACTGCCTTTCAGTTGATTTAAATCAATAAGAAATAGAAAAGTAGAACGTTTCTCTCTTTGAGTCTAAATAGTACCTCGTGATACAAGTAAGTCCTAACTTACTTTATTAATTTGGAGACTAGTACATTGCTTTTGTGATCTCCAAATAAAGCATTTGTTTCGATTGGATTTTGATTTCTATAATTTTTTAAAGCATTTCAATGTTAATTTGTCATACTTTATCAATTATTCCAATAAGAATACATTAATTGAAAAGCATGAAATAAATACATATAACTCAAAATGTAAAAAAAACTCATCAAATTATATTATATCTAAGAAAAGTGTTGAAATATTACTTAAATAATCTTTCATTTTTGAGAACGAGATTAGAGAAAAACCTCGTTCTCGATTATTATTAATTATATATAATTTTAGAATGTAAACTTTAATTTAATATTTTGATTTTTTGTTTATAAATTGTTTAGGTTTTTTTAAAATCTCCTGCATTTGCCATTGATAACATCAATTTTTTAAAGTTATTACTAACAAATGTGTACCTTTGTCTTGTAAATCCGTGTTTTTCAACATTTTTGCTCCACGTTGTATTGACATATGAAAAAAATACAACATACATTTTCAAAATTATTAATTTTTATTTGTATAAACGATGTTTTATAATAAATATTTCTATTTCAATAATATCAGGTGGTGGGCTATAGCAGACTTCATGACTCTGTTATATCGCTTCGGTGCATCGTCCCCTCATCGTAATTATTAGCATCAGGGTGTTGAGATACTTCTTTCTCTTTTTCTAATATCTCGGACATCATCCTAACGAGTCCTTCAGGACTGAAACATATTTCATGTCTCTCTAGAATTCTACTTATATTCATGGTTTCTACATCTTCTATATGGCCATAGTTAGTTTCGTGATCGTCTTGGAAGTCTTCATCCATGCCCATATAAGATTCATGCACCTCCATATCAAAATCATGCGGATAGTAGCATACCTCATGCATCATGTAAATTGCAAACTAGATGCTTCTTCTAATACTGACTTCAAGTAACTGGAGATAGCAGTATGTCATTCACCTTTTATATTATATATTTTACAGGTATTATTTTCCTAATTTTATTAAGTGCAATAAATCCCCTATCTTTTTGACTAGATCTTTTGTTACAAAATTGTTTTGTTCCTTGATTTGTTCACGTTTTACTTAATTACTGGAAATCTAATATATTGAATAGAAGTAATATTGGTCAGAAATATATAGTGGAACTTCGCTTAACGAGCAAAATAAATTGTAAGAAAAATAACTCGCAAAATTGAACGCATTATCGTATTTTAATTTATATTTAGTGTATATGGGGAAAATTGTTTCACTATACAAGTAAAAATCCGGAATATACTCGTTTAGCGAGGTTCCATTTTATATTTCTTTCCAATATTACTTCTTTTCAATATCTTAGATTTCCAGTAATTAAGTAAAACGCGAACAAATCAAAATGGGGTAAAACAAATCTGTAATGATGTAGCAAAAATTGAAGAGAATTTATTTCAAGTTTTTATTTTTAATTAAAATCACAATTAAATAAATAACTATCTAAACTGTACAATAAAAATATCTTTCATCAATAACAATCAATCTTATCAATTCGAATCGACCTTTTGCAAGGAAATATCATCGTATTCATCTTCATTCTCCGCCTCATCAGGAATAGCGTACAAAAACTTGTACAGGTAGGCGGCTATGACGGCTCCCAGTGTAGGTCCAACCCAGTAGATCTATAATAACAATAATAGCTCAATCAAAATACTATTTGAAAAACGATTAAATCGAATTTGATCAGCCACGTAATTCGATAAGAAATATAAAATGTTTTGTTTCATCACTCACCCAATGATTGGTCCAAACGCCATTCAATAAAGCCGGTGCGAAACTCCTGGCTGTGTTCATACTAGCACCAGTGAATGGACCCTAAACAACAATAATTAAAATATTAAAATTTATGTTTTAAATAATTATGGAAAAGTTTTGTTCATCAAATATTGGTTACATAAAATTTAAATAAAATTAATTCGTTACCTAGGTGATAGATAAATAAACATCACTTTAAGTTGTATAATGCATGATTTTAAATAATAACTTAAAAAAGCACTAAATTTTTGTTTAACTGAAACTTTTTCTTGTAAATTATTTAGTTAATTAAAAGTTTAAAATTTAATATTTAGTTAAACGTCAACTCAATTAGTTTCATGTCAAATCAATTTGATTACTATGGCAATTAACAATAATTAAATAAC
Source organism: Nicrophorus vespilloides (assembly GCF_001412225.1). Lineage (NCBI taxonomy): Eukaryota > Metazoa > Arthropoda > Insecta > Coleoptera > Silphidae > Nicrophorus > Nicrophorus vespilloides. Next base: position 161,223 of record NW_017098910.1, read on the forward strand.
AATACTATTTCATGGCTAATTATAAGAAATAATTAAAAGTAAAATTTACCGCTGCCATTGCGAGTGCGGCAATTATGAAACCGAAACGAAGTGGGACTGAGTCCTGTTTCTGTGCATTCCTCCTGTCCCACAATCCAAGACAAACCAGGATCAAGACAGCTGTGATCACGGTTTCAATGGCCAAACCCTGCAAATCCAAATCAATGAAAATTGTTCGTGTGTGTTGAAAGTTCTGAATATTTACCTGCATGGTGGATGTTTTGGCGTGAGTATTCGTCACGCAGAAGCCGGAAGCCGTTACGTTTTCGCTGATCAAGATTGGAGATGCGATGTATTCAGATGGTACCAACAGCTTTAAATTGTAATTGTAAGTTATTCAATTTGTTGTTGTTACCATAAATCAGATGCATACTTTTAAACCTGCATAACCGAAGATTGCTCCTACGAATTGACCGACAACGTAGATTCCAGCCGTCTTCAGATCGAGATGTCCGAAGATGTAACTGACGAGGGTCACGGCCGGATTCAGATGAGCACCAGAGATGTGTCCAAAAATCTACAAAATTTGAATTAATACATTTTGTAATATTACCAACAAAATTGAATGTTTTTTTTTTATGAACGATTGGTTAAATAAAAGGTTTTCAAGCGCATTTGTAGTTTTTTAAGGATTATTTTCAAAAGAAGAATAAAGCATAATAAGAAGCATAATTAGTCTTTTTATATCATTGAAATTTAAGTGTGCCGCGGAATTTTAATTATATATTCAAGTAAGATAAAAATGGTTGAAAAGTAACGAATTCAATAGTAACCTTCTAGTTCAAAATAAAACAAATGAGTAACGACTTTCCGTTGAATCGCCTTCGACTTTAAGTTATTGCATTGGCAAAAATTAAATTGTATTTCCTTTATAGATTACTTAATTAATAGAATAACAGCAAACAAGAACTGTGAAAAATGTTAAATGAAATTATGAATTTAAATGATTGTACAATAATTATTGCTTTGCAAATAAATTGAACAGAAATCTCATATTTTGTTTCACTTATTGCATAAACGATTACTTCAACAATCGAATTTAGTTAATTGGTCAACGGTATCTCCGATCTAGATAATCTTAATCGATATCGCTATCATTTATACTCATTAGAATTCCTCGGAATTCCAAATACTTGAACTATGTCGATATTTACCTGGATAATGATCATGATCGTAAGACCAAAGGTGATCGAAGGCATGTAATGACTGATGTAGGTCTCCTCGTACCCGGTGATGCAGCCCATGCATCCTAAGAACAAAAGCAGAGCTGTTCCCAAGAACTCTGCCACAAGCAAAGCAATCATGTTGGGCTGCTGGTACGTGGTTTTCTGTCCTGCAATAAAACAAACATTTTAATATTGTCATGGAGCTAATAAATAAAGTCAAACAGTTGTGCACTATGGTTACGTAATCCTGAATCAACAGCCGCTACCTGCGTTACGACGAAAATGTTTACGAGCGAGTGTGGATTATCTTGCGTCTTTAAATGTTTACTGTGTTTACGATTTTGAAAACATTATAAATGGCTTATAACAAATTCTTAAGAAAACACGAAAATAGCTGATGGAAATGTTATAAAAAAAAACTGAATTCAATAATATAATTAGCGATTAATAGAAGAAAAACTTCATATTCCAGTTAATAATATTAATATTTCATTTTAGTTATCGCAAAAACCCATTTATCTAATGATTAAATAACTTTTATACTATATTCAAAAGTTTTATGAGATTTTTTAGAAAAAGTATATTCTTTTTGTCTTTGTTGAAGTCTCTTTGTCTACGCCTATTTAAATATGACGGAAATTAATAACAATTTTGTATTGTTTAATTATTTAGTAATAATTATGTTTTTTCTCTATATACATAAAACTATTTCAAAAGTAAGTCTTTAAGGACTAAATTTACTAAGTGTTACATAATACCACACTTAGTAAATTTAACTTTATGAAATACTTATTTTTTTCTGAAAATTAATTCAAAAGATTCTAACCGATTAGATTTTAAATGCACGTTCGATGATAAGTCTAATATCAGTATTGTTTGTGATTTGAATCAAATTACAAAGTTCACAAATCTTCTGTTTCTTTATATAATCATAATGTAATTCTATTAAAGCCTATAAAATACTATAATACTATATGAAGATTTTACTAAACGTTTGTGAACTAATTGTTACTCAATCTACTAACTAATAACTTTAAATACCTTTTCCCATTATAGCGTTGTTCAGTGCAGAGTATCAATTGGAAGATGGTCAAGTCAGTTTTTTTCTTATGTGGATCACCACTCGAGGGTAAAACATAAATGCCATTCGAAATCAGTTACACATTACTATATCGTTCTGATTTAATGTAGTACAGATAACGCCTCCAATGATAACAACAATAAATCGCCACTTTTATTTATTGCACGCCAGAATCTGGTCTCTATTTGTGACGCTTAATCTGCTCCCGTGATAATTAAGTAAATAATTCACAAAACACATCGAAACCAAAATACAAAAAAAAATAAAAAATATGTGTGTGTGCATCGGATTAACGGGATTAGTATTTATTGATATTGCTCTTATCGTGATTTTTTTTTTGAGAATTCCTAAAATCTACTAATCGTGCATATAATTATTAAGTTGACATTTCAATTACGTTAATCACTTTTTTTTTTTGATTATCTTACACTCGATAACAAACTTTTTTCGATCGATAAATTATTAATAATATTAATTTTTATTATTTGTTATTTTTAAATCTAAATAATTGTATTCAATTTCTAAGATTTAATATCAATTAAAACAGTTGCATTTGTCATTGTAATCAAACACAAATCAAAATTTAACGTTGGTACTCGCTAAAATAAAAATAAATACACTGAATGTTTACGAAACAAAAGAATTGTAGTTAATGGTAATACGTAAAAATGTGTCAAGTGATAAACAGATAAGTTATTTTTTGGCGGTATCGAAGTATTTTGTGCAGATTGCAGAATTGTTGAACAGGTATGTTAAAAACTCCTAATTCTAATTGGATTTCAAATTTATCCCAAAAATTTTTTGATTAACTAATCAAATTCCACTTTTGAAATCTACATATTGCAATTCTGACACGTGGTGTTTTTTGTTATTGCATTGGCGATTTGATCTCTTGAACTATCATATTGATCAGTAGATCAAACTTCTCGAGAAAAAAGCACTAAATTACCCAAAAATTCATCTATTGGCAATAACGATATAAGTGTCATTCGTTTGCTTATCATATTTTCTTGATTTCAAATATTAATTGAGTTTTAATTAATTAATCATTAATTTTACGGTCTTTATACGGCCGATAATATATCGAATATTGAAAAATATATTGATTTGTATACATATTCTGAAAGGTGAGACGGTTATAGTTTTTAGAAAAAATGTTTGGCTCAGATGAAATGATTTGTGTTACTTTAGTACCGTTTTTTAAGATAGAGGAAAACATTGTAAATGCACAATTACTATTACTGGAAATTCAATTATGTAACTAAAGCAATAACTAAGATGTATGCTGATTATTGAGCTAAGTTTAGAGCAGGTGTTTTCAGTCATAAAGGTATTATAGTAATGAAATCATGACATTGATCGAAAATAACCAATACTACATGACATGTAAATTAAAAATATCATTTTTTGAGACTTGGTTATATAAACTGTACAAAATATTAGTTTTGTAGAAATTAACTTTCAATGTTCAGAAATTTATAAATTTCATTGCCGTAAATTAGGTTCTATAAAAATATTGTTACGAAACATTAAACTATATAATAATTCTTTACTTTAGTTTTATAATATTTCAGTTATACCATTTCTTTTTTTTTTAAATTTAATTTCTTGAAATGTTACGTCAATAACTACAAATCTCAAGATTAACTATAAAATTCAATTAGTATTAGAGTGAAGGTTCTTTATTCTTGTTAATTAATTTTTAATCGTGTGGAATTTCAATTAATTGATAACAAAATTTTAAATTGAAATGTACATATTAAACAAATTAATCTAGATTTCATAAATAGTTCATCGAATATAAAATACATTTAGATTATTCAACGTAAATTCTATCAAAATCTATTTGAAAACTTTAGAAGTTATAAAAAATATTAGATTTCATTTCAATTATTAAAAACCTCAGCTTGCACATAAAAATTGTGGAAGTCAAAGTTCAAAGGAAAAAAAATTAAGGCATTTCGACGACTTTCATCATACTTTCCACATAGAATCATATACTTTAATTGTTAAAAATCAGTTAATTTACTGAATATCTATAAAGTATTGATTATTAATTGTGTAAATAATTTTATTTATGTTTAACTTTTCATATATTTATAAAGTTATTTGTATAATTTATCATATTATTAAAGTAGCAATTACGTAATTTGCATGTTTAATTAAGTAATTGCAAAATATTCTTTTTTATCCATGAAATGTAAAAATATTTTTTAATGAGTGCATTTGTTTTTATGCGATAATTAATGTAGAAAATAGTATTAAGTGTAAATTCTGAATATTTAAGTGAGATAACAACTTACGCATATAAATAATTATTATTCCACAAGATGCGAACATTTGTCTGATAATAAATTAGAGCTTAACATACTTATAGTATCAAACAGTATTTATAAATTGATCATTTGTTATTTAATTTATTATTTTAAATTAGTTTTCGATATTGAGCTCAAAAATAATTATAATAATTTAAACGTATAATATTTATAATATAATTAAAAAAAGACCATTATTACTATTTCGTAGTTATGTGAATCATTATTAAAAGCAAATAGAAATCTATACTCACATATAATGACAAATTCCAAAACGTAATTAAATGCGTTTACAATGTCCACAATCTGATTGCATTGAGATAAAATTGGATTATACCATTATTATTACTTAAACACTTATCATAATCGATAATCTATAAAACTAGTATATTTACAATGTCTTCTTTACCTTTTTTCTGTATCTTTTTCTCAGGTTTTTCGCTTGACTTTTCCTTCGAATCCTGCTTCATCATGTCCTGCAGATCGGCCACCCTCAGGCAGACGCCGTTGATCACGTTGCTCGGGATATGTTCTTTAATCGTCATCGCGTTCTCTAATGAAGACCTCCCGGTACCTGCTCACAATCTATATACTAAAACAGAACGATTATGATATTCAACAATGGTTGTTGTGCAACAGCGACAACACGAATATAAAGAAATTGATATGTGCATTGTTTTTTGAGATGATTAGAATAATTGCAATGCATACCATTTTTTTTTGCTCGATAATTGAGCTTTGTATGGTGTGCGATAAAATCCGGTGAGTAATTGCGTTTCAAAATATTATTACGCTTAAAAAAACATCAAAAGCAATTTTTTCTCTTTGCGCAAACTGATAACTAAATTCCAGCATACTATCAATGTTAAATATGTGGAAATATGTTTTATAGTAAAATATATAGATTAGAGTGAACATTCTAAAGAAATATTGAAGTAGTATTTTGTAATATTCCCTATATATATTATCTACAAGTAAATGTATAACTGTCGCAAACAAAGATTAAGAGATTTTTTTGTTTCAATTTCGATTGACTACTTGATTTTTATACCAAGACAGCTAATACCGGAAGTATTGTTTTTGCCCTATGATTTTTAGACAAGGGCGCAAATTAGATATTGGCGCAATATTTCCTTGTTGTACTACTTAAATTGTATCTTAATTTTCTAGAAAATATAAAGGAAAGAGGAATTATCATGTTCTGAATTCATTAAAAATGCATCAAATTTTATTGTTACAAATACATTTTACAAATGAAACTCTAAAAATTGAATTTAGAAATTTAGGAATTTCTGACCATTACAGATTTAAGCACTTATAAAGAAAATAATTGAATTACTTGTATTTTAAAATATTTGCTATTTACCTATTCGTTGTTTAACTTTTATAAAATATCCAACATTAAGTATTTGATAAAATCTACCACGAATTTAAACTTTATCAGTTTTCAATACTTTTCTTTCTTCAATTTATAATTTACAATATTTAATGTGATTTTTTTTTAATTCAAACTTTTATTGTATTTATTCGATATTTAGAGGAATCTAATTTTTAACAAATTTTGAAGGTTTTTATTTTTATTGCGAATTTAAACTTTTATTGTGCAAATTATGTTTTCAAAAATATTGGTTTATTTTTTTTTTAGTTCAAGGCAACCTGTTTTAACTGAATGCAAAAATATAACACGGTTCCATCAATAAAACGGTCATCCAACCGGAAAGGTCGCTGTGTAACTGCAGCGAAATGAAAATAAAACACATCCATTTATTTTGGTAATAAAATTATAACAACTTCATCATTGATCAGTACATACGGAAGCAATGAACTCGAATTATTGAAGCAATTCAAGTCAAGAGACTTCTTGTGCCACCTGCTAATGGACAGGAAGTCAGGAGCTTCAAAGAATAACAATCGCGAAGTGACTTGAATAGTAAAATTGTGCGTTCGTTCAAAATTCAAAAACGTAATTAAAAATTATGCACTTATAAGCTAATAACTATTCATTAATTAACTAAGAGATAATTAACATTCTGGAATTACCGCATTATTATCTTATTAAGCTAAGAAAAAAAAGGTGTGTGACAAGTGACGATAAACAGGTTGATTCTTCGACATTTTTCATAAACAAATCAAAATGTAAATATTTGCAAATGCTTTATATAGTACACTTCAAAAGTAATACATTAATCCAATAATATATTATACCCATTACATTTATGTCATTATATTATTTATACATATTTTTCACAAGATTTACAATTTTTTTTGTATATATTTCCTCTTTTTATGTAAAAATTATTTTTTTTTATTGAATTTAATTCATTTAATCTTAAAATCTAATTAAAAATAATGAATTTATATATGATTTAAAAATATATTTTTGACTAATTTTTTTTCTGAAATTTAAATATATTTCTATTATTATATATTTAGATCTAAAAATTGTAAAAATTTTGCTGTTAAAAAATAATATTTTAATTTAATTTTCAGTGTTTAAATGCAATTGTGAATAGAAATATAGCGATTAAAGATTTCTGTGAAAATACGTCAATTTACTTTCTAATATGTATTTATAGTTTAATTCATACATGGATATTGATATTAATATAAAAAAAACTATTTTTTTGTATAATGAACTGAGTATAATAATTCATGACCTTAACTTAACAAAACTATTTTGATCACATAATCAATTGAAAAGCATAATGATGCATAATTCATTTATGCTGCATACATTTGATGTTAGAAATTAAGATATCAGCTGTTAACCTTTTAATATCCATTTTTGTTTAATACATTTTATGAAAAAATAAACTTTGCTTTCATGAAGTTAATTTGGCTTAGAATTTTATCAGTTGTAAAAAATTGTGAATTGGAGAATTAACTTAAATTTTGATAATTTTACTTGATTAATAGTAATTAATAACCTTTAGATACTTATATAACTTATAACTTAATGTTATAATTTTCTCATATTCTTATCGATACGTACAATAATTAAAATCCAAGGTATTTATGAAGTTGCGGTACTTCACTGACTAAGGTCACAATTAAATGTTATCGCACTCATGTTTTCATGAAGAAAATATTATTTATCCGATGGAAACCGAATAGAAAGTTATATACAGTTTGTAAAAAAAAACTAATTCAAATTTATAATATCAGCGTTTCTCAACATTTTTGTCCCGCGTCGCAACATATTTGATTGTATTTATACTACAATCCAATTGTATATTTTTTTTGACGCTTTGTCGTAAGATAACAGCTGTCATTTTAGGACCCAATTATTTATAATATATTTTTTGACGCTTTGTCACAATTTGACAGCTGTCATTTTGCGACCCAATTGTTTATAATATAAATTTTTGACGCTTTATCGTAAGGTGACAGCTGTCATTTTAAGACCCATTTATTTATAATATAATTTTTTGACGCTTTGTGGTAAGGTGACAGCTGTCATTTTAGGACCCATTTATTTATAATATAATTTGTTGACGCTTTGTCGCAATTGACAGCTGTCATTTTAGGACCCAATTTTTATAATATATTTTTTGACGCTTTGTCAATTGACAGCTGTCATTTTGCGACCCAATTGTTTATAATATAAATTTTTGACGCTTTATCGTAAGGTGACAGCTGTCATTTTAAGACCCATTTATTTATAATATAATTTTTTGACGCTTTGTCGGTAAGGTGACAGCTGTCATTTTAGGACCCATTTATTAATAATATAATTTGTTGACGCTTTGTCGCAATCTGACAGCTGTCATTTTGTGACCCTTTAAAAATTTAACGCAACCCATAGGTTGAGAACCGCTGTTTTACCAGACTTTGATTAGTTTCAGTTATTTACATTCCACTTTTTATTTAAAATTAATTCTTAATTAAGCATTTTCGATGCACCCAATTAAACATTGTCTGATAACATCAGTAAATTGGCATTTTTTTTAATTCATCAGTTATATTCATTTGTTCCAGCAGAGATCCTTAAGTTTAGCAAACGTAATGTTTTTTTTTGGTATGCAAATCGAAGAATCATGCAAATCCGTTATGTAACATTTATCAACGATTTCTTTTATATCAAACATAAGAAACGCGATGCTTTGGAAATGAATCAGATTACGCAACATTCGTGCATCAGAATTATTTCCGCCACTTCGATTAACACCGTGCAATTAATTGACTATTAAAAAAAATGCATGCAATTTTATTTACCACAAAATAATGTTATCAGTAATGGGTATTCTATGTACAATAATAAAAATGCATTACTCACGCTTTTTATTTAGACACATTTGCGAGTTACAAAAACATTATTTGTACATCAAAATTATATTTTCTGTTAATGTGTATATTAAATTTAAAGTTTTTCAGTATTTTTACTCGTAAGAATTAGTATGTTTTGTACTTTCCAAAAGTAAAATTGAGTAACAGGAACTTACCTTTAATTCAATTCAAACAAATCCAATCTACGATTCAAATAATATTATTTTTTGATGAAAACCACAACTTGTATATGCAATAGTAATTGTTTCTCGGTAAATTCAGGTTGAAAATAATGAATGACTGACCGATAAAGTTGTATGTCTGTAAATATATATATGAAAGAAAAACCATGAATATCCCTACTACAAACATTGTTTTAAATATAATTGTATTTCTTACTGTTGTTAACAATAATAGTAGTAATATTATTCCAGCGGCGTGGCATGTTTAAGAGACCTTTACAATTATGTTCCTATGTGCGCGTTCCGAATTAATTTTTATTTCCGAACGTTTACACCGCTTCTTACTTTTTTTTTTATAATGCAGACTATTTGTACATTGACTTCCTCCTTCGTTTCCGATTTGAGACATGCATGTACGTATGTATACTTGAAGCTGCTAAATTCGCAAATGCTAATCCATCATTTCCGGCACGAATAGAACTTTACTAATAACATCCGCGACGTTCGGAATTTCAAGTTTCGCACGAGTACGTTCAGGTTTCACCGCAAAACTGTATTCTGTCGAAGACTATATGTGTTTATTCCATTTAATTGGAAAATACCCATTCTGTTATCAAATGCAGTATTAGTTTCCAAGGTTAATAGACAGTATTTTTAGCGAATTATAAAACGAACAAATAAGGATAATGTTTTATATGATTTAGTAGACAAAAAACTAGTAATTTGTGTTTGCTTAGTTTAACAGTAAAGATGGGTAATTATAAATAACATGAGTCAATATAAATATAATAAGAATTTATACAAAATAGACTTTAAAAATATTCAATTCCATCGATAATTTATACGAAAATAATCTTGGAAATTGTTGAATGACAAATCTTAGAATCTTATATTTAAAAAAACGCCCGTAGTGATCAAAAGTTCCCTGTTATATAACAATTGTTGTTCTTCATTAGAGACTTAATTTGCGGTTTTCTTTTACGCGTCACAAATTTTCTCGAATCTTCAACCTAACACCAACCACATATTTTTCGAAATTATTAAAATGTAGAAATGTACAAAATAATTAAATTATATGTATATATATTTTAATCATTATATTCTTGTTATGCAACGTGAATTTTACGATGTTGATATATTTTTGTGGTTTCTTGAGACTTGATTGTCGTGTCCCAGGGATGGAATTCTGGACACAGTGGAATATTGTCTGGTATTGTCGTTATGGAGTCTCAGTAGTTAGGAATTAAATAATTCAATCAGTTCAGAACAAGTTTATTATAATTGGTACTCTTGGGGTCCTTTTCCAAGACAATGTAGATATTTCAACAGTTTGACTAAGACTCTATTCGTGTTTGAAATAATTATTAAATAAATGAATGTTTTTCTCATTTTTTTTTAAATTTTATTGATTAACTACACTACGAAATAAGCAAAGTTTCATAAATATTTAAGGATGTACAAAGTGTTCTGCAATAGAACAGAAAAGTAGATTAGTAGATTATATAATAATACCTTTTGTAAGTTTTAAATGTAATATTAAACACGTTATTTTTAGATAATTCAATAGTTGTTGTATTTCGTCCAAGACATTACCTGAAACAGAAGCAATCAAAATTAATATTTATTATTTAATTAAACATTAAAGCTTTTTGTTTGATGAAATCGCACCAACAATTCGGAATAAATAAAACGCACTGCTTAATTTCGAGTACTAAATATATTTGTTGTAACAAATTACATTAGGTACAATAATCACTATTTCGGTATCTTGCATAACCATCGAGTTTTACAATACAAATTGTTGTTCATGATGATATTTTCTTCGGCTTACATTGTTGCAACAAGGCGCAGCGCGTTTACAAACAATTTGATTTATTCGCTTACAATAATAACGATAACATTCAGATGAAAAACGTTGTTACTTTATAAAATAAAACTAATAAACGCAGATTTTTTTTACAAGGATTTATTTTCAAGACAAATAACTTAAGACATAGGCTGCACGTTACATGCTCTCAATTAATATTATACAAACATTAGAAGAAGAAAAATGCACAGAGAAACATTAATTGATGTGACTTAATTTAAGTTAATTAAGTTAAACATTGCTTGATACAAAATATTTAAAAATGAAAAAAAGATATAAAATTAGGATACAAAATTTAGCACGAAAATGTTTAAGTCGAATTTGTTTCAATTCCAATGAAAGATGAAATGACAGATTTAAGGATAGTTAGATGATATTCAGTAAAATTTAGACTGTTTTGAGTTTAGTGCAGGTATTAACTTAATTAACATCTATTTAATGACACACATTAGAAAATATTTTCTCAAGTTTTCTCTCTCATTGATTATAAAATAATAAAATTATATTCGACTTAATATCTAAAGTAATGTAGTACGTCGTACACTATGGAATCGGACAATTTTCTTGGCGTTAAATATCAACAAAAAGAAACTTGTAGGCTAACTAATTGACTTATTAGAATTTAAATCTACTTAATAAGAAAAGATAAAATGATATTAATCCGAAGCACTAAAATGAATGAGTGTTTATGAAACGTTTTAATTGAATCTAAATGGAAACTGAGATTGTGATAATGCTGCAATAAACTAAAAACTGAAAGTAGTTCTACACTAGATTAATAAACTTAAAAAAGAATATAATGTAAGCTTTATCATTCAATTTAATGCCATGAAAATCGTCCGACATGATTCCTCGACATCCATCCGTCGTCAACGCATTTTATAATTGCCGACATTTCATAGATTCAGCCAACGGCCTTCAAGGCCACTTGTATAACCGAGAGATCTAACATGAACCGTTGGTATTTCTTATAAAACGCATGAGCGGATGCAACACTTTTAAAATGTATTGTTACTTGTCGCTCCTTTGGTGACAAATCGATTTTCTGAAAATATATACACTTCGTATGAATGAACATGCTACAAATTTCATCAGAAATAAATAAACAGGAACGCATCTTCTCCACAATTTGGTTCAACTTTGCTTGAGAATAAGGCAGCTTCGATTTTTGAGCAATCGTTTTCATAACTATATCACATATATATAATATATATATAATTGTATCACAGTTGCTTTTCGTGTTTCATCGTGTCCAACTCCCTCATCGAAAATCCATCTCGATAAAGAAAACACTTAAATATTTGATTTATGTAAAAAATAAATAAAGCACTATCACTTTCTTGAAATGGATGTTCTTTAAAAAAGATAATTAAGAACATCAAGACTTTGGTTTTTGGGAATAAATATTGTTCTCGAAGAACATCGTCACAATAAACGTGACTTTAATATATATAAAAAGACATCGTAACGTAATTTTAATTCAGTTCAGTTATTATGTTAAACAAATTTCTATACTTGTGTCCAATAGAATAGCAATTAAATAATTAAAAATTGAAACGAAGATTAAAAAAAATGACGTGCATTAAGTTATGAATCACATAATTAAAATAAATATTAAATATCTAAAAATACTAGGTAGAAATGTATAAAGAAATAGCTATTAAACTTTCGTAAATATGTACCGAAAGTATAGTTATTAGTTGACGGTATATAATGTCATGTTATATAAGTTATGAGTGAATGGGGGAAGAAGCTTTACAAGAATATGAATGACTCAGAAGATTGGAAGGGATTTTGTTTATTTTAAAAAAATGGTCCTCACAAACAAAAACTTTAAGATAATAAACTTTGCTTGTAATGCAGAAAGTGGATTATAAAAGGAAACAGAAAAATGTTATGAATAAATAATGCAATTTATGCTAAAAATAGGACATAACATAATATATATTTGAATATATGGTTGAAGACTATAGTAGCTTAAAGTGAATAGAAACAAAACCTAGCATGTAATAAATTCATGAAACGGCAAACTCCGCCCATTAACTGTAAAACGCCCATAAATAGGCGTAACATTTCGAGGAAAACTAAGAAACTATTATAATTGGTTTGCTAATAAAAACGATATTTATTATAATCTTTTCAAATTCGATTATTTGAAATGCGAGATCTGACTAAAAACTACGATTTATTTAAACAAAATATATTGAAAACTATATAAAAAAATAAATGTAAAACTGTAAGGTATAATTAAAAAATTCATGAAGTATGATCGGAATATAACAAGTTTGTATGAAATATGCAAATTGCAGGATTTTTGTAATGATGAACAATTGTTATTGGTGAATTTAAATTAATCGCAATGAATTCCGATAGAAAAGTAAATGATAATGCTAGAGGAAAAACAGAATATTTATTTCATTAAATTTTAAATAAAAAATTAAAAAAATTGGCGGTAACAAAAAATGTAATCCAAAAGAAAAAACAAACATAAACAATACTTCATGCACATATTTACAAAATGAAAATTGAATGATAAGAACAGAGATTATAGTGATGATCTTTGAGTTGTAGCGAGAAATGATTGTATTAAATGATTTTAATGATCCTATTCAAAACTGTCTTTTCGCCCGATTCTTGTTTCATAAAATTATCACAGCTTACCTGTATGTCACCCAGGCCCTCGCACATTTTGCGCAACTTTACTTCGGACGTGCCAGCAGCGAGGTTGCTTACAACTACAAGCGACGTATCAACTAAGCTCTGGTCTTTTGCGAATATCGTTCTATTGCTCAAAAAGGATTTTAGCTGCCCCTTGTCTACCTTATTCTCATTGCCGCCTTCGGTCGCATTTATAACCTTAAGATTAGGATTCGCGTGAACCATTTGTTGGTTGGCAGGGTTCTCCGCGAGCTTTCTCTGCGGCTGAACCGGTATTATTGCCGGTTGCACCGCCTTCATCAGTATCTCTTTTGGGCTAACCACGGTCTCGTACTCCTCCTCCGCTTGCTTTTTCTTTGCCGCTATCTTCCGACGCTCCTCCTTCTGTGCCAGCAGAAGTTCCCGCAACTTCTTTTGCTCCTCGATCTTCTCTCGGTACTTTTTCGTCTCTTCGTCCTCCACTACTTCAGGGGTTGCAGACTATAACAACGTTACTTACATTATTACCTAAATCTAATCGATAGTACACATATTATATAATTGCAATCAAACATTAATTAATATTTTAAATTTAGTATATAAGCATCGAATTGCCATTAATTAAAATGACATTATATAATTACAAATTATTTATATTAATTACAAAGTTTCTTTGAATATCAACCATGTGTGTTTTTTTACAAGAATTGGTGCCGATAATGTATAATAAAGAAAATGGTAGATTTAAAAATTTCTTTAGAAAACATCTTCTGTTACAATCACTTATTACTCTTAAATACATTTAGCAAACTTTCATTTATTACTGATGTATAACATAAATGCAAATTTCACATGGAAGAGACTCGAATTGAGCAAATAACATGTATGAAGTAACCATAAAATTGAATACCTTTATTTTTATTAAACTATCTTTTATACATATAATTACATTATATAAATAATGAGGAAAAAAGTATATATTTATTTAATTACGCCGTGGAAAGACCGTAATTTTTTATTTACTTATACTTTACATTAAATATTATAATTAGTCAATACAAATAAGTTAACTATTTACATGTAGTGATTAAAATTTAAATTCACGATTCTTTCTATTCTGTTTTACAAGATATATTGAATTTACATTAATGAATATAGTATTAAATAAGCGCTTCAACGCTATTTTCTATTCATATAAAACAAGTTTTCTTGCGCTATTTACATGTGACTGAAACTTAAAAAGAAACATATACGCAAAAGTCAATTAATTTAAAGCTTCAATAAGCCGTACACCGTGTTGTATAGATGCCAGCTTGTAGACTTGGAATACAAAACAAGTTTTTTCAGTTATGTTCTCGCGCTCAACTTCGCTTCTTCCGCTATATCTGAAGTATTTTCGAACCGAAGAAAACCATGGTGAATTGTGCGGCGTGGATTTTGCAGAGTCAGTCTGCAGTTGGCCATGCCTAAACAAATACACAAATCAAAATCCATGCCTCATAATTCATCATGTGAAGACGTAGCTATATTTTTTCAATGTGCTAAATGAGAACTGAGTACTGAAATATGCATTTATGTTTATGATTGACTCAAATCAAACAATCTTAATTATAGTAATGTTAATAATATTCACCAACTTTAAACTGAATTATTATTAATTCTAGTTTTATCGTTTATTTTTCATCAACTTTCAGTAGTAATGTTTTTATTTTATTCTATCTTTACTTAAAGCTGCTACTTAACATTAATATTTATATTAATCTGAAAAAATAATGCTGAACATGCATTTGTTTGTTATGCTATTAACTGTGCTAATGCAAGAACAGCAATTAAGGAAATCGCTTATTTATTTTATGGTCACTATCAAATCAAACTCGGATAAAATATTGAATTTACTTGTTTTAATTGTGAAGAAATTAAAGAATACTCACCGCTTGGTATTGCGTTGTTGATATGGTGGTGTTATTTGATGGTGTCGTTTCCACCGTCTGCACCTGATGCAGCACTTTATTTTCGTAACTCCTCCTTTTATTCACGCAGTAGTCATCGACGACCTCCGGCCTTCTGTCGTTTCTTCGCTTTCCAAAGTTCTGCTGATTGTTATAAAACACCTGCCTATTAATGACAGGAGTAATAACCGCATCGGCTTGTTGATATCTCGGCTGATGTTGCTGTTTCTGGTGTTGTTGTTGGTGGTGCTGCTGCTGCTGCGTTGGAACATGGTGTTGCTGCTGTTGATAGTTGTTATGATAATTTTGATTGTAATTGTTATCGTTCGCATTGTACTGTTGAATTTGAGGTGGAGGCGGAGCGAATGTGTTGAATGTATGGGAATCATTCTGATAGATCTGAGGTGGAGGTTGATTGAAGATTGGCGGAGGAGTGTTCTGATGGATAAGCGGCTGCGGGGGAGGTGCGTACTGCTGATATACATTTTGCGGCGGTTGCTGATACTGGTTAAGGTTGTAAGACATGTTATTCACTGGAGGCTGGTACATTGGAGGAGGTTGGTTGTAAGTCGGCGGCATATTATACTGGTTGTTGATTGGGCTAACAACAGGGGGCGGTTGTTGCATCTGATTCACGCCCATAAATCGCTCTTGTTCATAGTTGCTGTTCACTTGCTGCGGAGAGTACGAACTGTTATTAATTCCTAATCTTTGGTGAACTGGTGGCTTGTGCATCATCTATAAATAAAATTAACAATATCAGATTAATAATGAATTTACGCAATATAATGTTGTAAATATAATAAATACCTGATGCTGATGTTGGACTTGTGGTTGTGATTGGAAATTATTAACAGGCATAATGGGCTGTGCTTGATAATCATTAGAAGGCTGGCTCTGATGCTTATTATGCCAAACATGGGGTAAAGATTTAGGCTTCTGCTCCCATTGTGAATTATCTTAAAAACAATTAATTTACTTTTCAATGTACAACTACATTGCAGAACTACTTACAGTTAATGTGAGTGTGTCCTTTAAAATGGGGATTTATAAACAGTTTATTGGGTGGAGGCTCAAACCTAGGTGTAAATGTTTTATGCCTTCCAATGCTATGGTTGCCTCTTGAGAAGCCTCGAAAGTGACCTCTCATACCTCTGCCCCTGTTATTGGTCACATTATTATTTATGTATTTGTATTGCTTGTTATAATTATTGTGATAGTTATAACTTCTGGGAGTATTATTACTTTCTGTCTGTCTCTCATTCAAAAACTTTGATCTACCTTCTGAATCACTCAACTCTGAAACAATACATCTTCATAACTAATCTGAACTAATTTTTCAATTGTGAAAATTACCTGTATCATCATCTTCATTTAGTGCATCATCTATACTTAGTTCTAAAACATCTTTTGTCTCTTCATTATTTCGACTGCCATCATCATCATCTTCAAGAAGAGCATCTTCCTCATCATCTTTGATATCGTAATCTCCGACATCCTCTTCGCCGCCTAACAGTGCATCAACGCTGAAAAACAAAACAAGTTGCTAGAAAATGAATCATATAGTGACATAGATTATGTTGAGTATTGTTATTCTCAACTGATTTATATAACTCTCAAAGAAAGAGTTAATATGAAAGGTGAATATTTTAGTTCTATAATTACCTATCAGACATAACGTTTTTTTGTTCTAGATGTTGTTCAATTTATTTTATTTAAACTCACAACACTTAACCAACAAACCAAACCATAAACTAATTAACAATTGACATACTTTGACGTTTCAAACAATGCCGCCAACATAATTTAATAAAGAAATTAAATTCAAATTTTAATTATTTCCAGTTATTTTTCTAAAATAGTTAGAAATAATACAATGTTAAACTTAATTAAATCGTTCAATTAGAGAATTTTAACTCAATAAAGTATTTAAGCTTATTATCCAATGTTATTACAATTCGGTAATATTTAAACTAACCTATAATTGAAATTTAAACGCGTATTATTGTTCAACAATGTTGAAAACAATTATTAGGAAAATATCAAGACCACTCATTAACAAACATTTTTACTCTACAAATAGAAATGCTATTATTCTAGGTATAGAGACATCATGTGATGATACTGGATGTGCCATTGTAGATTCTGAGGGGCATATATTGGGAGAATGCTTGAATTCACAACATTTGGTCCATTTAAGGTATATTAAATAATTTAATAACATATTAAGAATGATAATTTAAATGTAATCATATTTAAGAAATGGAGGTATCATTCCTCCGATAGCCCAGAATTTGCATAGGCAAAATATTGAAAATGTTGTAAACACAACAATAAAACAGGCAAATATAGACTTCAGTCAAATTGATGCTGTTGCTACGACAGTGAAACCAGGTGAGTGTAGTCAATTGAATTAATCAAAATGATAGATCATTAAATTTTTAGTTATTGTTGTCAGGTCTTCCACTGTCTCTATCAATAGGTTTGAAATATGGAAAGCATTTATGCAGGACTAAGGGAAAGCTGTTCATACCTATCCACCACATGGAATCACATGCCCTTACATGTCGCATGCATGATAACAGCATTGAGTTTCCTTTTCTGGTACTTCTTATAAGTGGTGGTCATTGTCTGCTGGTTGTAGCTCAAGATGTGGATAAGTTTCTTTTGCTTGGTGAGAGCATAGATGATGCACCTGGAGAGGCATTTGATAAAGTAACAAAAAAAAAATGGTTTTGTTTAAAGTATTTTACATCTAAATAGTGAATTTCAGATGGCAAGAAGGATGAAACTGATGAATTTACCAGAGTTTGCTACACTATCTGGAGGACAAGCAATAGAGCTGGCAGCATCCAAAGGCACAGATGCAGAGCAATTTAAATTCTCAGTACCTCTACTGCAATACAAGAACTGCAATTTTAGTCTGGCAGGAATTAAAAACCAAGTTTGGAGACACATTGTTCAACAAGAAAAACTGCACAGTAAATATGAAATTATTTCAACACTAATAATTTCTAATGTAATTTTGTTATTAGATGTTGAAGCTGATGCATTAATACCAGACGTGTTTAATCTATGTGCTGGATTCCAATTGACAGTAACTAGACATTTGTGCCACAGAGTCCAGAGAGCAATTGAGTTTGTGAAACTCCACAATTTAATACCTGAAGAAAAACAAACACTTGTAAGTAAATCTTTATTTTTAAAAACAAACATCAACATTATTTCAAGTGCTTGGAGGAGTAATATTTAACATCATTAACTTTAAAGTTTCTGGCATGCTTTGCCAGCAATGCATTCACATCTAGTTTATCAGTTGTTAATCTAGCGATGTACGGCGCTATTTCTTCATAGGACCACCTTTCTTTGGCTTCAAACAATACCTTGAACCTATCATTTATAGTATCAGGTAAATCAAACTCTGAAAACATCCATATCACATTTGGCATTGACTTTCTATTGATCAGGGCAATTCCATGCAGCATGTTTTCCTCAACCTTCATACCCTCTGGTACAGATTCTTCCCATGCTTGCATGAAGTCTTTAAAATTAAATTTGCCAGCGCTGTATAACAGAACTTGCGCGAAAAAGCGACACACCTCTCGTTCCTTGTACCTGTACAGCTGAACGCCATCAATCATCTTTGTTTCTTCTGTGTACATACTGAACATACTGTTTATAATATCACTTGGTACTAAATCCACCAGAGAGTTAACAGTTTCTTCATAACATATTTGTTCTAAGTTCCATGAGAATTCATCTATTAATTTTAACATGAAGGACAACACTCTAAAATGATACTCAAACTCTAAGATTCTCAGCTTGTTGTTAATAGTAACAACATTCAAATCTTTTATGGTACTTTTCAATTCTTCTTTGGATGCTTGTGTTTTCATCCATAAGTCTTCAAATGTTAACAGTTTAGATTCATCAACCTCATATTCATGCTCTTTGCCTCTATAAACTGTTGTACTCAGCAGTTGCTTTACTTTATTAAAGTCTGGTTTAATTTGAGCCACTACAAAGTACTCATAAGATATACCTACAACAGTCACATCATGCACACATTTTTCTTTCTCATCTTTTATATTGTTGTGCAATTTCAATCCATTGCTTATTAATAAGCTGTTTGATGTTTCTGCTGTGAATACATTGAAGGTGTTTGTGTTTGTGCAAAGAACTGTGTTATCAGAGCTGGATCCATTTATATACAGTGTATCACCTTTTTCTAATTCTTCTTCTAAATGTTGATTCAGTTCCAATAGCTTGAAATCACTCACTTCAGCAAACTCTGGATGGAACGTAAATATTTCAGACACTGGATACACATCGCTTTCAGTCAGTTTTGCTGATAATAATACTTTATTTGCTTGATCCACTTTGTTTTCCATCTTTCATTAACTGCATAACCTAAACATTTCATTTTCGCGCCATTTCATAGATCTGAAGTTGGTCACATTCTAATAAGAATATCAATAATTTAAAGCAATTTTCAAAACTTTTGTGTAAAACTTTAATTTATATTTAACGTTAATTTATTTCCTGTTAATTTTGTTTTTAATACATAGGTTGTATCTGGAGGCGCGGCTTGCAATAATTTTATAAATAAAGCTTTACAAGTGGTTTGCAATGAAATAGGATATCGATTGGTTCGACCACCACCAAAACTGTGCACTGATAATGGGGTAATGATTGCATGGAATGGCATAGAGCGGTGAGGAATTTCTAAATTAGTTCCATTAAAGAGATGTTCTTGATTGTATTTTTAACAGGTGGCGGAAGAATTTGGGTGTAATGAAAGACTTTGATTCAGTTGATATTGAAAAAAGAAGTCCATTAGGTATAAACATGATCAAAGAGGTCACAGATGCTCACATAAGTTGTAAATGGATAAAATTAGGTAATCTGTATGAAACGTAGACCGCTTCTAAACGTAAACAATAAAATTTATTCCATACATACAAGGTTATTACACAAGTAACGGCGCCCTTTCCTTCAGGTCATCTTTCATTTTTTTAAACATATCACTATTATCCTCCTGTTTACCTTCTTCTTGAATCTCAGCGAAAACATCCAGCGTCTTCCTCAACTTAGTTTTGACCATTCCGATGTCTTCTACGTTCTCTTTCGCCGATATTGCCAACACTTTTTCGAATTTGAGCGCCTGCTCAGGTCTGTACTCTTCAGGATAATCTTTGAAAATTTCTAAAAAAAAAGGCAAACATTTATTAACAATTCTCAATTTATCCTCAAATGCATCATGTTACTACCTGATAAATTTTTAATTTTATCTTCTATACTTTTGAAAGTCTCCATAGCTCCCTCTGAATCCATTTTGTTTATAATTATCATTGCTGGTTTATTAAGCAAATCCTTGTTGTACATTTCTAATTCCTAAAAAAAAGAAATAATATGAATGTTTTGCATACATTTACCACTAGATTAGATAACCTTATTCAATAAAACAATGGTATCTATGCATGATCTGAAGTCATACTGTGGACCAAGTTGAAATCCATTGATATCAACAACTAATAACAAGAGTTTTGTTCTTTCTACATGTTTAAGAAATTTGTGTCCCATTCCTCTGTTATTGTGTGCACCCTCTATTAATCCAGGAAGATCAGCCATGGATATTTGCCTCAAGTCTTTGTACATAATTATACCTAAATTTGGTCTGATTGTGGTAACTAAAATTCAAATATATAATCTCACATTATAGAAATGTTTTAAGTGTATAATCGTACATGGATAATTCGCAATTTTCGGTTTTGCATGTGATATTGCTTTTAGTAGAGTGCTTTTCCCTGCATTGGGGAAACCAACCAAACCAATATCAGCAATTAACTTCAGATCCAACTTGATTGAATATGATTGCCCCTTTTTACCCATAAAACCATTCTTTGGATGTCCACCATATCCTCCTTTAGCAACTAAGATCTGGTCTCCTTCTTTGTTCAATTCACCTAAGTAATTACATAAGATTTGTAGTTAATATTACAATGGTCATATTTAAACCAATTACCAAGTTTCTTTCCTTCATCTGAATAAACAGTTACACCCACAGGTACTTCAATGTTAATGTTATCACCAGGTGGTCCCAGTATGAAGTTGTGACTGCTGTTTTTACCATCTTTTGCAAAAATGCGTTTGCTTCTGTTTGCTTTAAATACATCATCTAGTGTTATTGACTCTTTTGCTACCACTGAAATGTTTCCACCTTGACCCCCAATACCACCAAATCTATTTAAATCAATAGTCATTAATCATACCTTTAACTAATACATTGATCTCAACTTACTTTGGTAGTCCATTACCACCAGCACCGCCTTTGACAAAAAGTCTTAGCGAATCTGTGAAACCACTTTTCACGTATTGTCTGGGAATTCTGGTTGACTTTGCAAAGAATAATATTTTCGTAATAAAAACCATTATGCTGAGTACTTTTGGAACATGCTCCTCTTATAATATCCAAAATATCATAAAATAAACGTAGTTTTTAGGTTATATTTACAAATTTTAACTTTAATTCTATAAGATTCTGGCAACATAACTACCTGTAACGCGTTTCTGTTGCATAACTATTAACTAACCAAATAACTTTATATGGACAAAGAAAAGATAGCAATATTTGAAAATAAATTATATTCACAATACAATAATAATTTATGAAGATTATTCAAAAATATAATTTTATATTTAACAGTACAACATTTAAATATTAATAATTGTTCAGTAATTTCACAGCCTAGAAATAATAAGAAAATATTTAATAATTATAATTACTTTAATTAGCAAATTTTAACTTACATAGCTCGATCCTTGCAATCCAAACGATTCCAGGCAATTTATTGCTTCGATTATGTTTTCCTTATTATTCGTTTTTAACAAACAATCGGTCAACTTGTATTGCATATCGTCATCGAGGAAATACTGCAGCATAATTGCAGCCAAATCGCATCTCTTCAGTTCAATGCATTTGTAAAATGCTTTCTCCAAATTGAGACGATATAAAACTGGACACGACTAAAATCGAGGGATCGTTAAAACTATATATTATGTTAAAGAAACTTACAAAACTTACTTGCAACGTTTTCAACTTTTGTATGTAATACTTTTCCAAATCGTCTCTATTGCTGGGATTAAACAGATTGTCCACAATCGCTTGCCACCCATCGATGTAACATTTTATATGAGGTATTCCATTATCCGCTAACAACTCCAAGGAATCGTGTATATCGTCATACTAAACATAAATTTATGAATTATTTTCGAAAATATAAAATATGTAATGCGTACCATTTTCAATTTAATCATGTTGTAGATAATGAATTGCCATGGTT
The DNA here is from genome assembly GCF_001412225.1 of Nicrophorus vespilloides. NCBI lineage: Eukaryota > Metazoa > Arthropoda > Insecta > Coleoptera > Silphidae > Nicrophorus > Nicrophorus vespilloides. Next base: position 184,068 of record NW_017098910.1, read on the forward strand.
TTATATCAGAAACATTAAACACTTTGCAAATGAACGCCATCAATCGCAAACCTAACTTGTTGTTGGCGATTTTCGACAGTTTCTTCAGAATATCCTTGTAGTGCTCCAAATCATCGATTTTCATGTCAATTCCGAGACTCTGCAGATCATGGATTATAAACAGCTTATTTATAAAATCTCTGCAAACAAATTATTACTATATTCAAATATTAATTAATTTTCTAAATATGTCGTACGTCATTGACTCTCTGTCGCTTTGCGCCAACTGTTCTAAGCTATCATCATCGGAAATTACTAAGAAACATTTCAAGATTCTTGCTTGATATTTATGCGAAACTGTCTTGTTTTCATCGTATATTCCTTTGCTCACTAAATACTGCTGCCACGTCTTAAGTTCGGAACTCGAACATATGTACGACGCCCTAAAATAATATCAAAGTAAAATTTGCAGAATTCAACATCAGCAGATCCATACTTATTCAAATAATTGTTATCTTTTTCGTTTGTGTCCACGTTTGTATTCATGAAACTGAATGAATCGTCCATATTACCGTTGAAATATTGATCACCCGTGAACAATTGTTCTAATAATGTCTTTCTGTGTTCCATTATATCGATATCGAAGATCTCGGCAATCTCATCAACGACTCTATTAATATCTACAATTATACAGTAATATTTTTTTGGCAACAATTGTTTAAGATATTGGAAAATTACCAGATTTGTGATGGACGGTCTCCTTGTTGGTGATACTCTCATCCAAATAGAGGGCATCGATTAACTCTTTAGGATGATTGACGAGTTTCAAATATTTCTCTTGTGCTAAATTATTAGTGTGCAAAATGTGCAAGGTGGAATAACCCTGGTATTTTGATTCTATCTAAAGAGAGTTTAAATATCGTTTTAATAATTGTATTATTGTGTTCATTACCTTCGTATACGCTGAAAGCACTCGTTCCTTATCCTCTTCTTTGTGAGCTGCATCTTTATACAATTTGGCATATTTGTAACTCAGTCTAGCTGCATTTACTTGATCGGCTCCTGTTATTGTTAGATCGTTAATTCTAACTGTTAATTCTTGAAATTTACTTGCATACCTGGAGGTGTGTTATTTAATAAATGGTAAGCTACGGAAGTTGCTCTTTCCAGTGCGGGTATGTGCTGAATGCAAGCATCTATTTCCTCGAAGAGACGAACGTGTTGAGGATGCAAGTTCCAAGTGACTTTACCTTCACTTTTCAGTGCTCCACTTGTTACCTATTTAATGTTGAATCTGTATTTCTAGCAAATACCGTTTATACGATAATCTTACCACATTTTTGATGACATAGGAGCATATATCACCTTTGTTCAAATATTCTCCCATGAAAGGTAAAATTTTAAACCAATTCTGGTAATTGTTCAGATTCGCTTCGTACCTCAAAATATTCCAAATATCTTTAGTGTATAGAGTCGAAGTATATGGTAATCGCATTTCGGATAAGGGATCAATTTTTTGAGTATTCGGGAATTGCGTGAACCATTCCTCCTGTTCACTCGTACTCGGCTTTCCGATGCGTGTAAAGCTCTGCAGAAACTGCAGCAAACATAGTTTTTGAGAGATATTCTTACTCGTATTCAGTATTGCTATAATTTTATAGATGCAAATGAAAACTTCGTAATGGTAAACGTTGACCTGAAACGATTAATCTTTTACTATCAGATCTTGGAGTTTTTCTTTAAATATTTTTACCTCTGTAAGCAATTTATTGACGAAATTATAAACCGATTCTTTATCTGGTATTGAACTGATGATGTTCAGGCACTTCTCGAGCAAGTCTGAGCTCTCCATGACCAAATATTTCTTCTGTTTAATGTCAAGATCGATTCTCCAGACTGGTTTCCAATTGACCAAAATGTTCCTCAAAAACGCGTAATAGTAAGGATCTACATTCAAAGAGAAATCAGCGCAGAAATCAATTATTTGATCTACAGTAAAGTAGTTGTTGGACAATATTGCCTTGAGCAATTCGTCTTTGTTCATCGTGAAGAAATCTTTGTATGGAATGACGCATTGTTTTATAATTTTCCACCACTTGATCAGTAGCACCATATCGCAGTACTTCTTGTACTGCTTGTGGTTGAGTATGTCATGATACTTCGACAATTTGATGCCCAACTCCGCTAAAGCTTTGAACTTGTCGACGTCCCTTTTGCACATCGAAAGCGCGCAGTTTATTAAATAAGTGGCTTTCTCGTAGTCATAAAATAGTAACAAGTCGAAAGCTAAGCACGCGTCGATGGAACGACAAGTCAGTATCTTCTGGATCAACAGTTTGTTGCATTTCAATAAATATTTTGATAGAAGTTCTCTTTCGTCCGGAAACTCCGGGAGGCAATTTTGCAACGCTATAATAAATCGACAGGCGTGCAGAAATTTACCTTCGCTGCACAAGTTATGAATTATCATAGGAAACCTAGTGTTTAAAGTTTCTTTCAAATTAACCTGGAACGTATCCATTTGTAAAGTTATGATTTCAATGCTAGACATAATATTACCTTATTCACAACTGGTTGATGCGAGTTGATATAGAAATCTATCTGCGGAGGAAATTTACTTGTACCTGAAAACATCAATAACAAATTAGTAATAAATCTTGAATAATCTTTAGAATATCATACTCATGAAATTAGTGAATATGCTGAAAATTTCTTTCATTGCATTGACTACGCCTAGCGATACAAATTCTTTGTACACCTCGGGAAATAGACACAACTCGTTCCTATTGGTCTCTTCTAGATTATTAGAAATACATACGGCCCAATTGAAAATATCTCCGATTTCCATATCACTAGCATGCAGTAAAGCCTTTGTTGCCATCTTTTTAGCATAATGCAGACAGGAATTCAACAATTGAAAATCTAACTTATTCGAAATCTTGCTATCCTCCATCATACTAATCTCGAACTCGTTATTAGTAGAATCATCATTTAAATTGCCAACGTTCTTCAAAATCAAAGTAGTCATTTGGCAAAGGACCTTCGAGTTAGATGATTTTTCGTATACGTTCATCGCGCATTGCGTAAGCAGATCCAAATCCAAAAAGTCGTTGCACATCCTGACCAGGACTTGTTCAGGCTCCATGCTCAGAGCCCAAGCAACTTTTCCACAGTTCTGTATTACCTCGATAATACCATCCGTTTTGTCGAGCAAATTTCCTATCAGCATAGACAGAATAATCTTCAACACTTCGTCTCTCTGTTTGCGCGTTGCGATGCAGCTGGTTTTTAATTTTAAGGAATAGTTTTTATTCAGGTAACATGTGGCTTTCAAGCAGTGCGCAAATTGACGGTAGTCTTGCTTCAACTTTATTGAATCACTTCTGCATGCCTTATTTAAAAACGGGTCTATGATCTGCACGTATTGTTCAGAGGCTCCACCAAACTGAAACGAACACACACTAAGTTTTAGCGTTAGAAACCTATTACTTATCATACCTTGCAGTAAGATATAGTTTGATTCACGTGTGCTAGAAGATCCTTTTCATCTTGTTTGCTTATGAACTTTAAAGCCTTTTCAAGTTCGCTGAAATTAATCGAATAGTTTTTTTTTGTGTCGTTTTCTTTCATAAAACTAAAGTACTTACTTGTTCCTAACGAAACTATTTAGCAGCAATCTGTTGGCCAAAGATTTGTTGTTAAAACGTGTGCTAAGCGTGTATAGATCCTCTTGGACTGACTCCTTGCCGCTTTTGATGATTCTCATGAAAGCAAAGTAATCGTCCACTTGTTGAATGGGCAGATGCTTCAATTTATAATCTTCCTTATTCCACACCACATATATTGGCTCCCTTTTCAGTTCCATTTTGATCTGCTCCACTAAGAAATGCTTGTAATCCAACACACTGTAAGCCATCTCCTTGATGTAAGGAGCCCACGGCAAGCGGGCGTACTTCAATATTTGGAGCATCGCATTCAACTTCAATTCCATAGAGCTGATGTACTTCCACAGACTTGGCACTATATTTATCCAAACGGTCTCATCCTCTTCTTCCATAATGTTCTACAAAATTCAAATTTAATCATTATATTATGTTTACATCGATATTATTACGTACATCGATTTCGCCCATGAATACTTCATCTGGACTGAGATTGTTCTCGATGATATAGCCGATTAAGAAATTTTTAATAAAAGCATCTATATCGGATATTTCGCAGTTCATAAGGACGTGAATCAGTTCGTAGGATCCCTAAGAAACGAATAAAGATAATTTATTATTGTTATAGAGAACGGTCTATTAGATTACCCCTAGACAATTATTAAGCGGAACTAAGATCATGTAGTTGTTCTTCAATATCTGAATTATTTTCAAGCATTTGACTATGGAATTGAGCTCCTCGTAATACGATTTGGTCCTGGTCGTCGGACAGTTCCTTTCTATATCCGGGTTCGCTGCGTTGCTGATTTTCATGCATTTTAGCATTTTATCTAAAAATTCAATCGCATTTTCTGGGAAATTCTCAAAGTCCCTGTATTCTATATAAAGAACTCTATCTTGGATCCATTCGACGAACTTGTGAATTGACGTTGAGTTGTACAAAAGAGTTTTATCCATGAATGTGAGCAGAAATGGAAAATAGATTTCGTGCGAGTATTTATTCAAAAGCTGCAGTATTTTCGAAATGTCGCTCGCTTCCAATGATTTTATAAAGTTGCGATCCATTCTCGAATATAAAATGGAGCACATCTCGAATTGTCCTTGCGACAGGTTTTCGCACAAGTAGTCGTAAAAATTGCATGTGCTGAAATCGTTCCAACTGATGAAATCGAATTCATTGTATTTGCACAAAATTGAGTAAGTGTCCAGCTTATGCATGATCTCGCTGAAGTACAAAAGTCTGGGAATAATGTCTTTGTAAACGAGTTCCTTCGGATCCTGTTCGAGGGCGTACGTTATAATCTTCCTCACGTCTTCGAAATTGTCGCATGTCAATTTAAAGCAGCATTCGAATTTGAAATCTATGTCCTCGATTTCTGAAATGATGCTCATCAACTGATCGACCTCGTTCGATGTGCATCTCTCTTTATTTGCAATCACATTTGCTCTGGCCTTCTTCACTTCCACTAAATCCAGAGAAAATTGCTTTGCAAAGACCTCGGCTTCATCAAATTTCTGCGCCCTCAGCAGACGCTCCAGTCTTTTCTCGGGTATAGCTTCATAAACAATTTTTATTCGGATCTCTTGATCACAAAACTTGGATATGTATAGCTGAGAATCGCTAAAGTTCTGAGGATAAACAAGAGATAGAACCAACTCCTTCTTCAACGTCAAAGAATAGATTATGGAGTTATCGCACATGTTCACCGCTTTCAAAATGCAATTACCATCTTTGCCCGGCTGCGTTACCAATAAACAAATATTGTTATCTAAATCGTCTTGGTAGAAAAGAATCTTTTGGAAATAATCATGCGAGAAAAGATTAAAATATGTTCCAGTTGAAGCGCATATTAGAACGACGTTATTCTCTTCAGTCAAGGCGATGAATTTCTTTGGATGATATGGATATATTTCCTTGAACTTCAAATTGTCATCAATAAACACTTCATGCTTATCACTGGCAAAGTTGTAAAATATCAAATTATTTCCACACAAGGCCAACACATTATTCAATTTTGCAGCATATGTAATGGGCATATCCAAATTTACAATTGTTTCTATGGCTGATTCAACATTTTCTTCAGCCATCAAATTAATAGAAATCCTATAAGAATGATCACCTAGTTAACATTATACCGAAACATCTTTATAATTTACCTATAGACAATCCCTTTCTTATTAGTTACAATGAAATTCAATACATCCTTAGAGCTAGATTCCTCTGCAAATACATGTATAAAGTACATATCTTTAAACCAAACATTTTGAACCACTAATCTATAAAGGAAAATTTAATTAATCTTCAATCTTCTAACAATCATGCAATATGACATACGAAGTTGTTACTATACTTAAGTTTTCTACATCTATAAGCACAATACCACCATTCCTAAGGCAGGCCAATACATAATTCAAGTATATGCAGAAGGTGTCAATTGTCTCCTCCAACTTGGCATTGAAAATAAGTGATGTGCAATTGAGATCCTCGAAAATCCTAATGGACTTGCCAATGGTAAATATCAATTTGCCATTATAGATTTCTGAATGAAATTCAGGTAGTGTATCATCAACCTAGGATGATAAATTGCTGATGTATACATCATTCATGTAAATAAATAATGGACTTACAACATCTTCATTGCCTCTCAAAACACACAGAGTTGCAGTTTCATACAGTGAACCACCATCTGAGAAACATCTCGTTCCGAAGCACAAGGTTTCGTTTGCAGTGTTAAAGTATTCGACGGTATCATAATCATCCATCGTGGTGATTTTCTACAGCACAGTTTTTGCAAAGTTCTTCCTTAAATGATTGCTGTTTTTTTTTTCAATTTTAACCGTCACAGCAAACTATTTGAAATTGACATTTGTTAAATGATGAACCAATGGAAAAATACGAAGTAGTTCAAATATGGTTCATTCATTTTCTCTACTTCTAAATGAAAATATTAAAAATATACTGTAATATTTATTTGTACATGTAATTTTTAGAGTCTCATTATTTAATTATAGTATATTATATAAATATTACAAATATTAATGATGTATGTTGCGTTGGTGGCCTATTCAACAGGTGTTGAATCTTATAAGATCTGGAACAATCTAGAATATGAGTTTAATATTTTTTTTTCCATAGAACCAATCAAGGGCTTATATAATTAAAGAACATATACTTTTTATACTTCTATATTTAATAAGATGAATTTTCCAATTGTCTAAAAGATTTTTCTCTATTTACGTCTTTTTTTATTTCAATAAAAAACATGAATTATTTACGATATTTGCACTTCTGAAAGTAAACAAACTATACAGAAGAGAGGCTTTCCTGGTCTTTCCCAGTATTCCATCTCTTTGTTATATGGACCAAGTTACGCATGTGCATGCAAAGATGAATTACAAGCAATTACGCATACCTAAGTTGTGTGATACTGTCTTAGAACTCCAGGTTAGAATATCTGCATATACAAATTATAAAGTGATTCCTTTGCAACTGTAATTATATGTCTTTGTGACCTATCAATATTTTGACGACTTTAGTATATTATTCTGTTGTGAATATATATGGAGATAATGTCAAAACATTCAGAGACTATGAAGTTACTAGAAAAAATAAACAACATAGATGAAGAGTGTTCAGAATTCGAGGATCTTTCTGAAACTGAATATAATATAGAATACAATGATTTATTAGATATAGCAATAAAAAAAGAGTCTTTAGAAGAAGATAATGAAGATGTGAATATTTTGAATAAACATAGAGGACAAAAGAGAAGGTTTAGTTCTGGTTCTGAAAGTGATGATGATGATGGGAGAGTTTGGAAAGAAATAAAAGAAGAATTCAAACCTGGAAGACCACAAGTTCACAATGAAATTTTTAAGGAAGTGGCAGGTCCAACAGGATATGCAAAAAGGCATATTATGAAAGGGCATGTAAAGACTGCATTTTTCCTGATTATTGACCAATATATGATAGAAAATATAAGAATATGTACAGAAACAGAAGCATTTAGAGTGCTGGGTACTAAATGGGAACTAAGTGCAGCAAAATTAGATGCATTTATTGCTATTCTGTATGCTCGTGGTGCATATGATGCAAAAAATCTAGACATATCATATTTATGGAACAAGAAATGGGGACCTGCATTTTTTTCAAAAGTCATGAGCAGGAATGCATTTACTGAAATTTTGAGGTTCATACGATTTGATAAGAAAAGCCAAAGGAGCCAGCGTTTGCAAACCAATAAATTTGCTTTGATATCTGAAGTGTGGGATCAATTTATTGATAATAGCCAAAATTGCTATACACCAGGTGCACATATCACTGTTGAAGAGCAGTTGTTTCCATCCAAGGCTAGATGTAGATTTACACAATATGCCCCAAAAGGACCAGTCAAGTTTGGAATTAAATTCTGGTTAGCATCAGACGCCAATAGCAAATATATTGTAAATGGATTTCCATATTTGGGAAAGGATGAAGAAACAGATTCTTCAGTTCCACATGGGGAATCTGCTGTTCTCAAGTTGATTGAACCATACACAGGATGTGGAAGGAACGTGACCACAGACAATGTAATTACGAGCGATTCGCTAGCCACAAAACTGCTAGCAAAAAGAACCACGGTTGGAACTATCTGCGGAAATAATCGAAAATTGTCAGAAATGGCAAGAAAGTACAGCGTGAAATCTAAATCTCGTAGATGGCCTCTTCATGTTTTTTTCAATATTCTTGATCTGGTTGCAATAAATGCATGGATTCTGTATAAAGAAACAACAGGAGAAAACATTACGAGGCAGGAATTTTTATTCCAATTAGCTGAAGAACTTGCCGCTGAATATCAAGAATCGCGGGTAAAAGAAAATATACAAAGAACGTTAATGATTAGTTCTAATGTATACGTACGAAGTAATTGTCAAGGAAGTTATTGTAAAGGTAATAAAACTGCGAAAATCTGTTCGAAATGTAATAAATATGTATGCGGCAAATGCACGTTTGAGAATTTGATAATTTGCAGAAAATGCAACGAAGAAGAATAAGTTATACATTATTTATAAATGTATATATGTTGTATATAAAATGTAAATATGTGTAAGTAAATTCAGGACGATAAAATTAGCAAATTGCTGCCACGTGCCGCCACCCTGGTCAAATGGAAGAAACTGTTAATTTTTATGTTTGTATAATTGAAACGAATTTTATTTTGTTATTTTGCGAAAATTAAAATATATATTTGACCGCTGGCGGTAGGAATCGTTATATAGTTTTAGTATTAATAAAAAATATACTTGCGTCAAATGCAATTAAATCAAATAGTTAGCTTATTGTAACAATTTATTATGTCATGTTATTAAATCTTAGGAGATACAAAAATATCTAATATGTATGCAAGTGGAAATATTTTAGTTTCGTTTTGGTATAAATAATAAATAACTTATTAAAATTTGTACATAGTTATAGTAAATAAAAACACCGAGTACAAAATACTACAGAATCTTTCAACAAAAATAAATAAATATAAAACTTATTGCGTTGCAAATTTTGATTATTAGCATTTTCCTGGATTTGGTCTGAATTATACAATAAGTACGTTCGTCTCGTTCCACTTAAAAGAGTAATTGTTATATAAAAAAGTGTACTTAATCATATTTATGTGTAATCAGGGGAAACCGCACAATCATCAATTCCTTTCCGAAATCGCACAACACTGCGTCCCTTAAAGTAACAAGCTGCGACACGAATATAAAAGGTGCATGGCCAAGTACAATGGATCGCACACTGTCTCCGCTGTGGACGTCCCAAAGAGATAAACCACCCGCACGTGCGGTGACCACGAGATGCGGCGTCAGCATAAGGACTTGACTGGTATGGGTTCCGTTCACGTGGATGGTGTTCAGAAGGTGACCCTGGAATCTCTCCCAGACGCAAATCCTTTCGTCCGCTCCCAACGAGATAACGTAACTGGCTGAATAGGTGAGCGAGTTTATTTGGCCATCGTGTGCTTGGATACTATACATGCAAGCGCCTAAAATATGTGATAATTTAGATTAGATTAACGAGCGATCAAAAATTAACTACCAGTCAAGAGATCCCAAACGCAAAGCATGCCATCTTGAGACCCGCTACCAGAAGTTGCTGGGGATATTCTATCAATAAACAAACAACTGATGGGGCCGGAATGTCCGTGTAACGTATACAGATGCTTTCCATCTTCCAATCTGAACACTTTCAAGGTATGATCTTGGCTCCCGGTCACAACTTTGCCTCCTTCGCAATCCAAACAGGTGATTGGCTGCTGATGCGCTTTGGCACTTAACATCTTAACACATCGCATATCCTCCCTCGCTTCTTCATTCTGCTGAAACAAACAATATAATTAAAACGAAAATCTGTCGCAAATTGAATAATTTACCTTTAGATACGAATAGTCACTAATTGACCCTGCGGATCCAGTTCGCACGTGAGTTCTGCGATACGCGCTAGTAAAATTCCAATCAATCTGTTTGCCTTGACTGTAGGTTTGTAATTGCAAAAAATCCAAGCTTCCATATAGTCTGGCAGCAATCACACGAGACCCGACCAGTTTTATAGCTGTTATTCCGATCCCCGATTCGTCATCAAATAGACACTAAAACCAAAGTTTAACTATTTATCTGCAACATTTACAAAATTATATAAAAAAATACTTTGAATTTTGCCGTCGTTCCCTCCCAGAACTCCACCCGTCCGTTCGCGCAACCAATCACAATTAAATTATCCACAAAATCTATACACCAAATTGGAGGCACTTTGTAATCACACACATTATGGCTAACACCGTTAACACTTTTAGGACTGTTCATGCTTGCCATGTAATCTTTAGAGTAATGTCTGCTGTTCCGTATATCAATGGCACTGCTTCTATTCGCACCGGTGTATCTATCGCTAAAGTTCTCAGGTTCACTGTAATTACGTTCACACTGCAGCCAGCCAGTACCATCGTAATGTCTTTGCTTCAGTTTGTTCGAATGATTCGCGTACAACTCCCGGTACTGATCACCGAAATCGTAACTGTCGCCTGTATTTGTTACTGGTTCCAATGTGAAATTTGAGAAGTTCGTGTTGATTTTATTCCTGAGACTTGGAAACGACATGAAATTCTCGTCGCGGGAGGGTGGCGATCCAGATTCGTAGTCCGAATGACCGTTCTCATCACAGTCCAAGTTGGAATCACTTTGGTTCAATGTATCTATAAGTCTGTAACGAGTTATAGTAGTTAGCGTATTGATATTATTAAGATTTGTGATGAGCTTACTGTCTTCTGATGATGTTGGTTATTAATTCTCCAGTATTTGCATCCCAAACTTTTAAATGTCCACCTAGACATGTGCTCACTATGCTAAAACCGTCTGTTGCTATACATTCTATTTCTTGAGTATGACCATCTAATACCACTGGAACGGCCTAAAGAAAAATAAAACATTTTGTGTAAAGTAAATGAGTATTAACGTGGGTAGATGAAATATATTAAAAGACAAGGATATTAATTGCCTTAGGTAAAAAACTTACTTCAAGTAATACAGGAATATCGCTTTCGTCCCCAGATTTGTCACTGGTCCATGAAGCCCTCCATTCTGCGTAATTTCTGGAACAGATGCACTTGTATAGAACGAACACGGCGTAAGCCAGTACGAACACACTGATGGCGCATAGAATCGCGGTGAGGAAGATTTCCATAGGTGATGTAGGATAGAAAGGTCGATCCGATTGCGGGAAATGCTGCGAGCTGCTAGTCCCCTCCGAGTCTGCAAAGTAAATCAAGATTATTGCAAACGCATTCACGTCCGTGCGGACACAAGCTTATAGAGATATTACCAGAAAAATCGATCGGATCTAAAGCCAAGGCCAACGCATGCCATTCAAATTTCCTCCCGTACTTCTCGTCGGCATTCCTCAAGAGCACTGCCTGCTCCGGAGCGACGGCATGAGAGATCTTAATGTTGGGAAGGACGGCGATGTGTCCACGGGTCAAGCTCACGTTGTATTTCCTCAAGATTGATGGCCAATGCTGAGTACTAAGACGCATCCAAGGGACGTACTCGCCGTGCTTCAGCTTATTGATTTCGTCCGTATTGTTGAAATTCAACTCGGTGCTCTTCTGCGTGACGAAGTTAACCATGTACGTCTCGTTTGAATTCAATATAGGCAATATGTTAAATTTAACATTGCTTTCCGATTTATTCTTCCCGTCGCCCTTTTCCGTAATATTATACAGGTCCAAGAAATACTGCTCCATTATACCGCTGTTGTACAGGATCATACCGATCCAAATCACCATCAGTATCATAAAAGCACGCTGGAAGAACCGCGTCCGCGCCCAAATATTGACCAATCTCAGTCGTTTCGGTATCTTCTTCTCTTGCTTGCCCTGAGTCTGACCTGCCACTACGTTCGTATGAATAGAATTCAACCGTGGGTGCGATTTCGACCTATTCATACCAGCTGAGTTAATCTTCTCCGAACTAGATGTTCTATACAGGTTGTTTCTAAAGTTCAGATTATTTTTGTCAGTCTTCTCGATGTGCCTGGTGTCTATACCCAAAACAGTGGTGAAGAAGAACATTTGCAGGAAAAAATCGACGATGAGACCGACGATTGCGAAAATGCAAAATTCCTGGATGGCCGGGAAGAAAGTGAACAAACCGATCGTCAGGATTGTTATTTCAATTAGAAGATTCTTCGTGATGGACCATCCCTCTTTACTCAATCCTCGCGCCACCCGGATTTTGATATCGAGATGGGACGGCGTCGAAACGATGCTTTTGGTAAGGACGAGTACGTTCTCCAGTCCAACTAATATTACTAGGTACGGGAAGATCTGCTTGTCCTGCATGTTCAGTGTTAATCCGAAGAAGAAACAGACTCCCAGGGTCATCGACAAACTGCATAGTACGGTCAGGACGACGGTGAACGCCATTCCAATCTTCGAATTGATTAATTCAATTTTCCTCACCGAGAAGTAATAATAAAAGAAGAGCAGCATGTACGTTATAATTAAAGGCACGTATTCGAAGTAATTAATTTCTCCAGGATAGTGGATTAAAACGGTGTCGTTCAAATACGAAGGTTGCTCGTAGTGGGTTTGGTTTAGCTCTTGGTGTAACGGGTACAGCGTTTGTAATTTGTGCCTAAGACCCGCGATGAACCTGCAACACGCAAACAATGAACTCTCAATTGGATTGTGCAAAAAAGACGAAGACTCACTGCTCATCGTATTCTTTGAAGAACAAAGTCACGGCGTATTGCAAAACCCGTTGTCGGTTCCTCAATGGATATCGCTTTATGCCTGTATCGACCAGGTGCATTCCAAACAGCATCTCTGCAACTGATGTTTTGCCTTTTTGTAGATTCTGAGGAAGCGAAAGGAATATTGCATGAAATACGCGCGAATCTCGCGGAATTAACGTCGTACCTGATGGTTGAAAATTGTGTTGAGTATGGACGTGTCTTGTGCAAACAGTTGTACGTCCTGCTTCCACATGTTGGCGGGCGAGAGGACAAGACAACTGTATTCGGGGAACACATTGTTCTTTGAGTCTTGGACCTTCTTCTTGATGGATTCCACGTGAAGGCAAACGTGGCCCAGTGTTTTTAAACTGAAATGAAAAATGCCTCGGTCACAGCTCCGTATGAACATGTTAATTAATTGCATTCACGCACCTGTTTGGATCTTGATAGTTTCTAACAACATCAAGCAGCTTAAAGGCTTCGTACAGAGGAGCTCTGAACGCGTCGCCGATGGCCAGGGAGTCAGTCCAAGGGACGACGGCACTCCGCAATACGACTTGTTGTACGTAACATTTTGGTGCGTCCACAATTGGAACTCCTCCGGAAATTGCAGAGCCATTGTTCGAAATGTGGACTGGCAAGTTTCCAGATAGAGGTAGATTCAATAAAGGATAACTGAAATAAATAACGTGGATTAATTATGACAAGTAAGATGTTGTAATAAAATTTTATTTAATTTTATAATATAATTTTATTTTGCTTAATAATACAAATAGTTTCTATCGACATTTACAAGTTTATTTACACTTTTGTAATTACGGTATTTCCGCAACAAGCGATAAGGATTTAATCAATGTTAATATTAGTCTCAGATAACTGACGTTTGCTATTTTTTTTATGATGCTTTAAAATTAAGTAGATTTTCCATTCGGTCAGTAAAAATATGTATGCATCATAGGCTATAATTTAATTAAAAATAAAAAAACAAATATGTTGCGTCAGATCCAAATGCAATTCAAATTACTTTTACTTCGGGAATATCTTAGCAATGCTGTTGCTATATTTACATTTATTAGAAGCGGAGCTTCGAAATAAACATATAAAACATAAATATAAATGTTCCATTTTTTTCGTAGTTTTATTTAAGTTTCAATATTGTACTCACAACAGTTTTATACATTATTGCTTTAGTTTAACGACTCTAAATAAATTCATTAGACTTCATAGTTTTATATTTATTGTACCTAATTAAAGGCTTCAAATTGTAAAATATTCAATTCAATTTTGTATAATTCTATTAGATATGAAAAAAAAAAAAATGAAATAATCCTATCGATAAAACGTGTCTGCTTACAATGTTTATTTTTATATCATCTTTTATCTTAAGAGATAAATAGAAAATATTATCTTTTTTTATTAAAGTTTCCTAATTTAATATACGAAGTAAATGTAACCTAAATAATTGTATTTTGATTACATAACAGAGAATTGTCAGTATCAATTTTAAATATCTAAACAAAACAAGTATTAATATGAACCTAATGGTTCCTCTGCGATATAGTAGAGAAACTTAGAAAATGTAAAACAATCTTCAGATCAAATTTTATTATATGTTTTCCACTAACTTATCTTATCTGCATAGCGAATAACAAACAACAATACGTATTATGTAATAACTTATTACTCAACATTAAGTAAAACTGTAAATTCTTGTAAAATTGCAAACTTAGATAATTGTATTATAATTAAAACAGTTTCTGAACTACGATAAGCTTTTAGTGGACATGTTTTCGCACTGTCCGGCGGTATTTTCTTTATAAATAACATTTTTTTTATATTTATTTTTAAACGTGCTATATTTGCGTAAGTCTATTAGTAATAATTATAAAACTGCTTTACGATTATTTGATTCTAAAAAATAATAGATTTCTAAATGATGGAAATAGAACGAGTCAAAATTGTATATTTTGAGTTAGCGTTATTTGCGCTATCTATTAATAATGAGACATAGAAGTAAATACTCATGATTCTCATTTGTATTTACTTCTATAATTTGTAAAATGCGAAACAATATTTCCGTTATAATCTATATCAAATTATAGTTCGATGATGAAACTTGGAAGTTGCAAATCTTGGCAGTAGGCAATGTGCATCGACTATCGAAGATTGCAATCTGTATATCGTGACGCATGCTACATGAACTTTATATCGAGGCTATCAGAATTGAAGGGTACAAACTCAGATTGAGATTTTTTCCCGCCATTCCTGTACGAATCAACGATGAACACGACCTCTGTTACTTTCGTTTATTGCAAACTGGAAATGATCGAAATAAGGATAAATATGGTATTTAAATGTTAGAAAAGCAGTAATTCAGTATTCTAAACTTTATATATATTATTTCAAGAAAAGAGCTATCGATTCTGCCCAAAAATATATTATTTTAATTATTATAATGAATTAAGAATTTAATTAATAGAATGAACTACAATGAACTCAAAATTAGACACCAATATGCATAAAAAACAAAATCTTGGATGAAAGCCATTAACAATATTAAACATACTTATTTACGATTCTTTACGGATGTAAAATGCGGAACGTGTTCGAACTGACAAAGAATTACCGGAAGCATTGATGGATTGCCTTGCGATGAACGAATAAGAAAACAATATTTTTCCCAATAACGCTAAAATACAAACACATAACAATTGTATTGAATGATGACCCAATTCTTTACTTTGCATATTATCACATACATTAACTTCACCAAAAATAAATTACACATTGATCAATATATTCATCGGAATCTAAGAATATCCGGACAGAATTACATATATTATATGCAAATAAATTGATTTGATCTAAATATAATACACGGACGCATATACGTTTCATAACTGAATTAATAAATGATAACACACGTAGTACAAAATCGTTTTACCAAAGCTGCAAATACATTATTTACGAGTTCTCTGAAGTGCGCTATAAATTTGATTCAGAGAACTGATGTTTCATTGTTTAGATAGGTATTGATGATTAACCGGATCAATAACATTCAAACGATTGCTTTGAATAAATCGCAATAAGATCATTAATATAATTATTAGACAGTTATCAAGGCACACGAGATTCAATTAAAATTTGCCACGAAAACATATTTGAGATAGAATGCAATATATATTTTGTTCTTAGGTATATTAGCACCTACAGTCATCATCTATTTAGTTGGTGCCTGGTCCTACTTTAATGCGGCCTTGGTGTACATATCGAAATTAAAACATCATGATTTAAGAGTGCTGCTGATGTTTAAATATATGTCCAAGTGAGCCTTGAGATAAAAAAAGGTAAGAACATAAATAGGCATGATAACACAAAGTTATAATGGCGACATCCTTGATTTCCTTTTACACTTTCTGTTCTAACTCGACTGTAGAAAAAGAGAAAAATACACAATTGTCGGAACTCTTGTTCATTAATGTTCATTCAAACAGTTATTTCCCTTTATATTTAAAAAAAATAATTTATTGTTATTATTATTATAGTTGAAGATCAGTAGTAAACATTGATTGATTTTACGTTTGAGTGAAAGAGAGATTCGTTAATAAAGGTTAAATGGAGATATTATTTATATATATCTTATGTAAGTGTTGAAATGCTAGTTACGCAATTAAAATTTTACATAAATTAGCAAAATTGAAAGTCATCATGTATTTTTTTTGTTAAGTGCTTGACGTTCTGGGAATATTGCAATACAGAATAAATAATCATTAAAGAAAACATTGTGTACTTTTAGTTCCATAAATATTGAGTTATTTTTACTTGAACATACAATGTTATGGGACGAACAAGCGAAGTAAAATATAATTATAAAGATCAGAGGAATTGCTTAAGAATTGATGTGTTTTCCTGTGACTTGTACACTTTCACTGATTAACAATTTTGGATCTAGTAAAACGGAGATTTAATAGAGGATTCAGTGAAATCGCCACTAGGTGAAAGTTTCTATCAAACAAAATTGCAATTCATATATCAAAACGAACCGACGACCTTTCTAAAATAAATAATCAATCCATCCAAAATAACGAATTAACGCAAACATTATTATTAAGTAATATTTACACACGATACGTTATATCTGGTATTATTTGTTACGGATCAAAGTCTTTAAAATAAAATTATCTATACTGTTAATGTTATGTTTGAAATGATTTCATAATCGTCAACAAAAACCTTAATATTCATTGTAACTGTTTCAATTCATTATTTAAAGATGGAAAACGGCAAATAATAGGTAAAAAAAATTTATGAAAGTAGAATACAAATTAATTTTGGATATAATAAGTGTATAATTATTATATCCTCAATTAATGAAGAAAGAAATAAATAAAATCAAGTATTGGCATTTTGCATTGGAGAAATCTACAATGTGAAAAGGCTATTTAATAATCACATCTGTAATAATTAATGCATTCGTATTAAAATTAACATATATTAGCGCTATTTTATATTATTGTTAGATTACATTATAGAAAAATAAAACATGAATTAGTCATAAGAAACTGTGGAGGTAAATTTCCTCTCACTGTCTCTTATAGCAGTGAATAATAACAAAAATTGTTGCTTTATTATCCATTGTTCGCACGTATTTTCTCTATATTTTTCTAGTTTATAGAACAGAAAAAAAAACTTCATAAAAATATATTTTCACAGAATCTATTGTGCTTGAAGATTCTTGAATTAGGATTATACTTTCAATATTCATAAATGCAAAAGTTTATTAAAACCGTCGGAGAAATTTCCAGAGCAAAACTTAAGTTTTTATCGTGTAATGTTCTATTCATTCAATCAATTTATACATAATTAGCAATTGTTTTGTAAAACATGATTTAAGCATTTAAAGCATATAAAAAAGCAAGTTTCTTGCAATTAATTTAATTATCGCTTAATGAAAAAGTTACCATAATTACTTCTTAACCTTTAACTAGTCCCGCTGGTGTAAAACTTAACGTACCCTATGCTCAAAGTGTTTACTAAACGCTGGTGCAATATTGTGTTGACTGCGATGCAATGAAGATGTTTTATTCTTGCTCTGCAGTGTCGGTGTAATAGCAACCGATGCTGATATCTCTATTGACGAATTTATAGAGGACAATGAAGACAATTTTAATTTAGAAATTATTATATTAATTTATTACAAATACTTATAAATCTAATGAAAAGCATTAGTTAACATGAAGAAGTTTTTTCTTGTCGTAATACAATCATTTATGCACTCCGTCTGGCACTAATACATGTGGTGTATAAAATACACCGCGCGAGTAGTACATAGAAATTTCAGGGCGCGAGTAGTTAAACTTAAAGTAAAGATGTGAAAACTCCATAGACTCGAAATCAGATTATTTTTAAGAATTTAATAAAACAGGAATTATTGTAACAAGTAAATATTATGTATATAAAGCAGACAGTAAATATTTTAAAATATAATAAGATTGGTTCAATCATAAATAATAATATTTACTAAAAGATTACAACTGTAAATATTAAATGCGCATAAATTATGCAGTCAATAAAACCTGTTCAATTCAAAACGATTATAAATACATCAAGTAACTGAGGCATTTTTTTTTTCTAAAGCATAGTTAACGTTAGATATTAAAGAGAGGTTCTCAATGATATTTGAATTAAGTACTTTAGATCAGCGTTTTTCAACTTATGAGTTGCGATATGACAGCTGTCACCTACTGTTAAAGAGAGGAACAGGTGAATTACTCTTTGCACTTACAACTACAAACAAATAGGTTGCGCGATTGAAAAATTTAGAAACGCTACTACAGATTATTGGAAATACAAATGTGGATATTAGGACTTTCAAACTGAAAAAAAGAAATGGACAAATGGAGACAAATTGATTATGATCAATCAATCAATCAATCATTTATGTACTATTTTATTATAATTAATTTTTATTGTGCTCAATTAAAATTTTGTTTCTTTTGAAATTTTCTATAGTGAATGGGTTTCTAATCGAAGCCGCACTATGCGAGGTATTGCTGAATAGAGATGTTAACAAAAGTAAAGATCGTATCAAATTTTATTAATAATTTGTGTTTTACCCCTATCTAAACAACTAACAGATGTAACTAACGAGTATCTAAATTTAAGACTTAAACAAAGGAGTGTTCAATGCGATCACCATTGTTTAATTGGGTTTTCGATTTATATTATTTATTTAGTAAAGTAAGCAAACCCATTCTGATAAATGATTTGACCAAATTAAATCAGTGAGTTTAATGAGCTATTATATTTTTTATTATATAACAAATGCATATTACTTAAGATTATAAACTTAAATATAGTAGAATTTACCAGATTACACAATAAACCTTTCTGCTAAAACTAACCACTTAATATAGGCTAATTATGAAAAAAACTGGTTATAGTAATCAATAAATGCGATAAATATATTTGTAATTAGCATGTTTACCGAGTTACTGCCTTTTTAAATTTATATAATGATTCTAACAATTTAAAGTTGAAAAGCACATTGCTCAACTACTCGTAATTTAAATAATATATGAATTTTTGTTCCATAGGTTTAAGATTTCAAAGTAATTATTTAAGTAATTTTGAAAAAAAAACAACATAACTAATTAATAAGATCTTATAAACATAATATTTAATCCTCCAGCATCAGTGTACATGTACGTACATGATAGATCTATGAATAATTTTTGATTATTTCAAACACTCTTCTAGCAGATTCATACTTTAGAAATCAACTCAAAAGGTTAAGAAAAAAGATAGAAAAGAATAATTTTATAAGATATTTTGAATAGCTTCTTGGGCCTCATTAATTTTTTGATCAATAGAAATTTGTTAATAAATGAATAATTGATATTATTTATAAATTATTATACAAAATTAATGAACGTGTTAATGAAATTGCTTTCAGGTTACATGAATTACCAAAGAAATATTCAATGCGAGGAAACAAAATATTTTGCAATTAGTAAGCTTCATGAGCTATTATATTTGGGGGCAATGTAATTATTTTCTATAATTAAAGTAATTCTTTAAAAGCTATAATTTGCATTAAGTATGAGGTTAATTAATGGACTGACGTACGTGTTTGCTGAGTAGATTTTAATTGCTCTATTTGAAAATTGCAGGATGAAATTAATCTGCAAATATTATTAGATAATATTTATATAGTCAAGTCTCTTTTTATGCCATTTATTTTTGTATATATTCGGCTCCTCGCTAAGTTTGTGTTCGAACAGTGCGGTTTCAAATGTTGTCGGAACCGATTACCCGCACTATGTGAGGAATTGATGTATTATTAAGAGACCAATTTGGAGTGGTATAAAATTGTAATAAATATAGAAATGAAATAAAATATTTACCAGCATATGATGGCAACGATGATGGCTATGCTGATGACCGTAGTCGGATATGACGAACAGAACAGTCCGTGGGAGTAGTACAGCTGTGCAACCCTGTTCTGAAGGGCTGTGGCTTTGGCGCCCCGTCCCCGGGGAGCCTCTTCAACTCGCGTATTCATTTACATGTAGTACTTTCCAAAGTCCAAATAAATCCCAAAACGGACGAAGCTTATCCACCAACAACATGTTCGGTGCAGCTCGAATTAAAGCAAGCGACGCATACCTTCACCTCTTCATTGGACCTACAACAATAAAATGCAATTAAAAATACATACAAAAAGGACGAAGAATAACCTAAACTTATATTTAAAGTCTGTATGAATTAACGTTGTAATTTTCCAAACAGTTCATCTTTTCCATTCATATAAATGAGCAAAGGCGAATTAACTGCAACGCAAAACAATATTAATGATGTGCATGTACGTAAATCCCGTTCTCCCGTATTTGTTGATGATTATTGATTAGGTTATCGGCGAAGTACGTTTTCCTTTGCGTGATCTCATTAACTTTAACATATTAACTCGAAACCAATTGGAAAAAGCTTTCAAGAGAAACATTTTCCAATTTCAGTTCTGAGCATCATCGTTCGTGTACGTAAGAGCAGATTACTGCTGCGGCTTTTAGTGTATATTGTTACTAATAAGGTCAAGGACTCATCGCAATTATCGTGATTTTGAATATAAACAGTAAATTAATTAAACAGTAAATACGTTTTTTTTCCTTACGGCCTTGCTATTTTTATATTGATAAATAATAATTGCGATGGGGCACGTGGTCGTTACTTTTTCTCAACGAATTATGTACAAAAAGTTAACACAGAAACATGAAACTGATAATCACTTAATCTGCACAAAGCGTTTTTCAACACGAATTTACAAACGAAAATAGCTGCGAGCGATGATGCGAATCGATATGTCGATGGAAGGAATCCAACTTTTTTTTTCTTTATTTCAGCGAACGCTTTGGATGTTGTTATCCATCGTTGACTTTCGCATTCAAGATAAATGGGCTAGCAACGGAATGCGACGGCGTATTTCAAGAAGTGGGTAATCGCTGAAAATAAAACTTAATTGAGTCTGAATTGAATTATCTGGTTAAGGTCCATTATATACAATTGACACCCAACTGTATGTATAAATCATAGCATTGAAAGTTGCATTGAAGTGATTGCCACTGATGAGGGCACCATTCAAACGCGCACAATGCAACGTTTACAAGCAATTTCATGCTTAACGGTTGGTTATTATTATTATTATCAACGCTCGAGGCATAAGATTACACGAAAAGAAGCGCTCGCACAGATAAGACCCAAAAGGGGATCGTGTGTCGTCTATCGATGTCGGTTATTATCGGAATTAAATTGGAAACCGCAAACGTATAGGAAGGAACTCATCTTCAAATCAAATATAAACATTGTAACATGAAACTATACTATGATCATGAAATAGTGTAAACCAACGTTTCTCAACCTAGGAGTAACGTTAAATTTTTAAACCTGAAATGGACAGTTGTCATCTTACGTCAAAAAATATATGTTATAAATAATTGATTTGCACAAACAGGTCAAGTCATTAGCAATTTGCAGTATTTCAATTTAGTTTTATTTTTGTTATTATGTTAAATTTATATTATGTTTGTTGCAATAAATATTATTACCATTAGTTATTAATTACAAACAAATGTTGAGAAACGCAGAAAATGTAGAAAAACTAATATTTGAAATCATTCAACAAAGTATACAAATTCCCTAATTTATATCCTTTGAAAGCGAAATCAATCTCGTTATCAGTTTCAGAATGTATTGCTTGAATTTAGTTTGTTTAGAAAATATATCAAAATCATTTCAAAGCTGTACAGATCTTACTTACAAATGTATTCTGTTGTATTACAATAGATAAAAACTTATAATATTCAAATTGTTTACATAGATAGACGCAAATTATAAAGAAAAAAAGGTGACTAAAAGATGACGAATAATAATTAATATATATGCATTAATAGAGGTGTATATAACGACCATAAAGGAGCAAGAGCAATAAAAAAAACTAATAACGTAAACGCAATTAGTTCCATAACCATTAAGAAAAGTAAAACAGCGCTTAAAGAAATAATACGGTAATACAAATCTCGAAGCACGAATTCCAAGGCTTTTACCGTATTAAAAATGATTATTAATCTGAAGAAAGAAAAGAATATAAATTAATTAAAATTAATTAGTAACAGGGATATTGTTTTAAACAGAACTAATCGATGAATTAAGTATATACTAAAATAAATTTGTTTGATAAAATAACATTGTGTAATTATTTTTTAGAATTTATATTGTTCAATTAAAATTTAGATTGTTTTGAAATTTTCAAACAAAACTATAGTGAATCCGGATTGATTGAAGCTAGACTATACGAGGTATTCCTGTTTAGTTTCAGTTTCGTCTTTAGTCAAAGATATTTATCATAGTAAAACTATTGTTTGTTTGTTTTGAATTGGAAATATCTAATTTGAATTTGGCATCATCTAAAATGAACATTTTTAATTATAGTTGCAGTAATAATTTGAATTTAAATCATTTGATCCTAACAATTTAATTTAAAGCATATTTTACACTTTTACATTCATACACTATGACAATCATTCATTAATTTGTTTGGGAAAATTGTTCTTTTTATATTAAGTGTGTATTATCTATGACTATTTTCAGTCCATACATAAATAGTTTCTTGAATAATGTTGACAAATATAAATAAGATTAGGTCAGAGTCCTGTTGTCACCAATGCAGGGAGACACAGACAAAGAATAATATATTTTCGACATTAGTAGAAAGGCCATTGACCGAAGCCTAGTTTATTTTCAATTATTAATATTCCTTAATTAATGTCTATATAAATATGCATTTTCGATTTGAAAAGTACAATAATTTGAAAAAAAATCCACAACATCATTATTATAAACCGTGAACTGAAACTAAATATCTTCTAATTAACGTACCAGAGCGAGACGTTTCAATTTCATACAATTGTTCTGTCTACTTTTTTTTCTGTATATAATCCAGATATATACTATATCGATCCGCACACAAAACACAGTAACATTCAAACAATTATTACGTAGATTTAGACTAAGTTAATTTTGAGAGCGTCATGCATTTCCTGTTAGAAAATGGTCCGCAATTTAGAATAATGCAATATCACACTGGTTGCGCCGTAGTCGCCTCTTGCATTTATTCTTGGTTCAAGGGCAAACTACAAAGAAGACACAAAGAACAATTTAAATATACGCACATTTCGTACTCGGTCACAAAAAATATATATATTTTGCATATTTTCTAGAATATACATTTTTAAAAATTTAAATGTATCTTTGTTTTACAACTAGTTACATAATACAAACGGTTTTTTTTTTTGTAAAGGTGAGTAAAACTCGAAATTTGTCTTGAGTTAAACATTAAGCCTACATAATAAATTTGGATATTTCTATCAATAAGTAAAAGTATGCGTGGGAATTGTTGCATTCACTTAGAGAATGGCATTCATTGATTTATTCCCATGATTTAGCTTCGACGTGCTTCATTTAAATTACCCGTGAATCAATCATCTTGAAGATAAATCAAGCGTGAACTTTAATTAACCTGTAACATATAGAGCGAATGGTGCATTTAAATTGCAATGTAAGCAATATTAATCGATTCATTGTTTATATTGATTCATACCATTCTTATAGGAAGTAACAGATATAATCCAATTAGATTTCCAATAGGATTATAAACAACTCTCTAATCGTTCAATCAGTAAAATGAAAAAGTTAATTAACAGTAGCATTTACGATTTTCTAAATATTATTAATACGATCTGTATAATCAAACAACTTATGTATTGAATCACTTCACAAATCGAATGGCACAAAGCCAATGACAATAAATGAAAACGCAAATCAATCAAGTATATTCGTTCCAACTGAATGGTAAATATTTAATTGAGGTTATGTGATATTATCCTGCGAACATTCCATGTGTACTCTCAAAGTCAAGGTAACAGCACTTGACTAACACGGATTATGTAATGAGTGCGGGGCACGAAGAGCCAAGGACCGTCGCGTGGTAAATTGGTGAATGCATGTGATTGAAAATCTTCGATCTTTTGCTCAGAACAAGGAAGAATTAAGTTAGAAAAAAAACTGTATGATAATTAAATGGCAAAACCTAAACAGGCAGTGTTGGGTAAGGTCAATTGCGAAAGTGACCGAGAAGGCGGGATTGGATTCAATTGGAATCTAGTAAGCACGTGTAACTAACTCTAGCTGCATGCAGATGTTTAGCGGCAATTTGTTAATTCGGTGTTGCCAATTAAAATTTGTGCAATTTTTGGGCAACTTACCTATCAGTTCAATCGAATATTCCAAAGAGTAGGTGGTCAAGAAGTGTTGGCCTCTTGGTTTAGAGCACTGGGTTTCCAGTCAACACATTTGTTCCCACACACAAACTTTTCTGATTCACACTTATGTAGATTTACATTGCTCGTACATCCATATGCGATCTCTTTCGATGATATCCACTAAACTGAATGTTGCCGAACTCCTCAGATTTCGTTTGTGCCGCGGTGGTTGGTATTACGTATTTCTACTACGAACTTACGTCATTCGTGTTGTTGATCGAGCCATGATCTTAAAAGACCAGAGGGCACTGCTTAGTCACTGATTTATTTGTTTATTTCCACATTTAGATTGTTAATTATGATCATATTTTCCTCAATTTAACATCAATTGTTTAATCTGTTGTTCTGGTTAAGTTTCCTAACACATCCTATATGACTGTTCTTAAGATAGCTTTAACTGTATGCAACCAATTCTATTCTTGTAACTAAATATTGCCTATATCAATAAAATAATTGTATGTATTATGATGCAATTTTTATTTTATTTACAATTATTTTAAATATGTCATAATTAAACTCAAACTTTAAATTATATTATATAAATGATATTTTACGAAATTATTGTTTTAAATGAATTACTTATAAGCAGACTTATTATTTATTTCTGTATTTTATGTGTTTATAAAAATAGACATACCATTATCTTTTTACTTTGTTTACACACATTTCTACAGATAAATATAACGATGTGAAACACGAAACTGTAATGCAACATAGAAAATTATCATATTATGCAATTTATTCCGATATGTGCTTTCATTTGCAGTAATTAGACGAAATACTTTTGTACTAAAAATATATAAAATAAACAAAATTGTTGATCAATCTTATTTATTTCATATAGAATTTTATATTACAACTAATAATGCCATGTATTAGTAACATGTTTTATTTCATTAGTTGGAAGTTTTGTGTAATTTAATTAAATAACGTACTTTGTTTGATTCACTTACTACTTGACTTAAAGACTATCTTACAAGATGCAAAATGTACACTTTATAGATAGAATTTTAACATAAACAATATCACCATCACTAAATTTATACTTTAAAACTTGTGACATTTCTAGGAAAACAGAGCACTATCTTATTTCCTGATTTTTGTTATCTATTTTCATGAGTTTTATTACAGTTTGCTAGAAATTTGATAAACACATTTTTAAATTTTATTGTTATCAAAAATAAATAATCCAAGTCATTTCCTTAAATATACACGGTTTACTATTTAATGTCTCATAAAATTAAGTCATATACAGAATCACCCACTTTGAAGCTTACAATTTACATAGATAACTATTAACTGTCATTTATTATAACGTAAGTGTTTGTAAAATATTTTTTTTACATTTTTGTGTTGGTGCATAATTGAAGGCAAAATTAATATTGTCTGACAGATTTTTTTTTATAGAAATTTATGACCCACCTCTGCAATGTAAACTGTAATTGTTAAATACACAGAAGATTATTTGAATCAATTGAAACAATTCTAAATTCTTAATTGATTGAACGTACAAATTAATATATTTTCTGATCAATAGTGTTTCTCAACATATGGATGACTGCTGTCATCTTGTGTCAAAGCGTCAGAAGATTAATGTTATAAACAATTTGGTCATAATACAACTAAAGGGTGTCCCAAAATTAACGCAAGATTTGAATTAAATAGAAAACACAGTTTTTAGTCTTCAGATTATGATTTTGTGGTAAAAACTGTGTTTTCTATTTAATTCAAATCTTGCGTTAATTTACAAACTGGGTCTATATCGCAAGCCCGACAACCGAAAGACCGCCTATTGAAATCCCGACGTTCGAAATCCCGAGTGTATCGAAATCCCGACTACCATAATCCCGACAATCAAAATCCCGACTATATCGAAATCCCGACTACCATAATCCCGACAATCGAAATCCCAACAGTGTCTTTTATTATTATAATTTCTACAATAACATTTTTAAATTATTGTACTATATTTTAATAGTTACGACGGATACTGAAAAAAATATTTTTAAGACCTCTTTTGCCCGATTATTAATTGTTGTTATTTATTATTAATAACAATAAATAATATTAATTATTATTGTATTTTTTTTGTTGACTTATTCATTATAAAAATTAAGAATAAGAAATATTCTATAATAAAATTAGTTTATGTTATTAACAATAAATAACAACAATTAATAATCTTATTAAGTTTTAGATTGTCGGGATTTCGATATAGTCGGGATTATGGTAGTCGGGATTTTGACATAGTCGGGATTTCGAACATCGGGATTTATATACACTCGGGATTTCAAACGTCAGGATTTCGAATGTCGGGATTTCGAACATCGGGATTTCGATAGACGGGATTTCGGTTGTCGGGCTTGCGATTGCCACCGTTTACAAACACATATGCTTACCGCAAAAAAGTTGAGAAATACTATTCTATAATGAGAATCGATGAGCATTCAATGCATTAAGTGTAAACGTTAAACTATAGAGTAAATTTTTTAAGAGTTTTAATTATTCAATATAATTATTTTTGGAGTTTAAGAGACCTAAATACAATTAAATTTTCGATAATAAATGAGACAAAATGTATTGTTTTACTTTTGTTAATAGCATTAATTTATTAATTAATTAATAATCTTCATCGTGTAATGAATTCTGTCAGTTTAGTATGTTATATAAAGACATATTAGCTTAGGTTATGTTAAGTAAGGTTAACTTAAATTGATGATTCATGTTGACTAAATTTTGATGATTTTTAGAGAAAACAATTGTAAAACAAAACTTAACTTCAAAAATAATTCAAATATAATCAGAAGAAAACTATATATTTTACTTCATGGAAAACTATATAGAAAAACGAATAACAAATAAAATTTTAATTTATCTTGCATATAATTTTTTTCATTCTTCTGTTTGTACCCTCTAATACTAAAACTATTTTTTTAGTGTTTTAGGGCAGGACGAAATTATTTCTTCAGGTTTTTGAAGATATTTAATAATTGATTTTTCCATAGCATTTTTTTAAAGTTGTTGTTAGACAGTCAAGAATAATTATTTCTTAATTTTCTGTTTGTATCAAGAAACTTAGTATTTAACAATAATCCCGTTTTTTGTCAGGGAAGATTTTGTGTCAAAATGTTTATGTTTTTAATCAAATAATTAATTTATTTTTATCGTTTTACTATTATATTATAATATTTACTAAATTACCTACAATTTTAGTTGTAAGAAACTTAATTTGCAAGAGCGTTCACCTAAATCAAGTATACATTTCAATCATTTCATTATCGCTTTAATGACTTTAATTGCTTTACTGTTTATAACTGAAATACGATTTAGTTTATTTCACAAAATACTATTTCCTCCAAATCGCTTGAAAATGCGAAAAGTAATGCTTTTCCACGACGCAAATATTAATTAAAGAACAATTAGTCATGTATCTGCGAGCCGTAAATTTGATAAAACCTGAGTCCTCGTAACGATTTAAGTATAGGTTTGGGACGTTTTAATGTCCATCATTTCCATTTCCAAAGGTTATCGTGCCGCCAAAAATTTGGCGCTTTTCTGATATATGTCGTATATATATAAAAGTTGGACACCTCGTAAAAACACAAACACGCGTTTTTCGCAAAAACCAGCACAAGAATGGAACTTCTGCATTTGGCGATTTTAGTTTGTTGCGTTTACCTGATTACAGGTAATGGCGAATTATTGGTCTCTAACTCTTTATAATTATCTGTTTTTTAATAGGTGATCCGAATTGCGATAAGATGGGGTTGCTGTTGTACGAAGAATTGGGATGCAACCCGGTCTTTGCTGAAGACAATAATTCCTGTCCGATAAGTTACGACTGCAAGAAATACGAGCGTAGTCTTCAGCAATGCACGTATCAAGGTAGGACGTATTTTCCAGGAGAAGATATAGACAAGGACATTCTTAATCCCAGCTGCCACGCCGGATGTCAGTGCGTGAACAAAACCAATCACAAGTAATTAATCTCATTATTTTAATGGAACGAAATTCATAGTTTATTTTCTTTAGATGCAGCATTCAATGCGCTATATTAGATTGTCCCGAATACATGGAACCACCACTAGATTCCGATTGCTTCTACAGCTATTCTCTTAACACTTGTTGCTCTGAAAAGATCATCTGCGGTGAGTTGTTTTAGATTTCTATTAAACTTACAATTACAATACAAATTTTAGAACCTTTCGATGGTTTGGCCGTTTGCGAAGTCGATGGATCCGAGTACTATGAAGGTCAGAGATTCAATCCGAGCGGAACGTGCATGAACTGCGTCTGCCAGAAAGGCTTTAATGGAAAATATGAGGCTCCGTTTTGCACGAGAAAGAAATGCGGGTTCGAAATCAGGCATGCTGAGGCTGTCGAACAGAATTGCGCTCCCGTATATTTCGTGAGCGAGGGTGAGGAGGCTTTGTGCTGTCCGCAGAATTTCATTTGTCGTAAGGATTTCTTCAATTCGTGTTTTTCTTTTTTATTTTTTTTTAAACGTTTTTAGCTCTTGAAACCGATGAAATTATCGCACGTCCCAATGCGCCGCAGAATGGTAAATATTTCTTCATAATTGACATATTAGTTGTTATTATCGTAATTGTTCTGATTTTAGATGGAATTTGTAAGTTTGGAGATAAATCCATCAAATTTGACGAGAAAATCGTGAGATATCTTTACCAATGGGGAAAGACGAGAACCGTTGAATGCGTTTGCGACGTTCCACCTCTATTAACCTGCACAGCTCCTTATTAATATGAAAAAAAAAACATTTTAATTTTCAATAAATTGATCTAGCAACTAAACTGAATTATTATTATTATTGGACAGAGATAATGACAGATTACTTCAACTATTTTGTATGAAGCATTATTATTTTGTTTTTGAGTCGAGGTTATGTTATTTTAATATGAATTGACGTCAATACAATAATATAATTATTGTAATAATTGTATCAATTAATTATTATATATGCACTATCCATTTTTTGAAATTTACAAACCATAATGTAATAAAGCCGCACTATTGAAGGTATTCGCAGCGTCACTAAGCACAGGGCTATTGCCTTTAGGGGTGGCAATTTTGCTTTCCCTCTTATGAAGAGGCTTATGAAGTAGACCATCGGAGACATGACTCTTATTACGGCCCTGGTTATTGGCTGTATTTAGTTTTTTGTTGGTAAACCTGAAGACTAGAGAAGATAGATCAAAGTACACTTCCTTGGGGTACATCTGGCGTAATTAGAATGGAATGTGGCCGCGAATAGGAAATATGTTGTTTCGTTAAGTAAATAAACAAACTCAATCTATATTTTACATTATTTCATTGACAAAAATCTGTAAAATTATTATTTCGTTATTTTGAGCGCAGATTTAATTATTTGATAATACTAGTCCATAATAACTCCAAAAAGAAAACAATTTTATTATATAAATATAAGTAATGATGACTTCTGGAATTTTAATAACCAATTGCATTTCTTTTTGATTGTTATTACTAACCAATAAATACAATTTACAACTTATTTTAAAAATAGTTTTTTTTATTTTCCTATATATTTAATTGTTAAATACTACTTTGACAAGACTTAATTAAAATCATCTAAATTATGTCAGGCAAAACAAAAAAAACATTCTTAATTTGTGACATTATGTACTTAAAATATAAGTACCATAGAGCAGTGTTCCCAACCTTTTTATCGCCGCTGACCGGACACTTGATAAGTTTACAGCAGTGATTCGACCCCCAGGGGTCTATGACAACTTGCAAGGGGTCTACGTCAACGAAAAAAAAATTTGGGAGTCCATAAATGGAAACGTACACTGATAGTACCTATTTACTTACATTATACTATCTTATAATATAAAGACATATAAATTATTTATAAAAGTACTTATGAAGTACAAAAAATATTATATATGTTTATAAAATTGTGTAAGTTGTGGGATGTAGGAATTCGCTTTGTGGTCGCAATACATTTTGAACTTGTAAAAACCTGCGCATAATGATATACCAGTATCATCTTGTTACAAACATACGCGCAGTCTCAGAGCAAAGATCTTAATAATTATAAAGATGTCCTAATATAAATAATAAATTTACAAAAAAATCAATATCAGGTAAGTAGGGGGTCTACCCAAAACAGAAAAACATGGCAAGGGGTCTACGACACAAAAAAAGTTTGGGAACCTCTGGTTTACAGCGACCCGTTTACCGGGGGATATGTTGATACAGTTACACCAAAAAATGAATATAAATTGATTTAACATTTAATTCACTAGATTCTAGTGAGTTAAAATAGAATGGAACCCCCCATGTTGGGGACCACTGCCATAGAGTAATTAGACATTAATATTTAATTGAAATGATTTAATTAACGATGAATAAATATATATGTTCATTAGAAACTCAATAAATTTAACTCTATTAAAAAAATATAGAATTTTCAAACGATACATAATGAAATTAATAATTCTATCAAATATTAATAATGTTCAGAATTGGATGCAAATACATTATAGTTTGGCATTTAGCAATTGCCAATGAGGAGTTATCAAATTTAACACTGATCGCTTAGCAATATCACTTCTTCCTAAATCAGGATCAAATCATTTTCACAAAAAATACAACGTTTTCAATTACTTCTTTAGTTTTTCGTATTCATTTTATTTGTTGCTAACAAGACTTTCAAAATCATCTACTGAAAAACCATCATATTCTGCATTAAATAAATTTATAATTTCCTCTTAATCGTCATTTTCAAAACCTATTACAATAATTTCTTGGATGTTATTTCCTTCTTCAAATACAACTTTTGGCCATATTTTACGTCATTCTCAAATAACGATTTTTTTCAAACTATCAATGTTTTTGTACAAATTCAAATTTCTTTATATAAAAGCTTCGTTATCAAAGGTATTCGCAATGAAAATACGTAAAAAGCAAACTATAAGAACATAGATAATTCAACTCATATTTTAATCATTAATAAAATTATTTGACAAAATTAGAACTAAATAGTTTATTTAAATATTAAAGAGATTTCTACTTTTTCATAGAGATTATCATTGTAATTGCTTTATTTTGGATTATTTTACATAATTTTCTAAGTATTTCGAGATCTGCATCAGATTTAATTATTTGATAACGTCTCTTGAAAGCAATCTATAATTAAATCAGTTTCACAAAAAAAAATGTATATAAACCCTAAATCCTTCCACATTAATTGGTTGAAATCCATATAGTGATAGAAACATGTTTCGGAAAATATTAATATTATTAATAGTAACTTCGGTTTTGATATTTGCAAAGGTAAAATATATCATAAAACTATTTGTAAATGTTTTTTATATGGACTTTACCTTTTTAGAAAAACCCACTGTACTCGTTAAAAATCGATCGTTCGGAAATATTCAACTACGATTATTCTATCGTCAATTGCACTGGACACTGCAGTTTCGTTAACAGATCGACGAAAGCTTTGAATATAATTTTGAATTTCAAAAAGGCGATGCTCGATACGAATATTGTGAGTTCAAGATTGTCGTAAGATCAAATTGCAAAATGAAAATATAATTAATAATTGTTAGATGTTGATGCGGTCCATGGTTTGGCGGAACAACGTTTGGGTGAAGTTTTCCCCTTTGGAATTCTCCATAACGCTCAAAGACTTCTTCAAGTACGATTGGTTCGATATCAAGGGAATACGGGAATCTTGTAAGCCGCCAATGACGTATCCGTGGCAGAAAACGGTTTGTTATGAGGACGACATTAACAATAAAAAAATGTTTTTTTTTACAAATTTTTGTTTGTTCCAGACATACAAACTGTTGAATTA
The DNA here is from genome assembly GCF_001412225.1 of Nicrophorus vespilloides. Lineage (NCBI taxonomy): Eukaryota > Metazoa > Arthropoda > Insecta > Coleoptera > Silphidae > Nicrophorus > Nicrophorus vespilloides. Next base: position 216,687 of record NW_017098910.1, read on the forward strand.
TATACCGAACATGAAGCATTATCCTAGCTTCATGCCGACAGGGAGTTACAGGGTAGACGTGGAGTTTTGGGATTCTAATAAGAAGCTCAATAAATTCTTGGAACATCATCTGTACATGTTTATAGATGAGATTATAAAGCATTAATCGTTCTTATGGGTGTTTAATAAATACGATTTGTATGATTATAGTAGTTTATTGTGTCTTAATATAACAAACGAAGAGGGTCCTCGATATTTGGCGTTTCGGAGCGTTTTTCAGGGATGGACTAAGGGTTGATGTTGATGGAAATATCGCAATTGCAGCCAATCGCGATCGTTTCTGTGTGCTTCTCCCAGCAGCTGTTCCTTCTCCGCTTGAAGAAGTGCGTGGTCTTCATTTTGGTTTCGCAATGTTTTCCGTTCTTCAAATTGTAGCAGAGGTTGTCATCCGTGTCGTGGATTGGATCCTTGAAGGGATTTCTCAGCGCGCTGTAGCTCGGAACGCAAGTGATGTTGTTGAAATATGGTGGATAATACTCGAAATCGTGATCGTAAAGTTCAGAGAATTTGATTTGTCTCGACATCGTATTGCATAAGGTGTAATCGCTCTGAAAGAATGGATTAAAATTAAGAAATTTTCGTTTATTTAAATCCAGAAACTCACCAGATGTCGTCTATCTGCTCTATTTGAATTTTCAGACACATAAAACTCATTTTCACTACTCTCCGGGTTATAAACTTCCTTGTTGCTCACGTAATCCAATAATTCGTTATCCCCGTAATCAGACATCACGTAACTTTGCGTTCCCACTGCGAACAACGCAAGCACGAAAATCTGAAAATACAAAAAACATATTTCTTATTTGCATGTTCATATCATGGATTGCATTAAAAAATTCGAAGCAATTAAAAACACAAAAGTACGAAGATTTCAAATTTCTATAACTTTAAACCTTGTATCAAATATTGTGGATTTTACGTTCGAAACTTTGATAAATCGCATCAAAGTTTCGAATGATTAAAAAAAATAAATAATGGAAATGACTACTTGAAGGTCCCACGTTTCGGTAATTTGTTTTCAAAATGCAAAGCGTTTGTCAAAAGATAAGGCAAAAAAACACGCAACAATTAACTTATTTTATAGCCTATAAACTTAATTCCGATTTCTGCGTATGATAATTTCGTTGTTTCCATAGTACATAAAACAATGAAAAACAAACGAATAGTGATACTTTATTTCTGACAGTTCATGGAAATTAATGGTTGCTCATGGCTAGATGAGTGTTCAAAAACATCTTCAAATGTGATTTAAATAAAATGACAATATTAACCAGCGTTTCTCAATCTTTATTACCGCGTGAACCTAAAATTATAGTGCGACACAAGGTGACAGCTGTCATTTTGCGAGCCAATATATTTGTTTGTAAATATCTCAAATGTCAAATGACTTAATTTCTGAGAGTATTTCACCAGTTCCTCGCTTTGACACAAGGTGACAGCTGTCATTTTGCGACCCAAATTAGGAAATACTGCTTTAGACTTTTACTAAAGTGACATGTGTCACTTTGTTTAGTAAAAACGTTGTTTGTTGTTGAAAAATCTTAATCTTAAATTCTAAAATTATCAAATAAAATTAATTTAATAAATCATATTCATATTACTTTATATATTATTATAGATTGGTAATCGAATGCAGTCTGAAAAATAAAAAAATTCGTTTAACTTTATTCAAATGTAAGAAATTTGTTAACATTAATTTTACCAAAAATGGAAATTTAAAATGTAATATAAAAATGAGTTAAACTTGAAGAAAAGTCAATTTTAATTAAATATATAAAATAATACTTCTAACAGAAAGACAAATCTGTTGTTTATTTATTTATATGAAATAAATATGTAAGACTTTCTAATTTGAATCTTTGTATAATGATAAATATAGTTCTTATCGAGAGAATGTTTTCTGCAAAGCAAACGTTGCCTTTTCAATATTGATTCATTATGATGGTTAGTTATTATCAAGAATCGAGAAAACATTAAGTAATGTTTAGAATGTGAACAATCTATTCTTAGCATTTCTTGAATAAATAACATCCGTTCTTATCTATTTATTGGCTACGTAATGATGCAACAAGAAGATGATTGCAATTAAATTGAGTATTGGAAAAAAACGATCTTGGAATTATTTGTCTTAAGGTTTCTTACTTATACAATAATATCGTTGATTCAATTGATGTGTAGTATTGTTGAAGATACCTGAAAGCTAATGGATATCATATAAAGGGTAGATGCAAAAAATTACTGTAATAATTTAGTTGATACATTTGTTGAAGCACTTTTATGTTATAGTTTTATTTTGAAATTAATTCTAGAGGTTCAAAAATTGGAGTATATTATTATTATTAGACTAGTCAAAATATACTCTATTAATACCGTATTTCAATGCTTTAAATGTTTAATGACTCGAAATGACAGCTGTCACCTTGTGTTAAAAAGTCAAAAAAAATTGTAAATAATTTTTGCGACCAAAAAATTTATAACAATTTTGACATTTTGACATTAGGTGACAGCTGTCATTACCACTACGACTACAAATAAATATTTGCAAAAACGGTTGAGAAACGCTGCTATAGAATCTACAGAAGAGTTTTTCAATCTTTTTTAATAATCTATTTACGAAATAGGGGCGGATGAACAATGATCTATTGAATTATTTTAGTGTTAATCTGTAAAATGACTTCAATTTACCTTTTATAATAGTTTTTTTTTGAATATAAGTAAATAAATTAATAATTGTTAACAAAAAAATGAGAGATTATTGAATAATATTCGTTAATCCTCGTCACAAATCAATTAAGGTATATTTTTGTTGTAATAAACTATTGAAATTTTGATTATTTCACAATGAAAACTCATGACATTCGCGGGAATTTTAAATTGATTCTGGACTGTTCCTAATACGTACAAACTGTGCCAAATCTGCGTGGGTCACCAAATATATATATATATAAATTTGGCTGAGATTTGTGCACGTATATAACGTAAAGTGCGGGAGTACAGATCAGAATATTTTGTTGTTGTTGGTGTAATTGTGCAATGATTGCAGGAAGGGCTTCAAACATATTCGATTGCAACTGTGGAAAAGGCAAGTGCACTAATTGCTAAGTAGTATTGGGAATATCCGTACGCAGCGGAACATTTGCGCAAGGCCAATCTGTTACATTCAGGAAATGAATTGTCCTTGTAGGAATGTTCCGCTCTCTGTCATCAAATGATACAAATAAAACCGAATTGATGCATGCAGCAGAAACAAGATTACCAATATTACTACAACAAAATATACTAAATATAGTGTTTAGAAACAAGTTTCGTTTGTTAATTATGTATCTTGATACATTTTTCCATTATTTGAAGATTTAATTAACCTGAAACTGAAATTTTAAGTTTGCATTAGAAATTAAATATTTAATCTTAATGTTGTCGGAAATACCAATATTTTGAGTGTTAATTAAAAAAAAAAGATTATTAATATCAAAGTATTGAGACTAATCCATTTTGAGTTTACATTGGAAAATCAAGTTGCAATTTGTCAATATCTCTTCTTTTTTTTGTTGAGAGTGAGAACAATGGATTAAGGCGAAACTGAGATTCGAATTACGCGCGCTTCTTTGGAAAATGCGTGGATGGTGCAAACAATCGGAGTGTTTACGGGATTAAGGTTTGCATCTGGCGCCATAAGATCATTTGACCCCGTAATCGTCTCTGCCCCCACGACCGTGCAAGCAAATCTCTAATGGGTAATGACCGAAGGGTTCATCGATTAAATGCATATTTAAAACTCATTAACTTATCTGTCAAGTAAATTTTAGGATCAACTGATAGGTTAGAAAATTACACGACTATAGTCAATAGTTTTTGTTTAATGACAGATGTATGATTGATTTCCATGGTAATTTCCACTGACACTATTTGTTACACAAAAAATGTTAACCATTCTAATCCAATTACAGATTATTATCTAATAGAAATTCAAATTAATACTATGTTCAATTTAATTAACTTTTATTAAATAAAATGATGAGTAAAAACTAATAAAAATTCTTAAATATAATCGTATTTTTGTACAATTAATCTATATATGATAAAAACAGAACGTTTTAATTCATAATTTTATTATTAACTATTGCTGTTTATGAGTTTGATTATTAAAAACCGGTAAATTTTTATATTAAATACCGATTATAACTAAAAGTGTAAATTATTTCGTCGATTCCCAAAAAAATGAAGTTTTTTCAACAGTACATCAAAAATGAATTTAGAAAGAAAATTTCTTTGATTTTGGATAACAGGTCAACATTGGATATGGTTAATTCATCAATTGAAGTACAAGTCTTATCGATTTATATATTGAAATTTCGTTTTCAGAACATGAAATTAATACTATTAATACGACAATATCTACATTGTTACTTCTACAAATGGCTGTAGAAGCTTTAAGTGCCTTTAAGTATATTACTCAATTAAATTTATAGATAAATTGTGTCGTAAATTCTACTTCAAGCAGTTAATTAAAATCACAATTAATTTTAAGTATTTTAAATCGACGCACAAACTTATCGAATGTTGTCCATTTTTTTCACATTTTGTGCACAATGAGTTATGAGTATGCAATAAAAATAATAGTTTTTCGGTAGAACGAATGATGCAGAAACAATTATAATTTTACAAAACAACTGGAAGAAGAAACAACAAGAAGACTTAAAAATACTGAAGTTCTAATATAATATGTTGAAAAAATCTCTTTAGATATTGAATGTTTTAGATATTTCAGCTAAAGGTCATAAATATATGGAAAAATCCGATTACTTATTAATTTAGTTAGATTGCCTTACTGTTAATAAAATAATATTCATATCTGAAATTCTTTAATATAGTTGTAATCAGTGCAAAGAACTTTTACATATTATGAATTTTGTTTTGGATTTATGAAAATGTAATTGACGTCCTCTGTGTCTTTATTAATAAGTCTAATTAACGGTCGTCCAATTGTCGGGACATGGTTGCATAAATATATATATTGGTTGTGGTAAGTTGATGAGTTAATAAGTAACTCCCGTGATCTCTCGAGTACGAATGGCACCTACGTCGAAATAAGTCACTAATTGATTTTAACAGATAAATTGTCCGGATAAAACGAGCCCTAAAGTCGTACATCCATAAAGACGAGAATCCTTCGACAACGCTCAAATTAACGTGTAGACCAATTGCAGTATGAAACTTCGGTCGCGTTCTCTCTCCGCTCGACACAACGCCACACTATCAACAACAAAAAAGTTTACTATATCTTCGATGTTCTGCAGCCGCGAAGCGACCGCCGAAATCAGACGTCAAAGACCACTCACTCACAAGAAGTGGAGGAAGAGCAACAACGGATGATCCGATGTGCGGTTCGGTGCAGTAACAACATCTTCGCTCTGTTTTTTTTTGTTGTTGTTGTTAGTTTTTATCATAAGTGCTGTGCATTGATCGACAACAAAAAAAAAACACATATTTGCGAACGCATCCGCACGCAACACAGAAACAATTGCTGAAGAGAACGACAACAATTAGTGCAACAGATAAATGTTCAAAATGTGGACGTCGAAGAACGAAAAAAACAACAAGCAAAACAGAAAGTTAGTATTCTTGAAAAGTTTTATCAGCAAAAAAAAAATTACACAAAGAAATCGCGTCCTTTCACAATTTCTGAAGCGAAAAGTAAAATGAAAAGCAACTTAGAAACGGGTTTGTTTTAAGCATTAACGGATCGTCGATGATTTTTTGGAAGGACGCGATTGCTTCGTGCCCGGACATTTTTCATAATTAGTGATAAATTGAGAGAGGTCGAGGTTAATCGAGTAGGATTTTTGTTAAATTTCTATGTCATATTTCCTTTCTTTTAGTTTTTGATATTTTGAAGTGAATTATTCCAACATTTTGATCCAAAATGTCTTTAACGGTTTTGCATACGAAACGCGTAAATATCTATATTGTAAATATCGAGTTGTTGTTTGTGGAAGACGATATCCCTTCTTATGAGCGATAGCAGTGTCACGTACTCAAATGGAAAAAGATTTACTAACATTAACTTCTATAAATAAACTTAAATAATACGGTCCACTGAGTGATCAACAATTGTTGAATGGAAATTGTGCTCTATATATAGGCCTAGAGAGTTTTATTACTGGGGCAAATTGGCGCATTATCCACTAAAGGTCATACTGATCATCATCATCATCCTCCTGATGATGATGATGATCATCGTCGTCTCTGGTCCCCCTTTATGTTTGGTGCTCGCATCAAAGAATCAATATTTTCAATGAAGCGAATTGACCGAAAACAAGTAGTTGTGTCCCGTGATCATCGGAATTGGCGACGATGGCAATATCATTGCCGCAAATTGAAAAGTACTTTCGATTTGCAAATCGCAAAGTAGACGGGTTCAAGAAAATTGACACCGCTGACACCGGTGCTCCTTTGAACCCGCATCATTTTACAATCGACAAATGACAAATATTGATTTATTATTTCTCTACAAAATATTCCATTTCGAAGACCAAACAAACCATTGCAACGCAATTTAGATAAGAAAGACATGAACTTCGATACTAATCATTTTCGCAATTTACAACTAGTTTCAAAAATTGTTCAAAATCCGTTTTAATTATCCTTAATTTTGATACAACACTTAAAATTTACATTATATTTGATAAAATTTAACAATAGTATTTTTACTCTAAATATGTTTTTACCTAGATTCAATAAGATAAAATATAAATTATAACAATGCAAAAAGTAAAAAAACGATATTTATTTAAATAAAAATAATTACTCTTATTCTCTTCTTTAAATTCAATTGTTCTGGTAGTATCAAAATATTACGTTTCTCTGATAAATAGTTGACTTATGACATCTGTCAAAATAATCAATTATAATTAAACTTTGTGTTGTATTTATCTAAATTACATTATGAATATGAGAAAGATATTTATAAACAGTAATTTTATCGAAAATTGTATTAAAAAAACGTTATTTATCAAGAGAAAATTAGTTTAAATTCGATTCTTCTTATGGTTAAAATATGACATCTGTCAAAAATAATAAATATGATTATAAGAAAATGTATTACGTCAAAAACTATAATGTAATTAGGCAAAATAATTATATAAAATGCAAGAATTGAGAATTCTATATTGAAATTTTTAATTTTGGAATAAATTTGAAGGTTTTCGAAACTTACTAAAATATAAATTAAATATATTTTAAATTTGACAGGTATAAAAGACATCTAATGTCAATTACTTAAAATTGACATATGTCACATGTTTATACAGATAAACAAAATTAAATTTGTATACTAAAATATTTACAGTATCAAAACAAAATTTTTTATTTTCGATGTGGCCTTGTTATCTACATAATTTTTCATGCAACGTATAATTAATGTACAAAATCCTTCTAAACATTAACATCTTGAGGCACGTGATTATTTCAAATTTGTTACATTCTTTCAAGTCAACATCATTTATACAATTAATAAGACTGTCTGCTGTAGCACTGTAATAAATATTACTGTCTCTCTATAATTAGTGATATAGTACTAACAAACTGGATTTATCGTAAACACGACCACATTGTAAATATTCGATAGTAAAAGCATCATTACCTTCCGCGTTAAATCTTGAGTGAAATTGTATAATTTATCGATTTCAAACTGTATACTTTTGAACAATTATTTTCTAAAACGTGCAATATTTATTACATTGCATAAAATACAATTAATGTACGTTTATAATTTCAGTAAATTTATTGATTAAAAAACTATAACATTTAACAAAATTTACTACATGCAATAAATAAAAAATAAAATTGAAAATTTTGAATTAAATTTGTAAATTAATCAATGATATTACAATTTATTGAAGTATTTTGGCAGAAAATAAACTGGATTTATTAAATTTATAACAATTTTGCGTCAATCTTGAATGAAATTAAATAACATAAAATTTTCTGAACTGTATATTCCTCAATACCAATTTTGGATAACAAACAATAATGTACTTATAGACTACATGCAATAAATATCACTGTCTTTCTACAATTAGTGATGTAGTACTAATACATTGTAATTTTCGTAAACAAAACTGCGTTGAAAATATTCAATAGTAAAATAAATACTTTACATTGTATTAATCTTAAGTTAAGAAATAGATCTATCAAATAAAAGCGAAGGAAGCATTTTTAATTGAAGAATTTAACGATCAATCTTCATCAACTGAATTTAGTGCCAGTTCGTGCTGATTATTTTATCCGTTTATTCCATTTAACTTCAAAACGTGTTCTCTCATCGCTTTAGAATGTACTGAAATTACATTGAACGTTATTCGGTTAATACGTTGGAAAAAGAAGAAGAAAAAAAAAACGAACGTAATAACATAATTATCACCTTTAACACGTTCACTTTCACGCGATTCCCAAATGGTTAACTACTTGCACCGATGTAGTTATCACATCATTAATGTTAATTATAATTAACATTATATCTCTTAAATTCTACTTCAAATATATGAATACAAGTAACTTATTTTTTAATATACTTTTACAACTACGAATTTGATTGTCGTAATTATTTACATGTAGGCTGACACAAAACATCCCTAGCTAATCCAAATTGACATAATCTAACATAATTTAATGACCTAACCCTACTTTTTTCTCGATTTTACAGACGTCAAAGTAATTACAAGTAACTTATTTTGTTATCTAATTTGTATATATTTTTTAATATACTTTTACAACTACGAATTTGATTGTCCTAATTATTTACATTTAGGCTGACACAAAACATCCCTAGCTAATCCAAATTGACATAATCTAACCTAATTTAATGACCTAACCCTACTTTTTTCTCGATTTGACAGACGTCAAAGTAATTACAAGTAACTTATTTTGTTATCTAATTTGTATATTTTTTTTTGATATACTTTTACAACTACGAATTTAATTTTCGTAATTATTTACATTTAGGCTGACACAAAACATCCCTAGCTAATCCAAATTGACATAATCCAACCTAATTTAATGACCTAACCCTACTTTTTTCTCGATTTGACAGACATCAAAGTAATTACAAGTAACTTATTTTGTTATCTAATTTGTATATTTTTTTGATATACTTTTACAACTACGAATTTGATTGTCGTAATTATTTACATTTAGGCTGACACAAAACATCCCTAGCTAATCCAAAATGACATAATCTAACGTAATTTAATGACCTAACCCTACTTTTTCTCGATTTGACAGACGTCACAGTAATTACAAGTAACTTATTTTGTTATTTAATTTGTATATTTTTTTTGATATACTTTTACAACTAGGAATTAAATTTTCGTAATTATTTACATTTAGGCTGACACAAAACATCCCTAGGTAATCCAAATTGACATAATCTAACCTAATTTAATGTCCTAACCCTACTTTTTTCTCGATTTGACAGACGTCAAGAAAAACGAACTGCTCAAAACAATTCGAAGAATCAATGCGTACTTATTTAAGTGAATCAATCGTCGCTAGGGAGTTAATAGGAAAAAAATATGCACGTAAAGAGTAATAATATAAACAGAATCGTTACGGCGAAAAAGATGCAGGCATGACGACACTTTCAGCGTTCGTAATTTAAATACATTAAGGATGATGACACAAAACAATAAAAGTTTGTTAGTAATAAAGCAACGTGCACGAAAGCAAACGGCAGCGTCTTGTTGACATCCTCGAATAAACAATTATGCAGAATTGGCCGGATGGAAATGACCACTTTGGGGCCGCGCGTAATTTTCTCGAGTGCGAAAAACCTGTAAGGATGAGCGGGAAGGCCTGAATTCAGCGGCTCATGAATTACGAAACGTGACTGCAAGGGGGGAATAGAGAAATAAGAATTGCAGTTTAACAAATTGAAATTGTAACTTGTTTAAGAGACTTGTCTTAAGAAAAAGTATAGTAATGTTAAGAGACAAGAGCAGAGTTGAAGCTGAATTGTAATTAAAATTTGCATTATATAAATTTGATTAACATTAGAATTAAATTACGTACATTTACGAACAATTGTGTAAATTATTTAATTTATTATAAATGAGTCGCATAATTAACAATTAAACACATTTTACGGTTTTAAAATGAACACAATAAAAATAATGATCAAAACAGAAAAATAATGTTCACCAAATATCAGGGCCGGCTCTAACGAATAGACTAGCTCTGCCAAATGTATGAAACTAACTTCACGCGATAATACTGCCAAAATAAATATTTAATTTGACATAACCATCGTCTTAATCAATACATAAAAAAATAGAAATATTCATAACTTACTACTTCTAAAGATCTACACTATAAATGAAAATACATTGTTACATTAAGGCAGAAAGACCTATCTATTGTCCTTTGCAGCAGTTTACTTTTTGTCTTATTATTATTGAATAAATGTTCATTTTTTTATTGTTGCAATAAATTTTATTATTGTTTCATTATGTGGAGAGGAGAAAGAGACATTATTTCTATTTAATACAGAAGTATTTTTTTTTATTAAAATCTTCAAATCTCCAAAAAAGGTAATTTAAACTGTATTGAAAATTAGTTTGTAAAACGTATACAAAATAATAATAATATTGATAGACATGCTTTGTTGCATATATATTTACATACGCTTAAATGACAGTTGATTGAAGTCTTTCCGTATTTAACAAAATATGGGTGTAATACAAATTAATTACATAAAATTTGTACATGACAATTATCGAAATTTGACACATTATATTTGACATTACGTCAATTTGACAGATCGAATTTCATTAATTTGAATCATATGTTCATTTAATAAAAATGTATTTATTTCACGAGAATTCAATATTTTATGTAAAGAATCTAAAATGAGTAGTTTTTTTCTAAATTACTTTTTGTAAGTTCAAATTTAAATTATTTGTAAAGAGATTAAATGTAATTAAACTGATGAAAATATATGTATAATAAAGGGTGTCCCAAAATTTACGTAAGATTTGAATTAAATAGAAAACACAGTTTTTAGTCAAATTGTTTATTTTTTGGGATTTCCAACACTTTACTGCACAAATCTTGCGTTAATTTTGGGACATCTTTTATTATAAAATGCAAAAAAACAGAAGATTTTTTTTACATAAAATGAATACTTAATTCAAATATCTCCGTTTGTTTGATTGCAGTGATAAACTATCTAAATTATTTTGATTAATTGTATTTCCGAGAAATATTAGTAAGATAAATTGAAATATAATTAACAAATAGAACTTTTCTTAATAAATTAGTTACTATAAATATTTCTAAGTATATTCCACGTAAGAATAATTCAATTGAATTTGTTAGAAATGTATTTTTTTTATGCCAAACATTAACAAAAATAATTAAATTAGAATTTTTAACAAAAACTTTTAAAATTATTTAACATAAACGTTTTACCTATTGATAGTGATTAACTTTTTGTTATTTTTTTTTTAATAAATATCTTCTAAACTTCTAATTTGTATTGACAATTTTACAAGTTAACATCAAAATATGTTAAATAGATGTGATATATTACTTTTAGTGATGATATTCGTATGCGTTTGCGTGGATTTGTGTATGTATAACATCGTAAAGTAAATAATACCGTGATATCAGCTACCTAACAAGGAAATGCTCCTATTTATTTCGATAAATTAGTACATTATAAATAAGTAAACATGTATGCAGAGCGCGGATTTCACGGAAGTCATTGTTTGCCTCCTCAATATAATAATCTCAGTCGAGGAATCAAGTTGAAAAGAGCGCCAGTCTCCAAACGAAACCCAGAAGAGAACGATACACACTATAAACAGTATTTCCATACAACATAAGTAAGTCAATTAAACCGAATTATTTTTTTTTAATCTTTACTGATTTTGATGTTATTTGAGAGATATTTACAAAATTAAGTGAATTAGTTTCAATGTGATTTATATTGTTGAAGTAATTGTTTTAGTTTTTATCTTTCTATTGGTGAGAAGAGAATTTTATGTAATTGGAGAGATATGTCATTAATTTGATAACTCCGAAACAAAATTAAGTGATTTAAAATAGTTGAAATGCGATAGAAGTAAGTAAATTACAATATGAAAAACATTCAGTTTCAATGTGATTTTTTTTGTTTGTAATGTCCGAGAATGTATTTTTCTTCATTTGTTTTTATTTTTAGGAAGAGATTTTAATGCGATTGGTGAGACAGCGATGATTCGATCGTTAACAACTGTGAACTAGATTAAATTTCTTCTGCGGACAAATTCGATTAGAATGTAAATGCATCGCATGCAACGCGATATTTATTATTGATTTTCAAACGCAGATAGGAATTAATTGAATTGAAGGATGAATCATTATTTTAATCGGCTATCTGGACCGTGACAACTTCCACGTTACTAACAATGCACACAAAAAAAACAACAATGAATTAAAAGTAGAAATAAAATTACAACAACAACAACAAAACAAAAAATACGGCGCAAAACACACGTAACGTTATAATCAGTGGTTCTTTGTTTGTTCCTCTAGGATGGAAGCTCGTCGGAGGAAAACTGGCGTGTATAGGATGGAGTCGACGGATCAGATCGTCTTCGAGAACAACCGATTTCTGAGCACTCTAGTTATTGGAAAAAGGTACTTACACAAAGTGGACGATGCATCGCTGATGTATATATTAAATATATATTTATATATTCTATCAACTCTCGAAGCGGGAAGAACTGTGATGTTCATCCGAAGCTTCAACCATTTATATATATACCTGAGGGATCGAGTCCCTATTGCAAACACAGAAATTAATAAATATTTTGAGATAGAATTATCGTGGCTCATGATTATTTGCATAAATTACGCGCGTAATTGCGTTCGCGATAAAATCTTGCTTATTGCGAAAAAGGGATGAACTTGCATCGAAATACAGCGAGATGGTGATATTTGTATGCAAACAAAACTTCATCCTGGTTAAATAAATCTCAATCGAAAAAGCAAATCGCGACTCGCAATAAGCGTTATTTCGTTTTTAATTAGAAAACGTTATCAAACACTTTTTAATACAATAATTTGACACAGATTTTTTTTTTTTGTTTTCAACAAATATTACATTTTTTTGTAGATAATAATTTAATACTTTTCTTACATTTCCTCATATTCTACAAATTTTCTAAATTTCAATTTTTTTGTAATTTTGAGTAATATTTATAATTATTAGACTTGAACAGCTAAAGAAATTCTGTATTTTAATTAAAATTGGAATTTTCGATTCAGTTCTTTTCTTAACAAATCACATTTCAATTATAAAAATAACAATAGTAAATTTAGTTAATTTTTAAATTTATGAGGATGAACATTATATAACTTAAAGGTTATATTTTCTCTTACTTCACAAATTTTCAAACTGTCATTATTATACGAGAACTGTCAATGAAATTATTACATAATTTACATTTCTATTGATACATTTTTTCTGTTGTAAGTTTTAAATTATAAGTTTACATAATTTTGAGTAATATACTAATTTTTAACAGATCTGTACTTTGGTTAAAATAATTAATCCAATTCTAATTTCAGTTTTAGTTATTTTCTTAGAAAATCACAGTTCAATTAAGAAAATAACAATAGTAAATTCAGTTAAAAGTTAACCATACACATACAGGATACACATTATATACAATTTTCAGTAACATTTTTTTCTTAGTTCAAAATTTTTATATGAGAACTGTCAATGAAATTATTATATAATTTTCTTTTCTATTAATACAATTTTTCCTATTGCAAGTTATAACTTATAAGTTTTTATAATTTTGAGTAATATTTATAAATATTAATCTTGAATAGCTAAAGAAATTCTGAATTTTAATTAAAATAATTTAACTAATTGTTATTTGAGTTTCAGTTATTTTCTGAATAAATCACAGTTCAATTATATTAAAAAAACAATAGTAAATTCAGCTAAATCATTTAATTCATTTAATGTTTCAGTAACATTTTTTCTCACTTCAAAAAAATTCAAAATGTCAATGAAATTATTACATAATTTACGTTTCTATTGCTAATTTAGTTCTAACTTTTTATATATTTTTTGAATAATATAGAAATTTCAAATGTAAATATCTTGATTTCCTACTGACACACTTCTGTATATATGGTTGCATACATGACACATCACATTTTCAAAATAATTGCCATCTCAGGAAAAATAATAAAAATTCCATATGTTTTTCATGGTAAATACAAATATATTTATTATTCATTTTTATCAAAATATGGGCTTAAAGATTTAAAAAAAAAATACTAAAATTCTAATTATAGTCTACCACATAGTTGAAACTAACAAATAATTATTACTAATAATTAATCAATAACTAAGCAATTTCATGAATAGTTTAATGTTGAGTAAGTATAGTATACTAAACAAACATATGTAATATGTATATTTGAAATCTTATTCTTAAATACTATATACACATATAGACGATAGTTACACAATCGAAAGCGAATAAGATAAGTGTGAATAAAAAAAATGAACGAACTTGAGATATCCCTTCCACCAAAATTGCTTTCTTTTGTATTTTTATCCTTGCTGTAATTAACACTTCTTCGCTATTTAATATCATCAATCTGCTGTTAATACTTGTATTAGGTAAGCCCACATTTATCCAAATTTTATTTCATTAAATTTTATCACAGTCAAAATTTAGTTTTTGATTAATTAGTTTATTATTATATTAATTTAACTAAATTTATTTATAAGCTTGTTTTTAAATATTTCTACTATAATTTGCTTTTTGTAAATATTAGACGATTTTTAACAAGTAAACAAAGTATTTCGATTGATAGATTCAGTACAAGTAAAATAATGTTTAGAACTAATTTTTGGAAATTCTCAAAATTATATTTTAAATTTAAAATATGTCTAATGTTCAAATATCCTCGTGATTAATTTGTATTGAAGGTCATATACTTTTTTTGTACAGTTAATTATTAATATATGTATAAAGGTTCCTATTCCAAAATCAAATCTATTTCTATGTATGTTATCTTATCGCTTGTATCGAGGAAAGCTATAGTTTAATTAAATTAATTGTTTGATTGTGTGATCGGGGAATCCCCAGCTAGTTGACAGTTCGTGCTAAATATGTTTCTGGTAGTTATGAAATACATAAATAATTTAATAGCTGCAATTTTGGAGATGACGGCAAGTGTGAATTATATATTAAAAATGTATTCTCGTTTTCCAGGAAAATATCCGATGAGGTGTTTCCGCCTGGAAGCCACGGCATTTTCCGACAAAAATCGATTGGTTCGTGCGAGAGCCATCTATCGCTAAGTGGTTACGCAAGAGCCGCCAGACAGTCAATCGGTAATATAGGAAACATTCTGTCTCGCAAAATGGCTGCTTCAACATCACAGAGTTTGCAGCCGTGGGGAAATACCAAGGATGATTACGAGTTGGGAAAGATTATCGGTATGTAAATTGTTTTATTTAATTACTGCACGCGTTTGCCATAATCGCACGCAAAATTCGGTTCCGGTCAGGTCCAATTGTTAGCAGAAAAGCGGCATTAAAGTCCACTTTCTAGGTTAGAATTCGGTTTCGTCAATATTTTTAAATATAATTGTAGAACTTTTTAATCGCATTTTTCATTCGTCGCACTGATAAGATTAGGTACGTGCGTACGTGACGCAAAGTGGTCAGATTAAAGAGGTGCCCCGTTTTGGAACGCTGTTTGAACTTCATTCACTCTCTCCCTATTTGATTTCTACATGATCTTATATGGGGGGTTCTGCCCATAAACATGAAGCGAAAACTGGTCTTGTAAATTTTAATGCATCTGTGAAATACATTGCGTTCACTTGAGAAATGATGCAGTGCAGCACATTAATTATTTATATGTTTATGATTTCAAACTGCAGCCATCATTGCATTTTCATTTAAGTTTCCACTTTATGTGCAAGAGGAAAATGATCATTTTCTCTTTAAGTGCAGTTCATCAGCTGCAGACGTTTAAAAATAAATTAAAGTAAATATATATAATTCACTGTACATGACATCTAGACAGTAGATAAATATAGTTGGATAAAATTGACTCAATTTATATATAGATGCAAATGAAAGAGATTATACTCGTGAAAGATAAACGCACTTTGATAGGCAGATGAATGATTTCTCGTTTTATTTATATATTATATTCGCTTTTAATTAATCCGATATTCATGTTACATTAAAAAAATATATATCTGTATTTACTTGCTTTGCTCTCGCAACGCACGGTTTACGAGAAAACATTGATTAATTTATTTACACTGTTAATTAAAGATTCATTTATGGACGTGACCTGGATCTGATTGGGTCAATTCACTGTTTCGTTTGGCTTTCCTTATGGATTTGTTTACACTGCAATTAGGTTCATTGACATACGCTGGGCGTTCCGCACTTTCTTGCGATGCAAGCCCGTAATTGGGCACAATTTCTATTTTCGAATTCCTCTTTTAGGCGTCGGTGCAACAGCTGTTGTGCACGAAGCGTTCTGTAAATCCAGGAACGAGAAATGCGCCATAAAGAAGATAAACCTGGAGAAATGGAACACGTCGATGGACGAGCTGCTGAAGGAGATCCAGGCGATGTCCAGCTGCAACCACGAGAATGTGGTCACGTATTACACGAGCTTCGTCGTCAGAGAAGAATTATGGCTGGTGCTCAGATTATTGGAAGGTTGTTCATTGTTGAAACATTGTCGAGACTATTAAATATTTACACGTATTTATAAATTGTAGGAGGAAGTCTCTTGGATATTATCAAGCATAAAATCAGGGCTTCTAATTGCAAGCACGGAGTGTTTGACGAAGCCACCATTGCCACCGTATTGAGGGAAGTTTTAAAGGGTTTAGAGTACTTTCACAATAACGGACAGATCCACAGGTATTTAAACAATATGAAAATGACTTTAATCGTAAACTTATATCGATTCTCTTGGATCTTACAGAGATATTAAAGCTGGAAACATTTTATTGGGAGAAGATGGGACGGTGCAGATTGCAGACTTCGGAGTGTCCTCGTGGTTGGCGACGGGGCGAGATTTGTCACGACAAAAGGTTCGACACACTTTCGTCGGCACACCATGCTGGATGGCACCTGAAGTTATGGAACAAGTGAGTATTGCAAATATTTATGCTGAAGCGTATAACAGGCGCGGTAAGCCAACAAAAATATTTAATCATATAACTTCGCGATTTCAGTTTATAATTCTTTGATCTGCGAAGAAAATAAATATTAATTAGAGGCCAATCCATGTGATCTAAAAATATAATACACATAGGCGTCAGTATTAAATTTAGTAAACTTGGCGCTGTGCTAACGCAACTAATTAATTTTACAAACACCATTTATTAACGACTTGTGCAAATATATTATACGATCTTTATCATCGTATTGCTGGAGATATATTTTTTTCTATATTTCAAGGGCACCGTTACATTTGATCATTAACGAATACTTTTTGTTATAAAAGCAATTGAATTACATTATTGAAATTATATTAAAACTAACACGGTTTGTTATTTGCTTTAATATTGAATAACAAACGAATCATATTCATGTTTTTTTTTTGTACACATGAGCGGTATGATTACGTATCTCATTTCATACTAAACACGAATTACAAACAATATATATATATAACTAATTATTGGACCAAAATCACCTTGAAGAAACTCTACAAGGTATATTTGTAATATTAAAGTAGTCGTTACCTAATACGTGAGAATACGTCGGTTTTAATTTTTGCAGTTTCTAATATTTTAAATGTTTATATCAGAATCAAGTAAATGATTTACTTCATTGCATTTAGTTTGAATTTAATATTTAGTTTTTAAAATATGATTTTGTAGGACCATGGATATGACTTTAAAGCTGACATCTGGTCGTTCGGTATAACGGCTATTGAGATGGCAACGAGTACTGCCCCATACCATAAATATCCGCCAATGAAAGTACTCATGTTGACATTGCAAAATGATCCACCAAATTTGGATACTGGAGCAGAAGAGAAGGACCAATACAAGGTAATGAGTATAATTTCGAGATGATCGAAAGCGTGTCAGGCTAATAGCATTTGTGTTTCAGGCATATGGCAAAACATTCAGAAAAATGATTACTGATTGCTTGCAAAAGGAGCCTTCGAAACGCCCAACGGCTTCGGAGTTACTCAAACATCCATTCTTTAAAAAGGCCAAGGATAAAAAGTACTTGCAAACCACCCTCGTTGCAATTGGTCCAAGTTTAGAAATTAGGGTACAAAAGGTAGGATCGTTGTTTATTATAATGATTTGCGGATTTGGTTAACGTATATTATTATTGCAGGCGAGCAAGAGGCAACCGGGAGCCAGCGGCAGGCTGCACAGGAAAGAAACCGGTGAATGGGTTTGGTCCAGCGAAGATGAGGATGGCGGAAGCGGTGGTAGCGGAAGTGACAGTGATATACCGGATTCGAGGCCGATGAATACTCTTGCAGCATCCCAAGGATCAGACTCTGAGCACGACGAGAGTAGCGAAAGCGAATCGCCCCCGGTTAACCTTGTCCTTCGAATGAGGTAAGCATTTCGATTCATCTAATTGTTCTAAACACAGTTGTATTCAATAATTACTATGTTGCAGGAACGCGAAACGTGAATTGAATGACATAAGATTCGAGTTTGCCGTCGGCAAAGATTCGTCAGAGGGTATTGCAAGTGAATTGGTTGGTGCAGGTTTGGTGGATAGCAGAGATATTCACGCAATAACTACGAATCTTCAGAAACTGATAGATACGAGGGAAGCGAGCAAAGTCGTCACTTTCCCACTGGTAATTACTACAAAAGAACTATTTGCAGAACGAGTTATTAATGTGATGGGATTGTGTTTCAGATGTCTGGTTGCAGTACAAATGAACAGCCGGATGACAAGGCTCTGATCGGTTTTGCCCAAATCTCAATAACAGACTGAATAATATATCTAACCATATCTTATGCCTTAAACGTGTATGTTAGTTATATAATGCAATTCGCTTACGCGAACTACAGAGGAAATGCCGAACATGTTACATGCATACACAAATACTGGAAGGGAATTGTTTGTTTAGATTTATTTAGCAGAATATAATGCACTCCGTACTTAAATCATGTAAAAAAAAAAGAAAAATCATCCTTAGGTCATTAGTATTTCTTTATATATATTTTTTTCTTTTTTTTGTTAGTATCTATAAGGGGTTATAAGTAATTGTGATTCTGACTATGCGTAAACCGATTGACAATAATCTATTATATATGTATGGTTCATTTATCCAATGACTATCGGTAATGTTATACTATAAACTAAATGATACGTCACGCGGTAAGAAGGAAAAGAAGAAAGCAACTACTGAATTGTTTTAAAATTTATATGTATTTTGATGGACCCCTTTGATGATTTATTTTAAATTTTATCGATTCCAGACATATAATTGTTCTTTTTTTAATTTAGTCATAGTCAATTAAGAGATAATAATGGACTGTAGATTCGACCATATTGCCTTTACAGTAGAACTGACATTAAAATATAACTACTTTGATATATGTAAATGAGAAATTGTTAAAATTAATTTAGGTCAACGAATTGTATTTGTTTATTACTGTAATATTAATTAAACATGATGCGAGATGACCTCAATATAGTAGGAATAACTAACATAACAATAAGAGGAAAACGAATTGGACGGTGTTGACTTCTACGCTTGGTTTATTAGTTTAGTGTCTGCTACATAATTTTGCTTATCTTTTGTCATGTTGGTTGTTCAAACAAAAAGAGATTCGAAACAATAATTACTGATAGGAGAATCCGAATCGGTCGTATTTATTATATTATATATGAATTTGCGCTTTAGTGTACAGACAAAATGAAGTACTCGTCGACATAGCATAATGGTTAACATTTAAATCCGGGATCGAATCGATCGTGGAAATGTCTCCCACTATCTGCGTTTTACCCACTTTAGCTTCATTTTGGCCTATAACTAAATCTGTCTTAATTAGTGATATTTGTATAATCCACTTGCAATAGTGATTTTCATGCTGGCAAACCACGCCAATTGATCCTATATTTATAATTTAATTGAAATTATATAATTGGTCTGTATATACAATATTTATTTATTTCCATGGTACTGTAGATGCAAAAAAAATATATAATTTTCAAATACTGCATATCTTTGTTTCATTCATCTGATTTCCACACAATTATATTAAAAGAAAAAGATGGGAAATTATAATTTGGAGTGCCCCAAGGAAGTGCACTTGGTCTGTCCATAAATCGGAAATACCAATATGTTAAACTTTGAATTTAAAATGATTACGCCTTACATTGACAATGATCAAAGATGAGTCATAACTGACTTAATAAGCTTTATCTTTAAAACATAATTTGTTGATATATACTATACAATATTTATATAATTATAAATATTGTAAAATTTTGAAACATTCAATCTCGGAAAGTATAAAATACAACTTAATCCTTTAATTATTATATACATTTTTTTTATTATATTAAATTGATATATTTTCAACAAATCGCAACATTTATTAATAGATAAATTGCCAAAAATATTACAGAAAAATGCAACATGGTGCAATAAAAACTGCATATATATGAAGCGTATGTTATAACCTTTGTATTGTTGGTATGACTGTTTGACATAAAAATATTTCCAAAACATCTGTAACAGTCTTATTCAGTCTTATTGGATTTATAGTTTTATATAATAAATTCGCAATAATACAAAAGTAGATATAGAATAACAATGGGGGTCCCAAAATTTTTTCGCTACATTAGCGAACGATACCCATGCTTATTAGAAATTGTCAAGGAATATCAGGTAGCTAACCTAAGTTTTTTTTCTGCTATTTATTTATATCAGCAAATCAGGATGTACACAATAATTCAATCTTCTTTCAGATACCTGCCTTTGACAATTTGTATTTGGACATGAATGGTATAATACACATGTGCTCTCATCCAGATGACAATGATCCCCATTTTCGTATCACTGAGGAGAAAATTTTCCAGTCCATATTTCATTATATAGAAATATTGTTCAGCATGATTAAGCCACAGAAAGTATTTTTCATGGCTGTGGACGGTGTTGCTCCCAGAGCTAAAATGAATCAGCAGAGAGGCAGGAGATTTAGGACTGCAAAGGATGCTGAGAAGATGGAGAAAAAGGCACTAGAGAAAGGGGAAACATTACCAACAGAGTCCAGATTTGATTCCAATTGTATTACACCAGGCACTGTGTTTATGGCAAATCTTCAGGAGCAATTGAAATATTTTGTTATTAACAAAATCACTAATGACAACCTGTGGAGGAAGTGCAAGATAATTTTGTCTGGTCCAGAGGTAAATGTTATTTTAGTTTGAAGGGAATGCCAGCAAATTTGGGTGTCTTCATGGTGATGTCTCCTTTTAATATTTCATCATGTTTTATAAAATCTGGGATTACATGTGGATGGTAGTATTTTGTATCATTTCTATCAAATTCCACTAAGGGATCTATGAACCATCCATACTCATGATTTGTAGTGTCTGGCCAATCAAATTTAAATTTGGGACCTAACTCAGTTCTGTATCTGATTTGTTCCATCAAATTCTCGTCTATGTGCGATAACTCGTCACTATCGTGTTTGGAGTAAAACTTTGCAGTAATTGCCTTTTTATTGTAATTGTAACGATACGAATCGTAGATTTTATAGTATTTCTCATCCTTTTCGTAACGTTCTTTCAAGAACTTTTGCTTCAGCACATTCACTTTATCCATTTTACTTGAAATTTTATTTAAATCCTCAAATTCTATATAACTGTCATAAGCATGACAGGTATGCTTATGACATATTACTTACTGTTTTGTTTTAAATTGATTGCTTTAAATTGGAAAATACAATATTTTTACTTTTGATTTTAGACTCCTGGAGAAGGTGAACACAAAATTATGGATTACATTAGGTACATAAGGAGCCAACCGGGCTATGATCCAAATACAAGGCATTGTCTTTACGGCTTAGACGCCGATTTAATTATGTTAGGTTTATGTACACACGAACCGCACTTTTCGTTACTTAGAGAAGAGGTGAATTATTTATGGAATTTATTAAAATTTAGTAATATAATGTATTGTATATGTAGGTGCGATTTGGAAAGAGTTCGAATAGGCGCAAAGATGCTCCTGAGCAGACGACGTTTTTCCTGCTTCATCTTTCATTAATGAGAGAGTACTTAGAATTAGAGTTCAGTCAATTGAAAACCTCGTTGCCTTTTGATTTTAACATTGAAAACATTATTGATGATTGGGTAAGACAATTCTATGAGTTTTCATGGATAAATTTAATATTCAATTTATTTATAGGTATTGATGGGATTTCTAGTTGGAAACGATTTCATACCAAATCTGCCAAATCTTCACATCAATAAAGGCGCATTATCGACGCTCTATACTGCTTACATTAACGTTTTGCCCACCATGGATGGTATTTCTCATTAATTTTGTTTTTTGATGATATCTAACTTGAATATATTGTTTTGTAGGATACATAAATGAGTCGGGCCAATTAAATTTAGAAAGATTTGAGAAGTTTATGGCGGCACTTTGTACTATAGATATGGATCATTTCACAGAACAGTACACAGATTTGAAATTTTTTGAAAGCAAAACAGGGAGAAGACCAAATTTAAAAGAAAGAACTAGTGTAAGGAAAGGTGAATCTACAATTAATCACATTCAAACAATAATTTTTAATTTAGTATAAGCGTAAAGATTTGGAAGCGTGGAAACCCGACGAGGAAGATGAAAGTTTACAGTTCGAGGCAATCGAACCGGAACCGGAGAAACCGGTTAACAAAGATCTGGCTAATATGATCAAAGCTGTCGATGATATGGTGAGATACTGGTAAATGAGCAAATGCAATATTCTATGTTTACTTGTCTATTAGATGCTAGAAGACTCGCCGAACGGTGACACAGAGTTTGAGTTGGAAGAAGAGGATATCACGGAATCGAGTGTAATGTCGGAAGAGGAAGATTTATTTGATATGGAATTTAGGCAGCACAAGGAAGGCTATTACTTAAACAAATTGGCTTACGAAAAAGTCACTCCGTATGCATATTCACTTTTATTTTCTACTTTGATTTTTGTTTAAATTTGTTTATTTTACAGCGATGTCATGAGAAGTCAAGCGGAGGGATATGTTATTGCCGTCCAATGGAATTTAAACTATTATTACAATGGCGTTTGCTCTTGGGGATGGTACTATCCTCATCATTATTCGCCCTTCATATCTGACATCAAAGATTTTAAAGATCTTAAAATAGAATTTGATCTTGGCAAACCGTTTCAACCGTACGAACAGGTAATTTATTATTATCTAATAAATGTTCGTTTTTAATTGACATACTTGCTTTAGCTGTTAGCTGTACTACCATCTGCGAGCAAAAAACTTCTTCCAGAAAGCTATCATCGTTTAATGGTAGATACAGAATCCGATATAAAACACTATTATCCGGAAGATTTTGCCACTGACTTGAATGGTAAAAAACAAGACTGGGAGGCTGTAGTACTTATACCTTTCATTGAGGAAGACGTATTATTAAAGGCTATGGATCCGTGTAATAAGTTGTTAAGTGAACAAGAAATTAAGCGCAATACGCATGGTCCTATGTTGGTATTCGAGTATTCTCAATCTGACAATGGATCTTACGAAGCTCCGGAATATTTTCCAGTTATTATGAATCATCACGCATCTTGGAATTTATTAACCATTAATGATATTCGCGTGCCCAAAGAGAAATTAATCAAGGGAGCCTATCCTGGCGCCAAAATGGATGTATACTATCCAGGATTTCCGACACTGAAACATTTGAAATATTTTGTGAGTACCACGTTTATCTCGAAATCATTTCCATTATAAAATCGTTGCTTTTAGGGCAACTTGAGTAAAGCTAAAGTTAAGGTATTCGAGCAAAACAGCAGGGAGGAGAATATGGTAATTAAATTGGAGAACGAAATAACTGATTCCATTGATGTAGTTGCTGAAGAATTGCTGGGAAAAATAGTATTTGTAGGATGGCCACATTTGGTTGAAGCTAAGTGAGTTTTTGATAATGTTTTATTTATTTTCTCTTGCTACTTTGTACATTTTCAGGGTTGTAGCAGTATCTAACAAAGAGGCTAAATACAAGGCGAGCGATCTTCCTGGAAAATTTATAATCGAGCAACTTAATGGAAACATAGCCCAAAATTGGCAAGTCGACAAAAGTACTATAGTGGATCAGTAAGAACATCTAGTTTAATATTTTGTGTTTTTACTAATTCACCGTATCTTTGCAGTTATATGTACCGTTTAGGCATAAACGTGGGTAAAACTGATATTTTAGTCCATGTTACTGAAATGATCGGTAGACAATACGTTTTCACGAAAATTGGTCGTGTCAATGTTGAAAAGAAGTTTTCAACAAAGTGGTCGGTCTTTCCTTTACAAACTGTAATTAAAGATATATCAGTGCACGATGAATGCAACTCGACGTACGTTAATATAGACGATGTCTTCCCCATAGATTCGACATGCTTCATGATTGGTCAACAATACTATGGATCTATTGCAACGGTAAGTAGCAATTCCTGTGATAATATTTAACTTTACTTATTTCGCACGTAAATAATTTATAGGTCAAAAATAGTCAGGAATGTATAGGAAAAGGCAGAATAAAAATTTCGCTAAAAGCTACCAACGAACCTAACTTTAACAAAGCGTTGTCATTGGAAAAAAATATTAATGTTAAATACATGCCATTTTATACTGCCGCTAACAGAGTAGGTAATTTAACAGTCAAACGCCCAAGTTTTTAAAATATGCAAATATTCACGTCCGTTATTTTTTTTTTGCTTAGGTATTTCCAAATATCTGTTCACAAGAATCACTGGTACATTATTTGTGATTATGGGCTCTAAGAATTCTTGGTCGAAGGACGATGTGAGTAAAATCAATATTGGGCTTAATTTGAAGTTCAATAAGAAAAACGAAGAGGTTCCTGGCTATACGAAGAAGGAAAATACTTGGCTGTATTCTAATAAGGCCGTGGATCTAGTTAGAGAGTATACGCAAAAGTATCCGAAACTGTTTAAATTTTTGGCTGGCCATCCGAATGACGATGTCTACTTTGAAGCCGATCTATTCCCGGAGGATAAGGCGTAATGCATTTTCATAAATTTAATATTGCTTTATATTATTAATATTATTTGTTTATAGGACTGGTGCTACGGTTAAAGAAATCGCTGCATGGCTCAAGAAGCAGCACTACTATTCCATTGATCATAAAATATGCGGCAGTAGAACTCTGGAACCTGAAGTTGTTAAAGAGTTAGAGAAGATTGTCGACAAGTTTGTGGAGAAAGTGTATGAGGAAAAGAATATCCTGATGCAAGTCAAGCCGCATTTGTTATACAAGGTAAGTGTTTTAGTATTTTTTTCTAACCCTAAGTATAAACAACATCTCAGCGACTTATTCGAAATCGAACAAACAGAAAATTTGCGTATTTTTATGTATCCATATTAATACCTATATAAAAGTTAAATATGTTTAATTCATATTTTTCGAAAATGATGTACAGACGTCCCTGAATTTCCGTTACTTTATTTATTTATATTTTCTAGTCTAGTGTTCTTATATTACATAAATACTTTAATTTTCAATATTAATACAAATAGACTACTTAGCAATAAATAGTTCTATTTAAAATACCAAACAATGAATATAATATATTTATAATTTATTATACAGTGGCACAGGATGATAATTAATGACATTATGTATTATGAATTTCTCTGGTATATAGTTCTTGTCTATAGTTAAACTCTTCGCCTGGTGTTTCGTTGTTAAAAAAGTCTCGATCTTTCCGTATATCTGGATTCTTGTTACCCCAATCCGAGCAAGGCCGCATTAGTTTCTTGAATCCTTGTTCCCTATTCTTCACAATATAAACCAAGAAGTAAACAACCATCAAGAGCAGAATAGCAATAAGCAACAGGATGTGAACTATTGACATCCATATGGGTGGATTATATGCCACATAAGAGGTGATCCTTCTATACACGAATATCGCGCCGAGACATAGTAAATCGAAATACCAAATGTACCTTACGTAATCTGTCTTTTGGTTTAGCATGAAGTGTATGTCTTTGCAAAAGGTCGACGTTCCGTAGATGCAAAACACTGCGTAAAATTGTATAAGCGCCATCATTAAAACCAACTGATCTCTACAGATTTCCTCCAAGAATACAAACAAGGTACTTCCCAAATTCGTGTAGTAAATGAAATTCAGAAAGAATATAGTTACACAGATGAATGCAACGGATGTCTTTGGGTAAATCGCAGAAATCTTCCATTCCTCATTCAAATTTTCTAGCAACACCAAAACGATGAGCATTATAAACCGCAAACCAATTAGCAGTAGCATCGCGAAGTATAAGCAATTCCAAATGTGCGGATAGAACGGCCATCTCAGGAACGCCATTGGGATTTTGACGAAGAGCAGCGACGATTTGTGCTCGAACAACAGGTTCGCGTCGATATTCTCCCAAATGCAGTATCCGGAGAATGTTAAGTAAACGAAAAGCACGAAGAATACGTCTCTGGCGTTAGCAAACAGCGGCACAAACGTCGATACTTTGAATACGTTGTTGCGAAAGTTACTGTGCGATGAGATCGTTATCAAACCGCCCATTCCGATGCCCATGGAGTATAGATTTAAGCCAAACATTTCGAACCATAAGTTGTAATCTAAGAGCATTTCCAGTTTCGGCGTTAGGAACTTGCATAAGCCTTTCAGAGTGCCAGGGTAGAACATGGATGTAAACAGGAGCACATTCAAAAGCAGGAATGGAATGAACGTGAGGAAGTTGAGTAATCTTTGTATCGATGTCAATATTTTCGAGCAGCATACAAATACTGCAACAATTACGACGGCCGAGCATATTAGCAGATATATGTTCATCTGTTCGAAGCCATCTGATCCTTGCTTCAGTATCACCACGTTGTAGTAATGTTGCACGTTATTCTCGTAATCCGTGCAGTTTGAATAGGAATCAAAATTTTTCATGGTCGTCAAATTGAAACATTTCTGGGTCGCCCAAGACCCGCACGAGCTCCATGGTATTTCCTTGCTCATTGATTTAATTAGATACAATAGTACTTGAGACGTGATGTATGTGTTCAAAGTGGCTATGCATACCAAAATTAAACTTGTAGCATAGGCAACACCCTTCCAAGGTGGTACCATTCGCCATATACCCATATTACATCTATTCGTGTATTGTCCAATGCTTAGCTCTGCAAATACTAAAGGTATTGTAATTATTATATTTGTGAGCAGAAGTGGAAGTCCAGCAGCAGAGTTTCCATATTTGTAGAATACATTGGGGAGTGTCCACAGATTTGTTAATCCACAAGTCCAACATATCAATGCCAGACTGTACTCATTTATTGATGCCCATTCTTGAAATTTCACTTTGCGCGCTACTTTATTCATATTTCTTTGAAATTGTAAATTTTGAATGTTACTTTCTATCAATGTCATATCAATCAAGGATTCTTGATTAGTTTTTATAGGAATCATAAAAGGTAATTAGGAGAGAAACTCAATAAGATAATAACACATTATTGCATTTATTTCTTGCCTACAAATGAAATTGGCTGCTAAATAACTAAACGAGCACTGTTGATTGTTATTTTGCCAGTAACTTAATTTTTTTTTCTTTAAATAATACATGGAATGACAAGATCTATCTAATAAGTAAAATGCTTTACAGTATGATAAATTTAAAGGTACTATACATTATAAACAATACTTTATAATTTGTCTTATACACTGAGTGATGATCTGCTGTTGGCCCAGAATTGATGTCCCGAGATGGCCAAGGTTACCACATACAAGCAAGCAGCAATCCAGCAGTTATATGCGTTCTGGGTGTAAGCCACATCCACGTCGTTGTAGAATTCGGCAGGATCCTTGATTTCACCCTCAGGTAGTGGTAGATCTTCAGCCAAAGCCACAGAATGGATATAGTAGAAGACTCCCATAAGGGACAATTGGATGATGCCCCAAATGCTCATGATGAGCCCGCAAAGGGAAAGTTTAGGTCCACACACAGGCATTTTATCACTCCTCTCGGGTTTCCAACAAGAAAACTAGTAACAATATTATAACACACCTTCAATGCTGCAGCAAAATCATATGACTTCTATACTTCTGTCAGATGACAGTCGATTTTGCGATGTTGCCGTACATTCACGTGAATCTTGGCGGGTTTCGTACTTAAATATAAAATACATTTTAGAGAATTAACCGATACAAATATTAATTTTAGCAATATTATTTGTTTAATAATATGGTGGTATAAATATGTGGTATAAAAATGTAAAGCGTTACTAGAAAGTCAATTCAAAATATTCATCTGCGTATGGCAACATTGCAATTGAAGCGCATGATCACTGTATAATTTAATTAGACAGCAACAGGGCCGTATTACTTTTTTTTCTCTTAAATAAATATTGCATATATTTATTATATAATTGTGCTCCGATTAATCAAAATAATCAATACAGTACACATATACGGTTATTGAGCTTTGCATCCTATACGTCTGTAGATCTTAAAGTTACGAGGTATATTATCCACTTGATGTATTGTACTCCACCACCTGTATTGTAATGAAAACAATATTTGATGTTTTCCTCGTAAACAATATCTCAGCATGCTTATGAATGTTGGAAGCTTTATACGTTCTTGTTAAATATTTAATATGTTTATTTCTATTTATCGATCGGAATTATAACCTTTTTTTTGTGTATGCCACCTTATTATCCTTTTTTTCTGCATACTGATCTTTCAATGTTTCGTATATTTATATGTTATTTTAAGAATTATGAAACCACAACATTATGTACATTGCAGCTCGAATTTGTTCTCCATCAATCTCAAAGAATATTTTGGTTGGCTATGGATTTCGTCGAATTATTAAAGATTATGTTGTCATTTGTAATGTATTCTTCTCGATTGTGTTATTTTTGATGTTATTTACCGAAGTTGTTACAATTTTTACAATATGATTTATTTCATGTTGCACACATACACATACGTCTATCAGGTATATTGTATCTGATGAAAATAATTTATTATCCGGTTTCAAGTTTATTTGCATCGATTGGTCTTCGTAAATGCACGTGTGTTTCTTTAATTGCAGCCTGAATTTCAATCGGGCAGCTTGGAGGCAGATCCAACCACGACCTACGAGTTGTACGATCGCGTCGTAAATATAAGGGAGAGTTACACTGTTCCATTGGGTCACACCGGAACTGTGATTGCCATCCATAAACCAAAGTCGGATAAGCCGGAAGATTTCATGTACGATGTCATGTTCGATAAAGCTTTTGCTGGAGGAATGGCTTTGAACTGTTCCTCGAATAGAGGGTATCGTATGTCGAGGACTGCACTCATCAATAAGTCCCACGGTATGCGATACTTTGACGACAACTCCGGAAATAATTCAGGTAATTACAAACTGTTTTCCAAATGTAAATGCATATTTATACTAGTTTTAATTGACAGGAGTAGGTGTGCACCACCAGCAACATCAGCAGCAAAAGCAGCAAGCCGTTGGTTATCCAACTGGACCCAAGTTTCCGGATGCTTTCAGGTCAATGCAGCCGCAACCTCAACCACCCGTCTCCTATGGTCCTCCACAAAAACCTCAACCACCTGTCTCTTATGGTCCACCACAACCTCAACCACCCGTTTATCAGCCACAGCAACCTCAACCACCCGTTTATCAGCCACAACAACCTCAACCACCCGTCTATCCTCCGCCACCGCAAAACTCTGCATTTGTCAGTTGGAACGGGTATTACCAGCCACCGCTCGTCAACAACTTCATGAACTTTTGCGGAGCACCTCTGATGTTGCCTCCCAAATTCCAGCCGTCACAACAGCAGCAACATCTTAGCCCAATGATAAGACCTACCAGCACCGACACGAAACCGGACAACAAGAACAAGCAAAACGACTTGCAATCGTCCGAGTACTTGAAGAAGATGTTGAAAATAAAGGACAACGACCAGCAATCTGGTCCTAAGATCGATAATCCGTATTCTGTTCCAGATATACATGCTGTAAGTAATGATGCCGTTTTATAATATAATTATGTCATTAATTATTCCCACTTTATAGCAAGTGTCGGCCGCTATGCAGCAGTTGCCGAATATGTCGCATGCGAAACCTGTTGCCAAAAGCTACAGCTTGCAGTTGTTGTCGTATTATCAGTCGAAGGGGCTGGGATGTCCATATTACAAGTACTTCGACACTCCTACCGGAAAGAACTTTGTAGCGCAGCTTGTGCTGCCCTTCAATGGTGAACCAGTTTTCGGGGAAGCGGCTCCGTCGAGGGAACTCGCCTGTGAGAATGTCGCCAAGGCCGTGTTAAACAAGTTAAACAGTGGTGACCAAAGTGCACCGCATGCGGTTAATTTGCCTATGAAGTTTCCAACACCACCAAAGCAATGGTGTGAAACCCAAAACAGGAATTCTACCCACAAATCAGTTACTTACAAAAATCAGGTAATATATTAAAATCTATTATCATTATTCAAATATACAAGCTAGTTAACGGGATATGTTGTTTACAAATTGTTAAGTAAACAAATTGTTAGATATACAAATCATGTATTTCATATTAATCGTTTTATGATTCTTGTGGTTCATGTTTCATAAACTGTTTACCCACAGTTAGTGATTGATATTTGCTACTTCCATAGTATAAACATTTCTTCATGTTTACCATTCCAGTGCATATCATGTATTCAAGACTAAATCAATATATGCTATTTAAGTTTGTGCTACTGTCACGAGCTGCGGTAATGCATACTAGGATATAATACATAGACAGAAACATGCGCAACAATAGTACTATAGATACAGGGTGTCATAAAAGAACCATTATCATTTTATTACGACGCCATATTTTTTTTCTTATTGAGGTTATGTCAGTGTTCATTTGACAACCGTGTTAAGTTGATCATCATCTAATAATCATTATGGAACGTTTAACACTTCAACATCGTGTAATTGTGGTGAAAACCTATTATGAAAATGATTCGTCCGTTGTGCTAACGCAAAGAAAATTACGAGACGTCTTTGGTGCTGACCATGTGCCAAGTAAACCCACTATCCTTCGTATAATTAATAATTTTGAAACACTTTACACTGTCGCTGATCGGCCGAAGAGCGGTCGTCCACGAAGCGCACGATCGAATGAAAATATTGAATCCGTGAAAAGTAGTATCACCGAAAATCCAAATACCTCTGTGAGAAGTCTTTCACAAAAACTTGGTATAAATCGGCACGCCGTGTGGACAATATTGAAAAGTGATTTAGAAATGGTAATTGGGAGTCTATAATTTAAATTCAGCATCTTCATAAATGATTTTTGCAAGTCAAATACTTGGTTGGATGGATCTAAGGTTGCTGATTGAAAATAAGTCATTAAATATTTATATAATAATCAGTACAACTTCATTTAATTAAAGTTCTTTAGAAAGTTTTTTGTAATCTGTCTTCTTGGATTGTTATAGTTATATTTTGTATAAAACAAATTCGTTTGAGCTTATTTATTTCAATTAATATTTATTCCAGACTCGTAATAAGACTGAAGATGCCAAGTGCAACAAGTTTGTGCCGTTGCAGGCTGTGAGGAGACAGCCGAAACCCAGCCATTCGAACGATAATCAGAGTGCGAACAAGAAGGGCGGAAACGATAATCAAAGCGATTCGAGCAATGCCAAAGGTCAGTCACGTCCAGGGAAGAAAGAGAACGCGTCGAATCATCCCGGCAACGATTCGAAACCACGGAGACAGAGGAAGATGCGTATTGCAGCCAACTTCTCCGGACCATCGAATCCTCATCAATCGAATCAATAATACTGATGACAAATAAAATGCAAGAATGAAGCCGCGCTCGACGCACTAACAAATAAAAATAAATTAAGTTTATCAAAATTATATTTTTTAAAAGATTTTATTCGAGGATGTACGCGTATTTGAACACTGTTCAACAATATTTGTTGTTTTTACTGTATGTTTTTTTTTATATATTTAGTTTAACTTTTTGATTATAATTTGCAGAGGTTGTACATTTGTTCAAATTGCTTTTTTAATAAATAAACTGTAGATAGTCTGATTCATGATTAAGCATATATTTTATAATATTAGAAGATGTTTTTGAAAAGTTGATGAGAACGAGTGCGTGTATGAACATATTACAATTTCTCCATTATATTTGTCACACATTACATGTATTCAACGATAATTAAGGATAATAAAAAACAAACAAACAAGTTATTAGAAAAACTCGTGGTGTGTGTTATTAGCTCAATTCAGTTTTAATATTTTCGAGATTAGATTAGGTATAAGATCCGTGCAAATAGATGTGAGGTGAGTGACGGTGATGCGCGACGGTGTTCGACAATCGTTCGGAAGAATTATTGGAAGCATTTTGTGTGGCGAGGAAGCAGTTATTGAACGATGAATGCCAGACGAGTTATAATTGATGTCGATGTGGGCACCGACGATGCAGTGGCCATTCTGCTGTTCCTCGAGGCCGATAAATTGGGAGAAATTAAGATCGAGGCGTTTATCTGCACGAAAGGAAACGCCTCATTGGATAACGTCTGCAGAAATCTGGTCAGACTGTTGGAATATGCCGATCGCACGGACGTGAGTATGCATGTTTACTCATTTAATGTTAAATAATTCAGGTTGATACCATACTATGAATTTCGTATTATCAACTTTCTTTATATAGTAATTTTATATATAATATAACAACATTGTGTTCAATAATATGCACACTAATTCAAGTTACAATATGCAGCTCGATTTAATTACTGTCAAAGTTGACAATGTCACTGTCAACTCTACACGCGTAAAAATACGTAGTGATAGCTGTTTAGGAAATTACAAATAAATGTAAAATATTTCGCAGTTCAATATTGTTGCATAATTATGAATATTAGACAATTTATATTTTTAGTAACCGTAGGAAGTTCAATTATCAGGAAAAGTTTAGCTTAGCCAAACAAACATCAATTTGGGAAAATTGTTTCACATTAATTCAAAACAAAAGGACAGGTAATTTCTTGAGTATTATTTAAAAATTCCAATACATACATTCTAATTATTTTACTTCAAAAAAAAAAATAACATTTTTGTTTTATCTACAAATGGCTTTCACCGAATTTTTGGAAATTTCCCGGCTTCCCGCATATCAAGCGACTCTTCATCCTCCAAAGGAACTGAAATCGAAGCATTCGTAAATTATGCAATAAAAGCTTAGATCAAGTTCAAACTCACTTGGAAATTAACTTTTTCGTTGTACATTTTGGCGAATAACTCCTCTGAATCTCCACCAATCGCCTCGTGCACAGTGCCCTTGTGATTGATGAAATGGCAATTGCTGTCAGCGAAATGAATTGATATCGATTTCCTGAATCCCTGAGAAAACAATATAATTGAATCGAACGTGCGCAGTAATTTGTTATTTCGTATTGCTTCATCTACTTTAATCACTTTCTCAGTAGTTTAGCAAATGTTGTAATTGTTACGGATATTTTACGAACTATACAGACATTGAACAAATTGAAATAATTTATAAGATATGTTAGAAATGTTTACGTTTCATACTTTTGTGGTATTTAAACCGGAGCCGTGCATCAGATGCGGATGGAAGAAAACGGTGTCTCCTTTCTCCATGATAAGATTCACTTTAGGAATGTCGTCGTATCCTTTCAATCCGTAGAACAACATTTTTTTAGCAGGCTAAGATACAAAATAGAAATCATTAATAGAAAAAAAAAACTATCCACCTTTTTTCAAAATAATTTACATCGATATTTTTGTGCTGCAACAATGGACCTTTGTGCGAACCCGGAAGAACGTACAAACATCCATTTTCCACAGTAACTTCTTCCATCGCCGTCCATGCAGCAACGATTTTATCCGCCGGTCTAAAAGGGAAATAGTGCAGATCCTGAAATACAATCAACAACAAATTGAAACGTTATTGTTAAATTGTTAATTACCTGGTGAAGATGATGCGTCGCGTAAAGTTCGGACGTAACCGGAGGTTTGTTGATCACCATCGAGTGGGTAGCTGTCACATTGGGACCAATAAACTTTTTGACTGCCTCCACGAGATTCGGATGCGAAGCGTAATGCTTGTAAAACACGTCATCGTAAACAATCTCTTGGATCTGTAATAGTTAACAGTTTATTAAGGGTTGCCCTAATCTTAGATAATTAATTACCTTATTGAAGAGATATTCAGGTCTCGTCTCGCCTGTGGCTTTCACCTTTATGTCCTTTATGACGCTTACCACAGAGACTTTTCCGTTGCACACATCGAGGAATCGTTGTTTGCAAATATCGAGATCCTCGTCGGGCAGCAGCTTCCTGAAGATGATGTAACCATTTTCCTCATAAAAGTCCCTCTGTTCTGGCGTCAAACCGCAGTCAACTGTGTATCGGTAGTTTCTGAAAATTCGTTTTTTATTTACTCAATCAAATCTAATCGAAGATGACTTACGCGTTCGACATGTCTGCGCATTTGAATGTGAAATGCAATCCTTTCCATTTATATCCAGGCTGAAAAGCTAAAAAAAAACAAACAAATACGTAATAATTTCAACAGAATTTCTTAACGCTGTCCATAAATTTTGCATTATCATTAACTGGAATAAAATAATTCAATGCAAAATTCTGATAAAGTTTTTTTTTTTTTAATTTCGGTCATAATTGCATTTATTTAGCAAAAATATTATTTTTTAAAGTAATACATTTTATCAATGTTGAGTAATTTACTTTTAGTAAATTCGATATATTTCAAATGGATGATATAATTTATATTATAAAGTATTAGGTTTAGCTGCATAATCTTTTCGAGTTTTTTGGGTTGAAATAGTTTATCAGCATTGACTCAAATGTCGATTATTTTTTGTTTTCTTCATTCTTCATTGATTTCAAATTTAAATGTTAATTAACTGATGTAGATCATGTTTCTCGCAGATTTCAGAACCATCTAGAGGTTTATTGAATACCATCGAGTATGTTTTCACGAGTTTAAGATGCGATACTTTGTTCTTGAAAAGAACGTCATCATACAAAATCTCTTGGATTTGCAGATTTTCAGTACCAGTTTATTGAAGGCTTTATAAATCTACTATTTTAGTTTTATTTTGGTGATATATTCAGATCTGGTTTAATTTCTGATTTTTGTATGTGTCTGTATTACTTTCGTAACGAAGACTTTGTAGAAATCACTCTGCACTGACGTCAAACTGTGTATCGGTACACATTGCGTAAAATGCAATGGATTTAATTAGCTGCGATTAAATAATCAAATCACTGTGGTACATACATTTTTTTTCTTTTCCTTTAAATTCAGACTTGATAGCAATTGAAATTACAATTGTATAAGCATTGCAGAATAATTTGTCTTGTATTATGCATGAATTTTATGATTATTAATATTAAATTTAGAAAATCTATGTGGTAGATCTAGAACAAGGATCGGAAAACCGCGGATCCGGAACCGCAAACTGCGAATAGTAATTGTTCATTTGTTGGAATTGATAAAATGAATAATACTCTAATATATGCAACCAAATATACTTTGTACTTACACAAACTTTCAAATTTATTATTTAATTATTACGAGAAAAATATTAACTGATATATATATTCGCAGTTTAATAAACATAATTTCAAGTTGATCTCTCTTTTCGTTTTCAATTTTTATCCAGAACCTTTATAAATTAATTCCTATCATTGTCGTACCAAAGGCAGCGGTTTCCAAACTTTGTCGGTTTCCGGCGTACTTAATATATCAGAATTTTTCAAGTCAAAACATTTGTCTATCTCAGGGCGAACTTTTTGTTTATGGTAGTTTTTCTTTATTTCCAATTTAAAAAAAGCATTGATATATCTATACCTCCTATGTTGTTCAATTTTATTTAATAAATAATGAAAACTCCGGACTTGCTTGTGAAATTGAAATACTTGACTTTTTTACGCAATTAATCACTGCTCTATACTATAGAGCAGGAATGAGCAACCTTTTTAGCAACAAATTAAAAAAAATTCTGCCGGCTACAAATAAGAAATTCAACAACTAAAAATTAAAAATAAATATTAGTGTAGAATGTAAGAAAATTGTAGTAATTGTTCTATAGTAAATATATAAAAACAATAATTTTATAAGTATTTATACGTGCGCCATAAATTTAAGTTTCAGGTAGAAATAGATGCAATCTCATATTTTCTATTACTTTTGTACCCAGATTCCGGTCTTCAGGGGAAGTTTTCATCAGATTTTGCCGCTGCAAAATACGCATTCAGTGTTTCACGGAAACGACGGATTCGGCGATCTAAAATATCAAGAAGAACCGGACCTCAACATAATTAAGAAAGACATAGCCTCAGTGGGTATGCAGAATATTGTGTCGAAGAATCCGGGCGAAATTTCGCTGATTTGCTTAGGACCTTTAACTAATGCGGCGATCACCATGAGGATGTTCGATGATTTTTCTAGGAATCTGAAGGACATGTATATTATGGGTGGCAATATTCACGGTAAATAGGTGCTGCTTTTCAAGTTGAGAGTAAAGAAACATTAATCGTTGCAGGCGTCGGTAACACGACTCAATCGGCGGAATTCAATTTCTTCATAGATCCTGAAGCGGCGAGCATCGTTTTCGATTGCGCTCAGTGTCCAATCTATTTGCTGCCTTGGGAGACTTGCAAATCGTCAACTATAACATTTGTAAGTTTAATCACTGAAAGAGTGAATGTATGTTAAGTTTGTGTTTCAGAAATGGCGTTACGAAGTTTTGGGCAAAATGGGTGGAAAACTGTGGAAACTAATCGACAGTGCAGAGAAATCCGTTTATGGTGAACCGACTAAGCAGGAAATCTGGATGCCGTGCGATGCGTTTTTGGCATTGAGTTTCCTGCATCCGCAGAAAGCCGTAGTTAAGTCGCGAAAAGAGCACGTTTCCATCGAACTTCACGGAAGGAAGACCAGAGGTCAAGCGGTTCTCGATCATTTGAGTCAGAACCAGGCGAATGCAGTTCTCATAGAAGAAGTGAACAATACATTGATGAAAGAGATTCTAATGAGAGCGTGCCAGAATGTATGACCCCTGTATCAACATATGTTTATCAATAAATTACTTTGTTTTATTTTCTTCTTATATTAATATTTAAAATTTACCTCAACTGATATTAATACAATTTTAAAAATGTTTATATAAAAAATGAAATTAAAGTAAAAATTCCTTATGAAAAAGTATCACTCTGACATTTCCTGATTTTAAAGATATGACAAATATTTTGTCAATTTAGATAGCATAATATCACAGAACGAGTAAAAAAAATGTTGGCTAAAAGTAATGAATCCAAATTTTGAAAATAAACCTAGAAAATTAGCAGAAAATTCCTTGTATAAACATTGACAATTTAATAAAATAAAGCATATTTGGGAATCAAATGTAGATAGAAAATATTTAATGTGAAAATCAAGAAAATATTGTTCATGAAAATAATTATCAATAATCTTCTTTATACAAAAGAGATTGCAATATAACTATTTCAAAGATTGATCTTAACCCTTTGAATCTTTTACAGTTGTTAATAGACAATTTGCATTTATTATAAGATAAATGAATTACAGAGTTGACTTTCTAGATCTTATGTTGACCTCTTGATTTTGTCTCTTGTCTGAAATCACTCACAAAGATGGGTTTCTGTTTTCACATCATTCCTGCCACAGCAAATGTACGAATTGATAGAACATACTTCTAGAAGAAACGTTTTTCATATTACAAGAAGAATATTAAAGTATTATAATATGACTACACAGTATATATATAGCCGGTACTTGCAATTATTAGTAGTTGTCTGTGGTTATATAACGGTATTAAACTAAAAAAAAGTAAAAACAATCGACTGAGAAACATGCCCAAATAGAAAATGATGGCTGTTGTCACCTCCAGTATGAAAATTTTAAATAAATATCACAACTAATTTTAGAGAAATGAACGAGAAATCGCTTGAAAAATAAACCTGTTTATACCTTTTAGAATTGATGAAAACTGTTTTCAAATTAGGCCATTTCACTCTCAATGAATAAATAAACACAATGGAAGGTCAAATTGATATATCAAAATAATCTCTGGCAAACGTTCAAAACATTGGATTATCTAAATTAGATTTGAATAATAAGTTTTTCAGTCGACAACGCACCTGACCTTTCTTCTTTTCATTCGAATTAGTCGCGAAAAAAAAATTCGAAGATATCGTCAATTTTTAATAGGGGTTGATAAGTGCTGTTATCAAATGTTGTTCCTTATTAGTCACATGCATGCAAATAATAACAATTATAAATAATGTTTTAAACGACGTATGTAAATTATTTATAAGAAGTTGAACGACGATTGTTTAAAAGTTTGTCGAATAACAATGCATGGATATTTCAAATTTTACGTAAAATTACAACAAAATAAATTCTAGTTATGCCAATTTACTCTAAATTAGTATTTAGCCACGTAACTCGTTGCATTATCTCAATCTCAATATTTTCAATCATTAAAATTACTTACTTTTTTTTGTTCAGCTACAAACAAATATTAACAAAAATTATATTTATATGATAAGGCAAAGTATAAGTACGAATACGATGCTGGAACAATATTAGTTCAAAAATCAATTATGCTGTACAGTATACTTTTCATCACTTCCTTGGTATGTTTACCTGTAGCTTGAATGTTTATTTAAAAAAGTATATCATGATAAAAATATTACATTTTATAATAATAATACATATTGATTTAGCTATTTGAAGTGTATAGCCATATTTATCTATAATTTGCACTTATACAGCGTTTCTCAATCTATGGGTCGCGTTAAATTTTTAATGTATCACGAAGTTGACAGTTGTCATTGTCAACTTACGTCATAGGAACTGTTGACTTAGCTGTCATCGGTACTTTCCAGTCTTATTTTAAACTTAAAACAAATATATATATATTATTGATGTCGACGCATTCAAATTCCATTTGCGGAACAATAGTATACAGGTAATCGTCGTTTTGCGCCGGTTCGATTTACGCCGATTCACAATAACGCCGCTGTGAAATAACACTTATTAATTGCTGATTTTACACTTGTATAGAACTAAACCTCACTGTAAATATTCATTTTACTCCAATTTTATTTGCTTTACCTGTATTTGAATGTTATTACATTAATCCTTTTGTTATATTTTCGTTAATTTGGCAATAAAACTAAAAGCTCTTAAATAACATTTTAAAACAGAATGATATTAATGATAATAATTAATCATTATTTTAAGGAATTATCTTAGTACTTATTATGATTACTTTGCAAGGGTTTAAAACAAAGTTATCTGTAATGTAATGTTTTTACTAGGTTTTGTGCGATGCCGCACTTTCACCAAGAAAGGTAATTGTCGATGTGGATGGAGGTGTTGATGATTACCAAGCTTTGGTCATTCTAATGAACGCCGATAAGCTAAAGATAATTAAAATTGAGGCGATTCTTTGCACGAAGGGAAACACAGAATTGGTGCACGTTGAGAATAATATTCTGAGACTGCTGGAGGCGGCGTCCAGGACCGATGTAAGTAGAATACAGTAATACCCTCAATATCTGATTTTGATTCTCTGCTTAGTTTGTAAAGTTTGTTAATATTAATTTTATGTTCTGAAGAAATTTCATGTTTTTAAGAAAATAGCGAAATTACAGGTAAATTTTGATAAACCTATTGGCTGGTAAAACCGCTTATTTAACCGCTCATTACCGGTGAAGAAGTCGGTCATTTGAATAGTTTAAATAACTCTGGTATTTTTTTTCATTGATGTAAATAATGTAAAATTAACTAAAACTTGCTTAATTTTATTAACTGTCGCAAACAAATCAACCTTTCAAGATATGGTTTCTTTACAATTTCTTTTGATTTCTTCTATAAATTATGCTAAATTTAAATTTTTTTTTTGTATCCAATGTAAGATAAGTTCAATTAATTAAACTGTAAAGTTTCTATTTATTACAAAAGTTCTGATTTTTTAAAAATGTAGACTTCAAATATGTGAATATGGAAATGTCTTGGCGTGTCACCTTTGACACCTGTGTCATATGTTCGCCATCTCACAGAAAGCACACTTTTCAGATTTATCATTGTTATGATCTATATTAGTGTATTATTGTTTGCTATTATTTGAACTAAATCTATATCCTTAAATATGATGAAATAGAAATTATAATAGAAATACATAATTTATATTGAATATGAAATTGCTCAGATTCCAGTATACAGCGGTTCTTACAAACAAATCATGCCAATAGATGGTGGCACGCAGAGGTATTACGGCATTGATGGCTTCGGTGATTTGAAACACGAGAAGCAGCCGAATCGCAAACTCCTGAAGAAAGTGATCTCACCAACGTACGTGTTCGACTTGCTCAAGAAATATCCGAAGCAGATTTCCTTGGTTCTCCTCGGACCGCAAACGAACAACGCAATCGGATTTAGGATCTACAAAGAGTACGCCAAATACCTGAAGGAAATGTACATAATGGGAGGCAACATCCGAAGTACGTCCATTCAATAACTGCTGTTTTCTCTCAACTGATATTATCGTTTCTCTATATTTCAGATACCGAGCCAGAATTCAATATTTTGGTCGACCCCGAAGCTGCAGAAATTGTATTCTCCACCACCGAATGTCCCATCTTCTTGCTTCCATTCGAAACCTGTCAGGAAACAACAATAACTAACGTAAGTATACTAAATTTAAATATATAATATGTTTAATGATATCTTGAGTAAATTTCAATATTATTACTTAATACTAAATTTAGTTATATAAATTATTTAAGCTGGTGTAATTGACTAAGTTTTGCTTGTATACAAACGACAGCTTTAATTTGGTTTTTAATTGGCAAAAATATGTATTCATCTAAACATATACTTGACCGTAATTATACTGTAAATATACGCTTGAATTTCACTAACATATAATTACTAACTATATGTTATGGGCCATGATACAAATATACAAAGCACACGCAAGCGAATATTAATATGTGTGGCATGTAAACATTTGTCAATCTGACATGATTCTACTGTCAAATTGACAAACATCATACGCGAAAATTAAACGTTTGTCAGACTGTGAAAGGTTCACCTGTGTTTCCATGACAAAATAAACATTTTAAAACAAAACAGTAACGATATCACGTAATACGTTGCTTAATTTTTGGTTATATACCATTGATAACACTCCGAAAATATAATTTAAAAATCAATGAGTAAATAATATTTATCGCTATATTTAGCTTGAGATTACATGTTTTGTTACTAGGTAATATCGAAAAGAAACAAAATAAAATTATCAAAAGAATTTTAAATTTTGAATTATTTGCATAATATTTATCTTCTAAATATGAATATTCAGAAATATCAACTTTTAGACTTTAACTTTTAGAGACAATCATTTTTCATGTTAAAAATAAAACGAATTGTAACTTAATCTAATGTATTATGTTTTCTCTTCAGGGCGAATTGTTGAACATGACTGATATTATATCGAATCCGGTATGGAATCTGATGATGAAGGCCGAAGCCAAACTGATGGCAGAGCGTCCGGATGATCCGAAAGACAAATGGGTGTCCTGCGATCCAGTCGCAGCTTTGGCTTACTTGAGCCCGAAGAAAACAATAAAAGTTCTCACTAAGCGTAAAGTTTCGGTGAAGTTGGACGAACCCAACAGGGGATCGCTCATCGTCGACAATCCGACTACCAACAATTCCATCAACATCATCGAGCAAATCGATTGGAACTACTTTATGAAGAGTTTCAAAACTTCTTTTGCGGATATTTGCAAGTGTGGTATTTTCAGGAGATGCGTGGTACAAAATGTCCTTTAATGACTTCCATCAACGCCCTCTAGAACCTAAGTACCTAACAATATTTCAATTTAATTGCATAATTGTTTATTTATATCAAAATGTTATATACTCTAAACTAAATAACTGATACTGCAATCTAAACTTCTAAATTTAAACTTGAATTACATCGATTTTCTTATCAGTAATAAGATATCTGAAATATTAATAAAATATGATTGAATTGAAATGAAATGATAAAAGTAGATTTTAGCTGTAAATATTACATCTAATAATATATTTAGAATATTATGATAGATATTCTGTAATAAATATTACTTTTATACTTATTTGCAATCTACATAACGATTGCTATAAAAAATGACTTGACATAATCTATTCAGCTTTACAGTTAGAATGAACAGTAACATTTAGTTAATGCGAATTGTGTATAATTATAATATTTATAGTTGCTCATTAAATTATAATTATGGTAATAAATTTGTAAATAATCATTATAATAATTAAAGTATATGTACAATACAATTTTTTTTTGAAAATACGTCTGATGGCAACTGCAATGTTGCTGCATACAATTTAACTTCTATGTACATCATACATCATATGTTTTTTACTGTCCTTACAAGCGTTTCGTTCCAAAATTGGGTCAAGTTAAAGGGTCTATATCGCAAGCCCGAAAGACCGTCTATCGAAATCCCGATGTTCGAAATCCCGACGATCAAAATCCCGACGCTTGAAATCCCAACTATGTCAAAATCCCGACTCTATCGAAATTCCGACTACCATAAAAAAGTTATTGTAGAAATTTATAATAATAAAAGACACTGTCGGGATTTTGATTGTTGCGATTATGGTAGTCTGGATTTCGATATAGTCGGGATTTTGAACCAACCGGGATTTCGAATTTGAGTAAAACGTAATATTAGATTGATTCTAAATGTAAGTCCAAAGAAATCTACAAGGTCTGAAATACAATGTATTGACTATAAAAATAGGGGAAAACAATCAATACCAAATAAATAAAAGTTAGGACATACATAATTGATGCGAACACGTACAACATGACGTTGATAAATAATCGTTAACTATAAAAATGAATTATATATAATATATTTATAAATTTATGCTAAATATTTAACATTTTAACTATTATTTTTTTTA
Organism: Nicrophorus vespilloides; assembly: GCF_001412225.1. Taxonomy (NCBI): domain Eukaryota; kingdom Metazoa; phylum Arthropoda; class Insecta; order Coleoptera; family Silphidae; genus Nicrophorus; species Nicrophorus vespilloides. The sequence goes on from NW_017098910.1 coordinate 260,023, forward strand.
TATTTGGACTTATTTTCGTTTAGCAGACCGGGATAGTCCCAATTACCAATAACAAAAAAGGAAATATAATATAAATGTATGCTAATTAGTGTTTCTAATGAGTTGCAACTTTAAAAAGTCATTACTTTAAAATCAAATGTAGATAACCTCTCATTCATTTGCAGTTTAGATTTAAATTTTATATGAAGCAATGTGTTACATGTGATAACAAAAGACTATAATGTTGACCAATAAATATGTAAAATAATAGATCAAATTACATTACTAATACTCCCAAATTTAGCAATACCTCGCATAATGCGGTTAATCGGTTGCGCCAATATTCCGCACTGTTTGAAACAGTACTAAGAGAACTTGACTGAACAGATGAAAAATTTGCTGAATTTAAATTTAGTTTTTGTTGAAAATTTTTCAAACCGCACTATAGTGAATCCGTCCTGATCGAAGGCGGAATATACTAAGTATTGCTGACCTTTTGTTTTAATAACTATAACTCGTTAATCACTTAAAAAAGTAACTAGATCAAATTAATATTACTGCCAAATTCAGAAATACCTCGCGTAGTGCGGTTAATTAACATATCTGCTAAATAGCAGATATGAGGCGTTTATTTTAAAAATTATACTTATAATTTGTCATTAGCTATCATAAGCAATAATTTGCAGTTAAATATATGATAATTTAAAACACATAAATGTTCACACTTAGTTAAATAATATATAAATATATCCGAAAGTGGGGATTTTCAAATTTCTGAAGTAAATATTACCTGAAAGATACTAACTTTATTCTGAATTAAATTCAGAGCATTTCATATTTATTGCAACAATAAATTACAAAATAACAAGTTAACTGCTGCTAAGAACTATTGACCATAGCTCTTTCTGCTCTGAGCATTATTAACAAGATTTTTAGAGAACGAAGTAAATAATTCTAACGGAGAAACGTAAATTGTAAATTGATTAGAAATATACTGGATGAGTAGTTTTTTGATAAATAAACCATATACAATTATCAAAGATATCAATGGATGTTTAAAATACTGAATACACCACTTTATAAATATATAAAACGAATGTAGATGAGCAGTAAATGGTCATGTAATTTATATAGTTAGAAGATTGCGTAAATTGTGTTTTTAAAGTGTTGTACAGAAATATATAATAAAGATTTCAATGAAAAAAAAGCCTGTTCTGAAACAACCATTGTCCTGGCCTATTCGATAAAATCATCCATAATCCAGCAATGTGTTCCACAATTTGGGCTGGTTAAAAAATCAATCAAATTAATTTAGAACTTTTAATCGATAACTTATTCTTAACTAATTAACAATTTTTCGATATTTGTATAAATTTTTTTAATGAGAAACTGATACGTAAAATAATATTGTGCAACAATGACTTATCACTTATCACGATATTAGTAACAAGTTGTTATTTCTAATGTAAAATACTTTATAGATAGCATTCTTTTTTGTTATTTTAGTTATTTGTGCAATGTTTCTGAATCGGTTAAGTTTTGTCTTATAAACGTATGTAACGATGAGCGAAAACGAAAATGCATATTGTTTTTCTAAAGTGGCCGGACTTATTGATAATCAAATTGTGGTAGTGATTGATAAAGTGTACATAATTATAAATTGTAATTTGTTTATATTACCACCACCGCGTTATTAATTGCACGCTTGCGCTTTGTAGGAAAGGAATTTACAATAAATTCATCCTTCGAATGAATGGAAACAGTCAAACGTAAAGTTGACTTTGGCGTGTTCAGCAACACCACGAAAATGTTGAAAACACTTTGTTTTTTAGCAGTAATCCTGCACGTGACGGTAAGAAGCAAATATCTCCTTTCATTTTCGGAATTCCCACTGCGCAAATGACCGTTATAATTGCAAAGGTCAAAGCGATTTATACGACGGGAATTCTGAATCGGGAAGTTCAAATTGGAAGAAACTGCGGTTTTAACAAGATATTGTTGTATATTTAGACATCGCGTTTGATTTTTACTAAACCTGATAAGAGAGTAATAATAGACGTTGATGGTGGAATCGACGATTACCAAGCCCTGACAATCCTTATTAATGCCGACAATCAGTTGATGATAAAAATCGAAGCTATAATCTGCACAGACGGTAATACTGAATTGAAGAACGTTGAGAACAATGTCCTCAGGTTGCTGCAAGCTGCGGACAGAACAGATGTGAGTAACAGGTAAAACGAGTTTAAAATTAATTCTAATTCAATTATTTCTGTTAGATTCCGGTTTATAGCGGATCGTATGAGCAAATCTTACCGCACAAAGAGGAGATGCCGAAATGGTACGGGGAGGACGGATTCGCCGATCTGAAATACAAAAGGGAACCTAATCGTTATCTTCTTAAAAAAGAATTGGCACAGGTCGCCGTATACAATATAATCAGCAGGAATCCGGGAAAGGTATCGCTCATTGTCCTGGGACCGCAGACGAACAGCGCGCTTGGATTCAGAATTTACCAGAAGTACGGTGAATACCTTAAAGACATGCACATTATGGGTGGAAACTTCGGAGGTAAATCAATGCAATCAAAACTTACATTTTTCTAAGATTCCTTTCGGTTTTGCAGAGGATGAAGTTGAATTCAACTTCCTGTTTGATCCGGAGGCTGCGGATATAGTTCTGACCACCACCAAGTGTCCAATCACCATGTTCACGTGGCAGGCCTGCGCAAAAGCAAATTTCACTTTTGTGAGTCTCATTGCTCTTGTTATTTAGTTTTGGAAGGAAGATGTTAAACGTCCTCTTTCTTTTAGGGCACCCTCTTTAACATCACCGGTATCTCGAATCCAGTATGGAACCTTATGGAAAAGGCGGAACGAAAACTGTTCAAGGATAACAAAGAGAGTATCGATAGTCAATGGTTTGCCTGTGATCCGGTTACCGCAGCGGTTTACCTATACCCTGAAGAAACTATACTTTCTAGTAGCCAACACAGTCTTCAAGTAAAATTGTCAGAACCCAACAGAGGCTTGACTGTTGATGATGATTCGAGGACTGAAAAGCAGATCAAAGTTATAGAGAAAGTTGACTGGAAGTTCTTCATGACGGGTTTCATAGAATCCTTCAAGAAAATCTGTACAAATAGGATTTGCGTCGATCAGGGAGTTATTTCTTAATACTCCTGTAATTATTATGTTTCGTTGTTTTGTTGTTGTTGTTATTAATTAAATAAATTTGTTCATTTAAAAATTAGTTTCTTTGATATTTTGAAAACTGTCTGTACTATTTATTTATTAAATTATTAAAAACTAATTTTACATCAACAATTTTAAAGTTCTTAAATTATCTGTTATGTTACACTAGCGTATGTGTTACATATTTAAGTTGGTACTTTGCTAGCACAGCAAGCCCAATAAACATTTTTGACAACTAATTATGATTTTCTATAATGCATACAAAATTAATTTCCTACCATCTAATAATCTTAGTATAAGCATATTAAAATAGTTACCTAATTATAGCGACCTTTGCTGATTAGGTGTATCATTAAATGAAATTGCATTACAAAGAATTGCATAATTATCGTTACAAAACTAACAAAAAATAAAAAAAAAGTAGTAACAAATGATTTAATTTGTTTTCATTTTGACACATGTTGTAACTATTACCTCTATCTGGAAAATAGAATGCAGTTGTTAGTTTTTAATCCCATACGTAAGGATAATAATTATTTAAAAAAAAAACTGAAGTAGAGGGCTAGAAATTTTAAACTGTTTAATTTGTATACATTTAGTGTTACATATTGCGGTTGAGTTTAGAACAAGGCCACCTTATCCAATCGATGGTACGTCATTCGAATTTTTACCTAATTAATATTATTTACTTTCAATTTACTTACTACAAAATAACTTGGAGTGAAAAAATCATGATAATGATTACAAATTTGAGATCCGCTGCATTAGACAATTTAAACGCAGTGTTTACTAATAGAAATGCTGGGTCTACGATAATCTTTATGATCTAAGGTAGTGATTCGCAAACTTTTTGGGTCTTCGTCTCCCTTTTGGATATAAAAAGTTTCTGCGACTCCCCGAAGAATGGGTATGTGTAGAAAAAACAACCAGGATTGTTCTGTCTTTACTTTTTTCCGACCCCCAAATATTTTACGCGAAACTCTGGTTGACCCACACAATCTGTAATAGCTACGCCAATGTCAATACGCATTTTATATTCAAATATAAATATTTGGAGAGTTTAGATTTGTAGTAATGTAACATTAATATTTTATATAAATTAAAGTAGATAAAAAGCATTTTTTTTTAATAATGTATTTAATTTACAAACCTTTATTCTATTTCCTGGGAACTATACTTGCGAGTTTCAATAAAAAGTAAAATGCCACGATAAATGTAATTAAGAATTTTTTTTATAAAACTTAATTGGTTAAATAATTTTGCATAATATGCATTTGCAAAATTGTTTTTTATTGCAAATTATATTTCAGTTGGAAACAAATTTGAAAGTTAACTGAAGTTGCTTCTCCACCTTGAATAGAAACTGAGCTAGTTCCAGTTAATAGGAAGATGTTTTGACAGTTGTTAAGTAATTGGAACGGATTATGCATAAAAGTATCATATTATTATTTATTTTTCATTATCTTTACGTTTTAATAGTAAAAATCCTGTTTCACATTTCCATTTTACGAGGTCGTCTTAATTTTAGAGCGGATTTTATATACAGTAGTATCTGAATATCATTTCATGATCTGATCAAAATTACAACAGTGTTAAAATCCCGCCAGTATCTTTTATTATTTGATAAAAAACAAATGAATTTAAAAATTCAGCGTTATTACTTACAAAGTGAATAAAAAAAGAAGCTAATGCTCGCAAACCAGGAGTCCAATGCATTTACAAAATCATAATTTATATTACATAATTGATTCAGTATATTTTCACTTCAGATTTAAAATCGGTGCTTCCGATTCTTTAAGTATTTACTCTGCATCGACTACTCCAGAAGTAAAATGTATGGAAAAATTCTTAATGAAAACAATTCTTCCAATCTGGAGAGAAACCTGTCGAGACATCATTTTGACCTATGGGATCATCTATGCAAAAGCAGAGTCGCAAGCTGAATCACATAAAGATGAAGGAAAACTCTTCACCGAGCACGTTCAAAGAACAACGAATGATTTCGCTACATCCGATGTTAAGGGATGCTTTCAAAATAACACCAACGAACATACAATTGGATATGCTGCACAAACAGATGAAGAACATCAATACGAGGATCACCGCATAAATCGTACATCAAATCCAACAAAACAGATGTTGATAATATGTTCATCAAGCAATAGCTAACATTTAATGATGATACAATGGATGCATCCAATCTTTATGACACTAGAAGTGTGTCTAGCACTAATGATTCAATGGATGCATCCAATCTCGATGACACGAAAAGTGTGTCCAACATCAATAATACTGCAAAATCTTCTATTCTGACAAGTGACTCTCAAATATCTAATATTTCTATTCCATGAAAAAGCACCCATGATTCGTTCCAATCACGTGAACCGCCGAAACCTAACGATAAATATTTTGAACGTCCGATTTCTAATCGACGGTCCGAAATAATCAACAAAAAGACGATTGCAAAGATTGTTCGTGTTCATCTTTGTAATCGTCTATCGGGGATAATCTGCAAGAAAATGAATCCGATCTGTTCGCTAAATATCTATCACTATGCCGGACGAAATAGCCGCGATATGCCAGCAAGAGATCTTGTTCGTTATAGCAGTGATTCTCAAAGTGTGGATCGCGTAAAATATTTGGAGGGTCACACTGACAGTTATTGTTGCAAGTTCAATTTAAATGTCTTTATTGAATTTCCTGTTTATTCTACATTGTTCTGAATGCAAACTCAATGAACAACATTTGATTGCTTCTTCAAGCTTGTTTCAAATAGAAATGGAACATTTAAACAACCTTCGATCACTAAAGTTCTTTGTCTTCAGAAAACATACAAAACATGCAGCTAACTAGAGACAATTCTTAAAATCTGTTTTAAAATATTACTCTATTAAGGAGATGAATAACAACTATGAATGCTGTAGTACCTATGATTCTATTGTTGCTTTGTACATGATCTTTAGAGACTGGATAACATTTCTAAATGCTAGACGCATTAAAAATACTGGAAAAACAAAAATGTTAATTTTCATCAAATCCCCAGAAAGACACTAAAAGTATTTTATATAATTATCAATCTATATTTTCACTTATTTTAATCTCTGTAGATTGTAGATCAACATTCATGTTCAACACTCTTCTAGAAGCACGTGCTTACGAAAATACAGGCCATTTTAATTAATTGTGACAAAGCTATGGTAGCTACAAACCTGTATTTATATTTATTTTAATCTCTCTATATTCAAGATCAACATTAATGTCCAAAACTCTTCTGAGAGTTGGAGTATACGAAAATACAGGCCATTTTCGAAGACTTTATTTTCCCAACTCATTTGTGAAATACCAAAGTTTGTTAATCAATTATGAAGACACCATTGCAGCTACAAATTAATATTTACGCTCATTTTAATCCGTGTATATTTAAGATCAACATCAATGTATCGATGTATTATTCTGGGAGCTTATGTTTACGAAAATACAGCCCATTATCTAAGACGTTGTTTTCCTATTTGTTCATCAAAGTATATATGTATGTCCGGTTGCGTGCACTTTAGACGCAAAATAAATATTATATTTTGTGACTGCTGGCGCCATCTGTTAGCAATATTTCAAATGTTGTTCAGGCATTTTGGTGCTGTATAAAATCCACTTCTTTAAAAACGTTCTAATTTAAATAAACAAACATGTTAAAATAGTGCTTGAACGATTCTTTTAATAATTTAAATGCTAATTGCTTTTCGAGTTTTAATTGACACAGGCGTAGACATCCGCAACCACACATACTGATTATTTCCTGAAAATTCCGACAGATGTTTCAGCTTGTAATAATTTAAATTTATATTACTCGAAAAATAATTATCATTTAAATGATTAAACTAAAGTAATAACATTACATTTGTTCAAGCACTATTTTAACATGTATGTTAATTTAAATCAGAACACAATCAATGAGAATGTTGATTACATTATTTTTGGGGTGCAGATTTGTTGCTTTCCTCATTACTTGTCTGTTGATTCTGCATTTGCTGCCTGAGATCTCTGTTATCTTGCAACAGCTTCTGCAGCTGAGAGTAAATATTATCGTTCTTCTGCTCAACAGAGTCTAGGGCTGAATTGAGTGCATCTAGTTGACTGGTCAGGGCATCCCAGTCTGTAAAGAGTTGTCAGTGCAATTGAATGTTAATATTGTTGATGGAATAATGTACCTTCTTGGTTCATGTCCTCCACATCTGAATCGCAGAGCTCCGAATCGGAAACCTGGTCCTCATCTATGTTTTCCGGCGGAGTGATCGCCTTCTCAGCCATAATATTGATTACTGTACCTGCTTGGCTCATGTCATTCACATCTGAATCGCAGACTGTAGAATCGGAATCCTGGTCCTCATCTATATTTTCCTGTGGAGTGATGGCCTTCTCAACCATAATTTTGTTTACTGATAATGCGATAAGCGATAAGCAGTAGAAATCATATGACTGTGACAGCTCAAAGTGAAGTTAGCTGTAGTTTGAATGCGTCATGAAATGCACTTTTTTTTAATGATTGCACCGTAAATTGTCCATGTTGTTCATTGGATATTTTCTTGGATGGTGTAAAATTGGATTAACGAGACGAATCAATTGAATCCGTTAGTAATTATTGTGGCTTTCGTGAAATCGTGATGACGTCAAATGAGAGAATCGTAAAAATCCCCAGCAGTACGGGTTGGAGTTGATAAGATGTCGTTTTTTGACACCATCAGATAAGATGTCTCAACATCACATAGCCAGTTCAAGTGATTATACAGTACAGTGATTTAACCTATCCACCACTAAATTCTAGTTGGAAGGAACACATTTTCTAGTCAAACCTTCCAAATACGCCCATATCGAAATTTTAAATCGAAAATTATATAACCTCACACTACTGAGTAAGTTCCTGCGAAAGGGAATTATTATAATGGAACCTCATACATTAAGCTGAGTAAAGATCACACCAAAAGATGTATGTAGTCACATTGGATCAAGTGAAACAACGGATTGGAGATGTTAACTGGAAGGAGTTTGCATGTGGCTGGGGAGCTGCATTCATCAATATCACCCTCACCTACCCAGTTTATAAAATCATCTTTAGACAAGTAAGTTGAAATTGATAAAGCATGTATTGATGTTAAATGGTTTATATTTTTTGCTTTTAGATGCTAGATGGTATATCAGCGTCAATAGCTGTGAAACAGCTGCACAATGAAGGCATTTACTTCTTGTACAGAGGGATGATGCCCCCATTAGCACAGAAGACCATTTCCCTGTCCATCATGTTCGGCATGTACGAAGAAGTGCGAAGGCCGCTGATGCAGGAGGGAATCAATCCGTACATGGCGAAGACGATCGGCGGAATCGTGGCAGGTTCCGTTGAAGTAATCCTGATGCCATTCGAACGAATCCAAACACTCCTCGCCGATTCCACTTACCACAACCATTTCAGGAACACCTACCACGCCTTCAGATCTGTCGGTCTGCATTACGGCTTCCGCGAATACTACCGAGGCATCGTTCCAATCATCTTAAGGAACGGTCCATCGAATGCGTGCTTCTTCATAGCGCGCGACGAAATACAGTCCAGATTGCCAAAGAGCAAATTGTGGTTGCAGAAGACCATCAACGAGTTCCTGTGCGGAGCCGTAATCGGAGCCTGCGTGTCCAGCATATTCTATCCGCTGAACGTGCTGAAGATCACCATGCAGAGCAGATTAGGTGGACCCAGTCCGAGTATATTCGTCGTCTTTCAGCAGATCTATAACGAACGTGGCGGCAAATTGAAGCATCTCTATCGGGGTGTGCACGTGAATTGTCTGCGTGCTTTCCTCAGTTGGGGCGTGATGAATGCGGCATACGAGAACATGCGGAAACTGCTTTACTAGCAAACTCATCGCATTTCATTTTAATTTAAGGAAACTTGATCAGTAGTTGAGGTAGATTGTGCGTGTGTACATACAGATATATATATTTATTTTTGTTAAACTTTATTTTATAAATTAAACATTGTGATTTCACTCGTAAAGATGATCTTTTTAATTAATTTATTCCATTCGTTTATTGTTAACTCATTTTAGATATTTACGATAAACTGTACAAATATATGAACTGTGACTATTGCAAATAGCGTCCCCGTTATTATTATTTCTTATTATTATTATTTTTTTTTATGTATGTATATATGTATAATAACCATAACATTATTGAATCAAATATGTATAACCATTTGGAATGATTCCAATCTATATATATATATAATAGCTAATTGAAAAAAAAAACAATACTACATGCATTATTGTGATGTAGTATTTATTATCTTATAATAATTGCGCAATGTTGATACATTTATATTTGAATTAGAGATCGATCAATTAATTAATGAACATTGATATTATTAAACTTTTATAAATGGAATGAAGTGGTCATAAATAAATGTGTGAGAAATATCACGTGCATCGTTTAGTTTGATTATGTAAATTTTTGGGAACGTTCTACACTACACTTACTAAATACGCGACAATGACGATGTCTCACGTAAGTATATTTTGAGAATAAAGTGTTTCGTTGTAACTAGGCACGATTTTTTTCTGCTAATGCGGTTATAGAAAACCACAAGAATATCATGTTATTTTATTTACTTACGTAAAACTTCTGTAATTCAGAACTTCGGATTAGAATCTTCTGCATTGTTGTTACAAAATCAAATGCTTTCCTCATTACAATTTACTTATTATCAATATTATTATACATTTACCATTATATGAACTTCTTTGTGGAATAATAAACATGGGTTTACTTTGACGCTGACCTTAAAATTTACAAAGTACTTTTATTAAATCGAATAAATTTATTACCTTAGTAACGAACTTGTATGCAACCAAATGTATTGCAAGTATTCAATATATGAAGGAAATCAAATATTTAGATTGAATCATTTGAGACAAAATTATTTAAAAAAGAACTATTTCGTAACATTCTTTTCACGTGTTTAAGCAAAAGGACATTGACCAAAGCTACTATCAAGTATTTGCACATATATAAAATCTAATCTTGTTGTCTAAGTAATTGTTTGAAGAAAAATATTTATTTAGCAAAATAAAGTGAACTTTATAAATTAATCATTTTAATAATATATTTGTTAAAAAAAATTGAATTTCAGATATTTACTCATAACAAATATTATTAAATGGCTGTTTATCGAATCGTTTTGGAAAAAATCAATAGATGTAGATCGAAAAAGGATAAATGTTTCAGGGAATTCATTTCAATGAATAAAAGACGACAATATCATTTGTAATTATTAATTTATTTCACATTTCAAAGAATCATTGTTATTTTACTTATGTTTTTGTTGTTGTTGCTGTTTTTGTTTGTTTCTGTTTTTAAATTATTTGTAACGCACAGTAAGCGTGTTCTAGGCCAGGCCAAATGCGCCCCCTTATCTACTAAGATCACTACATCGTTGTACAACTTAAAAGCTACGAAACTTGGTGCTCACGAAGAACGTCTCCGTCGAGCCATGTATACAATACAATAAATTACTGGTTGCGAATCGTCCTCACTCATTTTGCACTGTACATATCATCATCTTCTCTTTTCACCATCATAATCATCGACATCTTCCCTATTACATATTACAATTCTCTTATAAAAAATTACAAAGTGCGCGCACCTTTGTTTTCTCCATTCTTCCATCGATTAATCATTAATAGTAATATTTTGTTTTGTTTTCAGTTATTTAAATATGCGCTTAACTCTTATATAAACCGTGTTGTTGCCTAATTATTATTATCTCGTCCATCCGATACAAATTTTATATGAAAGAAAAGTGTCTGCGTGGTGTCCAAACGAAATAAAAGTAAAGATTATAACAATTGTACATGAATCAACCTCAGTACAGCCACGTTTTCTGCAAAGACTTTTTATACAGTCTCCTCTTCGTAGTTCTCTTCTCCACAAAACACTCTTCTAATAAGGAATATCTAAAAATATAATCTGCAGAACCATGAGACATTCTCAGCTGTACAACAACAAATTGTTCCAAATTTGACTCATCCAAATAATAATAATAATAACAACGTAAACTGAAAAGCCTAAGCACTTGAATTATCATTTATCGTCGTTTGTAGCAAAACAGAAAGGTTTGCACGTATCAATTAATATTACAATATTGAAAGTGTCTACGAAAGCAAAAACAAAAACAATATCTGTTATCTAATTTATTATTCCTTTGAAAATATAGTTTTTGTGTGAGTTTCAAATGTAAGAACGAGCGAGAGCAACACCTAGCGTGCCCTTCCGATCGAAGAAGCAAACGGTATTAATTAAACTTATCGGTATTTATTTGCTCTGTCATCTCTCTTTACACACTAATCGCAACTTGTCGATTTATTTTGTTTTACCGATATTATCTTCAATTTTTTTTTTAAATAAATAAAGCACGTTCACAATACGCTCATCACCTGGATTGCGTCTTCCTTAATTGTATTTATTCATCTATTTATTGAAAACAACGAAGGGGAAAAACGAAATAAGAAAGTGATTAGTGATTAGCCCTAGAACAGTACAGTCTTTGGTACAATATACAATTAAGTACAAAAAATCTATCTATTCTCCTGTTCCGCAACAAAAAAAAAAGAGAAAGAAAACCATACCCCACCCTTAAGTAAAGTTAAGGAAGAGACAATTCAGCTGATGTCCAGAGTGTTTTTTTTTTTAGATATTATACACAATATATAAGATAGGTACCTATGTAATTACATGTTTATATTTTAAAACCCGCATATTTTTTTTATTTCTCTCAGTTTTTTTTTTCTTCTTTTTCTCATCTCATAATTCAATCTTCTTCGTCTTCCTTTAATTATTAATATTATTTATTTATTTCCTTATGCTCCTACGTTATTCACCGCCGGACACCGCAACTTCTCGATACATCGCATTGTCGTTTGACAATGCCGACGTCGTCGTCGCCTTCAGAATCGGCGAATCCGGCGGACTATTGTTAGCAGCCGTTTCTTTAATGTCCTCCACCTCACTATTTTCAGTCACACCGTTTCTTTGTTCTTCTAGCTCCTGCCCGTGCTCCTCCTCCTCTAGTATGGTCTCCGTCAATTCGTCGCTCTGGCAATCATTCAACGTCGTATCCTACAACAAAATAATATTTATTAGATCAAACAACCGCAGTTCATACATATTTAGCAACAAGAAAAATGATACACAAGTACATCAATTAATCATAATACTTTGTCCAGTCAAAGTAAAGAAAAATAGATTTTTAAGTTGATGTTTTATTTTATGATTTTTTTAATAAAAAAAATGTGATAGGTGATGATTATTTAACAAAAGCAAATTTGAAAATATATCATAAATGAAGAACAAGAAGAAACCAATCAAAATATATCTTTACCTGAGCTCTTACCGAAGCGACGCCATTGGGTGAACCATCTTCGCCGCACGGCCTGAGAACCAAATACAAGAGAAGATCGGATAGCGAGATGATGCCTATGACCTTGTCCTCATCGTCGACGACGACGAGCCTGTGAACCTCTGCACGCACAATCTTCTCCATAATGGCAAATAGCGTCTCGCTTAGCCTGCATTTATGAACTCCCTCGAACCACTCGTTTCGGTGTTCGTTGGCCTTCTTCAGGGAAACATCAAGATCATTGTACGTCTTCTCCGCAGCCAAGTTCTGTAGAAAAATGGTAAAGAAAAATTAGCACATCAAATACAATTACGTTCTGAATCCGAACTGTGCACTCACGATGACGTCGAATTTGGCGTATATATCGACCAGACGACCCTCAGGATCGACGATGGGTAAGGCCGAAACTCTCCTCTCCACGAACTTCTTCAAAGCTAGTATAATTGAGGTATCTTCAGAAGCAGTCTCTATGTTATCGTACGTCCCGATCTTCACTTCCCTCAGGGTCTTGCCCATGTAAGCTGGCTTGGGTAATTCGTTTATGTACAAGAAAAGGAAACGCAGTATCCTCTTGTGTGTTAGGATGTAAAGAACATTGCCAGTTTCCGGATCAATTACAGGCAACCTGTAAACAATAATTTATATATTATATATATTTATCAATCACACAAAAAAATTGTTTTTATTATCCACCTGTGAATTCTGTTGTGAATCAGAGTTCGGATGGCGTCGTAGAGAGAGGCGTCCGGGCCGATGCTCGTCAAAGGTCTTTGATCCTTTAACACCTGTCGCCATGTGTCCAGCTTGTGCTCCTCCAGCTCTTCCATCGCCACCTCCGGCGATTTGTAGTACATCCTGAGGATCTTGATGAAGTCCGTGATGGTCAACATGCCTACGAACTCCTGCCGTGTGCTGTCCCATAGCGGAGCGGCCCTCACGCCGTTATACACCAGCGCGAAGAAAGCCTTCTTCACGAGCAGCTGCGTATCGAATACGACCAGTTTCGCAGAGGTCGGTATTAGATCGTAGCATTTGTGGAACTTGAAGAATTTGACGAATATCTGCGATTCGTCCTCCTCTGCAAAACGAAACAGAAATTTTGTAAAAGAACGAATGTTATTTGTACGCAAAGAAAAATATTAAATAAATGCGCGCTTCGAAATACAACAACTTGCTCTTGACATTGCAGCTTCCTTTTGGCAAGTGATTTAACTGGGGAATAATATTTAGATTCGCAGACGCCAGCTGGAGCGTCACGCTATGAAACACACAAAACGAGCCAGAGTGAAATGAAAGCGGTTTCGGAAAGAAAACGAAGAAATCCTTCCGCGCTTTATTTATACAAGCATCTGCTGTTGTTTCAATTGCAAACAAAAAAAACTAGATTAATTATACATCTCGGCGTTGCTTGTTTGTGCCGTGCAGTTCGTTTTTTTTTCTTTTCATGTTTCTCATTAACTAATATGCGACATCGACTTTACATTCCTCGCCTTTTGCAAAACAAGTCAACGAGTATTCCGGCCAAAGATTGAAAGTGTTGCAAGAACATCGCACGCATTTCAATACACTGCACTATTTTGCAACGATTCAATTAAGCTAAACTCGTCTGAAAAATTAATAATTACGAATGCCGGATAACCCAATCAAATGCAGCATCGCATTATTTAGGTCCCCGTTTTAATGTTCATCATAATTCATGTTAGAAACAATATGTATAATACAGGTATACGACTTACGAACACTCGGACTTACGAACAAAATTCTAAAAGCTCAAACTTGTTACAAGGAGATCTATAATAATAAAAAAATTAACTGTCCAAACAAAAATTGATATTTTCTTTAATAAAATGTAATATTTTTGGAAGATGTACTATCTGTTTTGTTGCATTTGTTTCTTTTGTCGTTTTTTATTAAATAATTGTGATTTCTATATTGAAAAGTATTTGTAAGTAAGTATTTTCTTTATTTTAATCTATATTTTCAAATTTATGCAGCAATACGAAAATTTTAAAATTCCTTCGACTTACGAACAAATTCGACTTACGAACCCTTTGGAACGGATATACCTGTATATCAAACTAGTATTGCGCAATTTCAATTGTTCAGATTGGGTGCGTAACAATTTTGTAATATACAAACAAGCTGACATAACATGCGATTCCTCAAATTCAAAGATTATTTCTTTCGTGCAATGTTTCTTTATTATACTCACTTCAATATTATTGCAATTGTTTGGCAACATTTTGTACATACAAATTAATTTTTACATAGACAAATTATAATAATTATCAAAAAAATCAACTTAACTTTCTGTCGAAATAATGGAATTATTTAATATATTTTATTTACAAAATAATTTTAACACTTAATATTCATTTTTAGGCATAGACATTAATAAGCATCAAGTTAAGATTATTATTAATTGCAAGACTTCATTACTTTATTTAAAGCAAAGTGATCTCGAAACTAACTTATTTTTTTCTCGAATTAACCTAATCCTTGAAAATATATAGAAGAAATTAAAAATAATTAAACGTATGGTTATTATTAAGCATTATGTTTTTATTTCTTGTCCGCGGACGTGGAAATGTTTTCAGGCAATGAGATTAAGTCGGCTGCCTATAATAAAGTTTTCCGAGTTATAATTGTATTGTGTAAACAGAACTATAAGTTTTCAATGCCCACGCAGAAGTTTCAAAAGCAGATAAAACGGAACGAACTGCCACTATTTATAAATGGATATAACATTATATTTTATTGCGTCACGGAACAAACAAAATGCAAATATATATTATGAAATTTTCAGTGCTTAATGTTGAACAAAAAAAAAACAGTGGCGTGCTATTATTTCTTATTATTGATATTGCTAATTTTTAATTTCTACATCAATAAATATTTAATTAAATTCGTATTTAAATTCTAATGGTTCGGATATTGAAAACACCCAAGAGCTAATAAAATAGCAATTCTCAACCTGAGTCACGTTGGCAAAAAGTTTGAGAAACGCTGAAATAAATCACTATATCAATTGATAATATTTTTTGATGAAGTAAAGAAACAATACAATCTTAATTAATCTATTGATATTGCTATTTTTTAATTTCTACATCAATCTGATGTAATACTAATAAATATATAATTAAATTCGTATTTAAATTCTAATGGTTCGGATATTGAAAATACACAAGAGCTAATAAAATAAATCAGCAATTCTCAACCTGAGTCACGTTGGCAAAAAGTTTGAGAAACGCTGATATAAATCACTATATCAATTGATAATATTTTTTGATGAAATAAAGAAACAATACAATCTTAATTAATCATTGTAAACTGAATCATATCTGAAAATTTTATTACAGCATTAGGTAAAGAATGGTTCAGATACAATTGACGTGTAACGCTTGGATGAAAAGGCAATCAATCATTTTGTAAAAAAATCTCTTAAAAACAATATTTCCGATATATAAATTCAATAAAAAACTAGATAATTTTACAAATTGCTCAACAAAATTGCTGTTCGACTTTAAAGAATTGTTTTCAGAAAAAAATATTATTGCATTTACTTAAAATAAATCTTTATTAGTCATGATGTAGGTCAGCGATTCACACTGAACATGAAATTCCGAGTAAACCACTAGATATCATCATTACCATTATTTATGCTATCGATTCAAGTGCGGCACATAATATTTATTTATAAAACGACGTCGCACAATCACGAACTATATTCCCGATGTAAACTTACAAACATGCATCTGGATTCTACGAGGTTTATGCGCAAGACGTTGAGGAAGGTCAGTTATTTACTACTACTTAGTCATTATTGTTAGTTCAGTTCATATTACACGATCGTTTCAAATCGCACTGAAACATTCAATGAGAATAACTAATTATTAGTTCTATATTTACTAAGCAAATGTAATAAAACAAAATGTAGTTAGATTGAAAGTTTATTCATTATGTATATGAATCAATATTTTGTAATTGCTTTAATATATTATGTATTTGTTTTTTGTTTTCTTTGTATCTAATAAATTGATATTATTAAATGCTGTTAGAATATAATCAAACAATAATTTAATCTATGATTTTACAGAAAAGTCTTAATACTATCGAAAGTATTAAAAAGAAAGTATTGAATTTCTGTATTTGTATACCTTTTTCGAGCTTCTCAACTAGCCATTCTTTAGTGGTCTGCGAAACATCCTCGAACTCTTTGATCTGATCTATGCGATAGACGTCCTCTTCGTCCTCGTGTATAGTCGAAAGCACATGGTTAGAGTAATAGTGCAATCGCAACATAAGGTGCACATTTCAAACAAATACTTTAAATGTTCACACCCAGCCGACATCAACCGCTGCAGCACTTTGCACAACTCAAGACTTCGCGTTCATGCCACTAGCACATTTCTTCCATCCGTATTATATCATGTTTTCGCATCAATATAATTTAACTGAAGCGACGATTTTTTTGTTTCTTTTAAAATCAAGATTTCGTTTGAGTTCTTGGCTTCGAAATCATACGAAGCAATTGAAGTTGCAAGCGTTCAATCAGGTAGGCAGTATTCTGCGAGCAAACGTCCAACCGGGTCAGAGATCTACACACCATTAACTCGAAACTATATGTGTATATTATTTTTTTCCTGTCATCTTCGGCCACTCGAGTTTGCGTTGTTAATTGAACGCTTTTTGTTGTTCAGTTAGTGTGTAGGTGTAAAAGTTGTACAAGAACCATATTTTCTAGGTCCATGCGTTTAAATATGTAGTATATATAGAATACACTCGTATGCATATACATAGGGAACAGACGCAGTCTATTTAAAATATATATAAATGTAGTTAAATGAAACTGGGAGAGCATTCCGAGGTTCTGTTGTGTCTCCAAAGCGTTGCGAAATTACATATAAATCCCGGACGAAAACAACAACATTTACAAATCGAGGAGGCTCGGTGTTAGCGTGTCGTGCAACGAAACTCTGTTTGGTTGTAGCCGAAGAAGGAACATCGTGTTCTTCATTATTCGAAATTAATAAGTTTCTGCGACTCAATGTGAACAATCTTTAATAGGTTGTCTTTTGAATCTTCAGCACCGGTTCGAACTAAATGCACTATCATTTCTAAGTTGTATCGTGGATGCGAAACTGTTGCTCCATCGGTTGACGAAGATGCTCGTCTCTTCGGAACTGGAAGACGATCTTTATCCCTTTGATCGATGGTTGAAAGAGCGAGATGAAAAGATTCGAAGAGTAGAAGTGTGTTTGTGTGTGCGAGATAGAGAGAGATCGCGCACGGAAGCTCGATCCGGGTGAAAAACTGGGATGACTGAGGCGCGTCTTGGTGTTGGGACCATATGGCCGGAGGCAAAATGGACGTGCTATTGCTATTATTGGCACCGATGGATCGCAGCATGCATGTGCCAAAAACACGAGCCACGGCATTTCGTTTCGCGTCATCGACTGGAATACTACACTAGGCCTCACACTACCAAACACCTCGATGGATAACCCAAACACTTCCACCCATCGCAGAGCACATTTATCATCGCTTCATTGCAATTCCCACGCCTTCGGAATGCAATTCATATATTACACATTCCAATTTTATAAAACATTATCTCATCTTAAATTCAATGTGTTTTATCATCCGTATTCTTTCATTTTTATATTATATTATTTCTGTCTTCCTTAAAGACCTTATCCTTATCCAAGATTTCATAATCAAACCATATTGGATTTTCTATTCGTTAAGTTAAAATTTGCATCAGCCAATATAAACGACGAAGACAATAATAAATAAAATATTCTTCATAGTTAAAAGGATTCAATGAACACTATATATAAGAAAAATACCTTTTACACATTCCACGTTTCTTGTTCAATATTTCCATAAATACCAATAGTATTTCTCTGTTGTCTTAAAAGATTTGTTTACATTTTTTTTTTGTTATTTAAATTTAAAAAAATATATATCTAAAAAATACGCAACGAAAAATGTATTATTTATAAAAAAATATGTCATGTTACATAATTTATAACCTATTTTTTATAAGAATCTATATAGTTTATAGTTAAAATTATTCAATTAAATATATTTACAATTGATTTCAGCGATGATACACGCGCTGATGTAAATCTGTTTGAATAAATCGATTAAATAAACAACCTTCTTTCAAATGTATATACACATTCCAAGTATTGCAAGCTACTTTTACTAAAATTTCCATAAAAGAGAACAACAACTGCCACTTAACAATATTATTGAGAGAATTGACATATATATATATATAGTATGCTCGTTCAATAGTTGATATAACATAGTTTTAATTCTAGTATGATCACGTAAGAATCATTTTTATTTATATAAAGTACTTTAACACTCAAGTTGCACAGAACTAGATTAGATATTCTAAACTTTTCATTACCCTTAATGCATATAAAGTTGAAAATATTTTTTTGGAATTGGTATTGTATTTAAAAGGAAAATTTTTTAGAAACGATTTTTTTTTTAAATTTCCTTAAGACGCAATCCAATTTGAAGTCGATTTTTCTATTATATAAAGGTGCATCTTATTATTTAAAAATACACTTTTCATACAAGATATCAATAATCATGTTTTTGTATTTATAGAAAAGTCATATTTTACTCTTGAGTGAAATAGTTATATGTTTAACTTTGAAAATATCAATAAGTTCATTTAATTTCATCAGTTCAATTTAGTACATTTATAATAGTTTAATTTAGCAATAATATATGAATCTACTGTATAATCAAAGCATTTAAATAAATAGTGAACATAATTTGCCTCCTTTAACATTATAATATACGATTTGATCTAGTTCCCAATCATCTTCAAAAGTCAATATATAATCTTAAATAATAAATATTCGTTATTTATGGCAACGAAATCGAATGAAATGCTAAATCATTCGCATAATTTGCTTTTAATATTTCAATTGGTTTTGGCACGAAAAACCACATTTCAATATAAATGCTTGCCAAACATCATATTTTTTTGAAATTTTCGCACTTTAAATTTTATTTTCTAAATAATGTATTACATAAAATATTTATCGTTAACAACTCGATCCAATGCAATAATTCAAAAACACAACACATTGTTGATCAATTACGAATATTCTATAAATATAAACAATACTTTTAACAATGTTAAATTATTGAATAATATAGCCTTGTACTTTCTAAAATTATTAAATGTTTATTTTGGTATTTTATAAGTTTAGTTATTATTTTTTTATATTGTATTCAATTATTCAATGCATTGCCTTGTTTTATGAATACCACCAAATCAGTGCTTTGGAAACCGAAATCTAATTAGGCTCCCCTGATTCCAGTATTTACATATAGTAACAAAATAAGCAAAGAATTCAAAGATTAAAAATTGATAATTAATTACTTCTTCGGGTAGTTTTCACACATTTCGTTTTGTTATCTTGTCATTTTGTATTATTTAGTCAAGGTTGTAATACATAGATAGAGGGTTCAACAAACTCATTTAGCAAATACTAACTCAATATTAGCAAACAACATCAATTTTCTCTTTAAGAGAGTATAGTATATAGAGATATTTATAAAAAATAATTAGAAAACGTAATAAACGTAATTTAATTGAATATAAAGTAAAACTTGGATAACTTACCTAAATCGGTAATATTCACTTTCTCCAAGAACGGGTCCACGACAGGAAGCTGCAAGCAAAATGAGATTATAAGAAATTGATTTAGTAAACGACAAATAATATTATGATGGATTAACACAAATTACCAATGCCTTTTTAAAGAACGCCCTTGGCGATAGATTCGGATGCCTCCGTTTCAAATTAGAAGCCAACCTCGTGTACCAATTCACCTGAACGGAGTTGTTCAGAGGCTGAAGTGGCGGAGGCGGCGTCGACATTGGGGATGCGGTTTCCGCCGTGAACCGTTTGAACATCGTTTCCGGTTCTTTCGGTAATATCCGGAGATGGCGCCAACAACAAATCGAGAGAGAAAAAAAAGCACGTCCTTCCTCGCGTCGAAATAAATATAGTCCTATATATATATATATTTATTATACGCACTACATTTAGATAAGTAAGTCAAACAGAACCAATACAATATTTGCTCAATATGCTTACGTTAATGCATTGTGGATGCGATATTATTTACAATTTTATTGGATATTTTGTTGAGGCCTCTAACTCAAATACCGGTGATTAGCATGACGGTAAATCACTGTTTAGAAGAACCATGTTAAAAAGACACACTTCGAGGCAGCAGTTAGATCCTCTCTCCATCACCGCGACCGGATTTTTGGGGGGATGGCGTTTGCGAGAAGATGCATTCAATCTGGGAGTGGGCTCGAATAATACGGAGGCAAACGTAAGTGATTAAATTATTACGTAAATAAAAATATTGATAAACAAGTGGACTCCTTCCTTTAGCGCACTTATAGTAATTGCACGATAATGACGCGAAACAGAGTGAGCGAGATGATGTGCAAAACCGGAGGTGTCCTTATGTTTTCGAAGGACCTGCAGGAATCGCCGCTCGTTTTTTTCCATTCGATTAAACCCAAGAAGATTATTTATATAATGTTATAACAACATAAAAAACGGTCAAATTATTAATAGCAATACAGCTTTTACGCGGAGTGACCAATAGGTCAACCGTAAACATTGACCCTTCTTCCATCGACGTACATCAAAAGAAGTGAAACACGCACTGGCACACACAATTACAAAACGCGTTCGGATAATTGCGAATTTCCAAAAATGGAAATATTGCTGCAAATCGTAATGTTTCCAGTCCAGCGGATTGCGCAAAAGAGTTTGAAATAGTTTCGTTGTTGCACTTCGGAACACGCCTCACTCAAGTTGTTATTTTTGTTGTTGTAGACGAGAAAGCACTTTAAAAACGAATGTAGCAGGTGAAGAAGAGGATGCTGCGTTTGATATCGCCATGCAGAATGGAACTTTTTATTAACAATGACGACATGTGAGTATATGTATGTGCGGACGGATAACAAATTTCGAATTATGCACGGAGCCGAGCGCTTGCGTATAATTTTTTTCTCTTGTTTGTTGTTCACCTCAACTTCGAAACATCGATTCTACAATGACAAATAATTCAGTTTGCAAACAGCAAAATACGTTATATGCAGAGCAAACAATCGATGAACAAACTCAATGCCAGGCCAGAATCGAAAGAACCACAATCAGCGCGCGCGAAATATAATCTTTTGTTAATGCAGGAAAACATGAAATATTTTATTTCAGCTCTGCCATCTCGACGCGAGTAAACATTGTTTATTTTAATAACAATAAGCAACAAGCGATAAACGAGAAATGCGTTTTTTTTTTATTGCGGAATCAGATTGAAAACAAGTAGTCCTGGATACCAGGAGAGCAGAGCTTGCAGCAGGATCGATCTCTAGTACCAGCATTGACACTCGATGGCGCTCCCATAAATGGAGGGGAAGTAATCTGTCGGTAAAAGTTGGAACTGTTGGCCGTTACAGGAAGCGACTTGAAAATGTTGCGCTTTATTTGGTATTCGCATTCAAGAGTCAGTCCACAAAAAATAAATTTGTATTAAAAACCGCAGACGTCTCTCCTAATTGGAAACACTTTGGCACCGAAAGCTTCCTTCTGCAGCAGCAGCGCATTTCTTTAATTATAAAAATATGTCACAGCTAATTTGGCATCGCCTGCCGAGCCAACTGTTTTCAAATGTTCTCCAATTCATTTACATGGTATATATATACTTAATATAAGTTTTTCTACGCTTTACTTTCAAAACACCTTTCAACGTAGCGGAATAATCCTATCTGGATTGCACAATAATCCAATTAGTTAATAAATCCTAGTGATTTCACTGATAATTAAGCAGATTCTCCAATTCAATGCACTAATAAAAAAAAGCAGCAATATGTATATATATACATATATAAATGGAAGGAAAATTGACCTTGATAAATAAAATGGAAACATGCAATTTTCGGAATAGAAATTTGCTTTCTCAATGATGCCGAAGAACGTAACGACACTAAATCCAATAAAACACAAATATTGAAATAAAACAAATGTTTAGAAACCCATTTTTTGTAACAAAAGTGCAAGTATCCATAATATTTTGTGCAAACTGATCTTTAATTAATGTATTTTCGTCATTGCCAACACTCTTTGCTTAATATTTGTATACATTCACAGTTTCAGTATTATTGAAAAATATAACTCCTGACTTATGTCGTATTTCATAAAGTGACTTATTAAAACCAATTAAAAAAGAGTTTAGATGCAAAATGATAATATAATCTAAATAAGATATATATTATGCTTTATATGAGAGACACTGCTCTATATAGCGAAACTATGCGAATACCTTGGCAGGAACATCAAAAGCATACTTAATGGCGTCGAGGATAGTTAAGGTTAATCTGGGAGACTTATCCTGTATTTTTACTTGTAAACGTATTAGTTCACTTGGTTTAACAGCCGACTGATTAAGTTCAGCAGCTTGCACTGAGGATTATCTAAATAAAGATCCGAATGTAAAACAAATAATCCACAGAACTAATTTAATTTTAATTGAAAACAACTGATTATTTAAGTTTAATTCAAGTTCACAAGTAAAATAAACGTGAATGTGCCAGTGAAATTTTATATACTGTTGAATATCTTAGAAACCAATGAAAATAAAATTGTCAGCTATGATTATACACTTGTTTATACTATATTCAGTTATTGTTTATATATGAATTGGTTTTCGTATTGCGTACTACGATTAACTGGCGATTTATATTATCTTTATTTCATTTGGAACTCTGCACCAAGTTATAGTGAATCTAGAAATACATCGCAATTCTAAAATGGTATATCGATTTCGAATTCACTTAGCGAAAATCAAAGAGTGTCTTAAATGACTGTACCTATACATTACAAATAAAGAATTGAAAGACTCCCGAGATTGAATGGGCACTTTAATTAGAGTAAAACTCTGAGAACGGGTTGAAATCTGATATTTTAATTAAGATCGATGAAGAAAATATGCACGACGGAGCAATTATGCAGGCAATTTGAGTCGAAGGATGAAGCAGTAATCCAAGAAGCGTCGTTTGGTATTCTCATCACGTTCCGTTGGATGAGAGGGAATAAAACCGAGGAAGGACATTTTTGACGACGGGGAGGAGGCATCCGGAATTAAAACAAAAAACTACGTTTCGCGCTGCGAGGAGGAATACATTGAACGCAAACGGCATAAAGATCGATCTGTTGTTAACAATGGCCACAGTAGACCTAAAGACGCACGTCTCCTATCTCCAATGATGCAATTGGGTAGAAGTAGCTTACAACTAATAGCTGTAGGGTTTGAATAGGACTTACTCCTCTAGAATCCCTGAACAGTATAGCAGCATGATGAGGGTCAAGAAAAGAATCTGACGCTCTGTGTGGAAGGATCGTTCCAAGGGACTGCCGCCGCCTTTCCGGGTCCAAGGACTTCTGCCTCAGGTGAGCCCCTATAACAGCAACAAGAGAAGAAAATTATTCATCGGAACATAATTTTTAATAAGCGAATGCATAAAAAAAAAACAAGATTTCGCTAATGCAAGTATGGTGAGAGAGAGAGATCGTCATGTATGGCCGTAACCTGGTCGAAATGATGTATAATAAACTAAGTACAATTCGCTGTACTTAACTAAAACTTGGATGGTTACGAAAGCTATAACGAAAACAATGGAAAACCTTTTCAAAACCATCCGCGATGCATTCCAACAGCAACGTCAATCCGGCAATGATTAGTTGCAGCACGTCACTCAGCAACACTTTCAAGTGATCCACTTGCATAGCTAATGGGTAGCTAATGCTCTGTTTTAACATATCCAAACAACAACTAAAATCGCCATCCTACAATTACACACAGTTAAAGGTTACTTCTGTCTAAAGGTAGACACAAAAAAACAGTTTCAATACTATATTTAAATTATGTTCGCTGAACGCAACAGTAAATGGTATTAAGGGTGGCGCGATGTTAAAGGTAAACCGCACTAACTTCATTAGAAGCTTTAAAAAACTGCGGAAAACAATGGAACGAACAAACTTCTCCGCTTTTATAAAATTCCAATTACATAAGCCGGGTTAATTAAAACTCAAAATACGATAACTCGATGCGTTAATTTGATAAACAAATATTTTTTTCTACCAAAAATCTCACTAACAAAATATTTAAAACAAAAAAAAATCCCCACTTTTGATCACTATATTTAATTTTCAAACATTTTACTTTAAATATTTAGTTTTCTTCAACTCAGTTTTCTTAAACTGAATTGAATCTAGACTTCAAACAGCATTTATTTACTTTTAAACTAGAAATAATATTCACTATCGTTACGTTTATTGAACATACCTTTTATATCAACGAAACGTGTTCTCCTTTCGTAATTAGGAAGTTTGTAAGTTTTCGTAGCGCGAAAAACCATTAAACCACTTGACTGCAAGAAGCAAGGCGAGCACCTGTCTTTGAGCGCACTTCGGTTTAATGAGGCTGATCCGCTGCGAGTATTTCCATTTTCGTACATTTTTTTTGTGCAAGTGTGTGTATATGTTCCAACTTCGATCATCATCATCATTATTATTTCATCTTTCCATCATGTGATCTGTTTTCATCCTTGTTTTTTTTTCTTCGAGAAAAATAGTAGGGACGCATACATAACTCCTTTTAGCAATTCTCATCTCGTTCTTAAATGCTTGCGTCAACAGCTTCGAAAATATTTTCTCCAAAAACCATTATACGTTAAGCATTACAATAATTGAAAGATTCCTTTACGGAAAGATGTGTTACATTTTAAACCCATTAGCGCATATATTCTGTATTCAATAAAATAAATGGATATATATGTTTCATAAAAGATTCAATTAAAAAATTACAATGTAAAAAAAATCTGCAGTTTTTATTTTAAATAAAAGCGAAAACGTACGTAATAATAAATATTTGAAAATGTCGAATGTTTGCGCATTTGTAAACCAATTTTATTTAATCCGAACACGTAGAATTTATACAATTAAAAGCAATTATTAATTAACAAATTTATTGCAGATTGATCTTTATTATAAATATTATTATTCATTGAATATTTATAACCGAATATTGAATAATTATAAACGGGAAATAATTTCAAATATAAAGTTAAAAATTTGTATTGACGTGAAAAAAACTCAACTGTATAAAATTATAAAACTATTATCAGAAATGATTAAAAATAATGAGAATTGCGAAAAAAAATGCATTTGCATATATTTGTCATTTTGTTTCATTAGAAGTGAGTCAACTAATAATAGCCACAAGAATATTGAAAAATAGTGGAAACTATTTTCCTCCATTATTTCACATTCATTAATCAAATCAAACATTAATAAACAAAATATTAAAGTAAGTAAAGTTATTGAATTAATTAATTCATTCAAATGCAGATAAAACTATACTTTAGTTATAAAATGATTAATTAACTAAAGTCAATATTACTATAAGTATAATGCGGATATTCGGATTAATTGAATTCGGACTAATACATACATATAAGAAAATAATTTTGTGTATGAATTTTTTAGAAATTATTTTTATTTTGCTGAATTAAATTAGTTTGTTTTGAATAATTCAAACCGTACAATAGTCAAACCATGGTCTGATCAAAGCCGCAATATGCGAGGTATTGTTATAATATTCATAAATGTAACACTATAACGTTAAGCCGAATGTTACTCAGAAGATGATAAACTTAACTGAAGAAGACTGTTCGTACATCTGGTTGCCTATATTATTACCGGTATTCTTAATTCTAATAGACCACAAATTATTTAACGTGAAAATATCAAATATTTAAAAAATATTCGTTTAAATTAAACAATTTTTAAATAAAATTCATCATCAAATAATGATAATATTAACAATTAACTCACATCCTTTTATACATGATTGCAACATGATAAATAGTTGCTGTAATTAGATAATTTCTTAATATGAATCAGAATCTTGAGGTGAAATTTGAAGACAAAATTCGATTTTCTTTATAAAAAAATAGTAACATACATTTTATTATGCAATATGCTTCAATTAAGCGATTATTATATTACTTATTGTTATCTTGTGCAGACATAACGTAAATAATAAAATGCTTACATGTGTAATCGACATCCATTTGCATTTGCACAGAAAACCGCAGAACGATAAACGAAAATGCAGAGGTGTAGTAGTTAACAGCATCGAGGAAGGAAGGAAACTGACTGAGTGTAGTGTGATTGAAAAAAAACTGACTTTTATGTGTATAAATCACGACACTGCGATCATGATGAAATTCGCGACGATTGATCAATGAATCACGGCAATGCTTGAGGTACGATTAGGATTATTACGTATCTATTTACAGTTAAGGACCATTTTATTTTTGAATGCGTATACATTTTGCATTCACCTCACACGCACGCAGACATATGAAATTGCTTCATTTTCATCGGAATATGTATATGTTTTTTTTGCAAATATTATACTGAATGGATCAAGAAGCATAGTGCTCCAATTTAATTGCGGATGAGAACAACGTTGAAACGTTTACAGACTATGAATTGCTCTTTCAGATATTTCTTCTTCATTTCATTTGAACATGAAAAAAAGAAGAAGAAGAAAGTTTGTGTTTCGCTGAAATTATCTTTTTTTGATCCTTCATTTATCTTATCTTTGAAATAGTGTCATTCACAATAATGTTACTAGATTTATTTCCCTGAGTATTTCTATATAGAGAAAATAATTAGTAATTACTCATAAACAAATTATTAATTCGATTAGTAATCTTTGCATATCATAAAGAAATGATTAATTAATCAAGTAATTAATCATTTATCCATTTGACTATAAATCATTTGAATCATATACTTTAATGCTGCACTTATTTAAATATATTAAATTGTTTTTCGTTGATGGTTTTTTTTTCATATTGAACAAACAACTATTATTAAGCTTGTGCAGTGCGTATGGATGGTTAAATCGAATAACGCGATGCATTATTCAATCCGGATAATCATAAATTTGCATCGACAAATTTTGTTCAATAAACAAACGCAAACCGGGCAGTTTATTCATCTACACGTATTTGTTGTTATTATGTCAATCGTAATTAGAATCTAAAAATATTTCCAAAATGATGAAAGATATATCAAGAAAAATTAACGTTTTCAGTTTTTGCACATTACATGTTTTTTAGATTTTACATCTAAATATTGTAATTATCGTTGCTTTTATCGAACAGATTAGTAATGTCTTTGAAATTGTTGTTATTGATATTTACTAAGTTAAAAATAGTGTTTAAAGAACTAATTTTTTACTTTTAATTTTGCTCAATTAAAATTTAGTTTTTTTTTGCAATTTTCAAACCGTACAAGTTAATCCACACTATATGAGGTATTGCTGTACATTAAAAGAAATCTTATGTTTAAATTTAATATTGATATCATATATACACAGTGGAACCTCGTTTAACGTGCAAAATTAAGAATTAATTAAATTAAAAAAATTAAGAAAAATGACTCGCTTAACGAGCATAACGAGTGACGACGAGAAGAGAAGTTCCGGATTGCGCGCCTGCTACATCATTTTTAAAACTTGTTTACACATATTATGTGTATTTTTGAATATGTTACACATAATATCCGGAAATTTTGGAACGGATTAAACTCGTTAAACGAGGTTTCACTGTATATCTATATTATATAACAATTAGATTTTCAATTTAAAAAAATAACTTGTAAGTATAGAAAATATTTTTGTCGATTCTCCCTTTATTAAAGAAGAAATAAATTTACTACCAAAAACATTAACTACTATTTAGTTATAAATATCTATGATTATTATAAAATCATATGAATTATTAATACACTTTGCAGATATAACTTTATCTAAAATAAAATGAATATGCATGAATTATTCGCGTAGCGTGAAACAGATTAAGAGCTTATGAAGCGGGTAGCAAATAACCAAACAAAAAAATGAATTACCTCATGCGCTAAAAGGTTATTTATATGATAATATTTTCCTAGCCACAAAGATGGAAAATTACTTTCATTTGCTTCTCGTTTTTCTCCTAATTCTCTAAAGATTTATAAAAGTAATTAAAAAATAGATTCGTAATAGTCTTTTGGATCGTCTCAATTTAAACTAGTATAGATGGAATTGGAATAGTTTCATTAGAAACAACAGTGGGAGTCGAATAATGAACGGTTTTATGGGAGGAAAGTTTTCGCCCAAATACGTTTACATTCCAACCGGATTAGACCCTCTTTTGTCTATAATTTAAAGACCGCAGTGGAATTTGCTATTTACGTTTCCAGCAGAACTCGTTTCATTTCCTTCTGCACATTTCTACGTGCTTCTCAGAATTCCAAAATAAATACGATATTTCAGTTGCATCAAATTCAATTGATAATAAATAGAAAAATAGAAAATATGTGTTGTAAATAGACCTTCAAATTTATTTTATCAAGATTTATAAATTCTGAAAGGAATTATGAACAACTGAAAACAATACGTGCTGTTTGACAAGTATGGTTACTTATGGTCTTTAAGTTGGTACACATTACTCTTTTATAAATAGTAGATAATTCAAGAAAACTTTAAAAAAATACTAATACCACATCTATTTTTTATGCAATTAACGTAATACGTGGTTACAGTAAAAACAAAGCTAAGAACATGATTGTTACAAAGTTCGAACGAGAGAGAATAAAAAAAGTTATGCAAATTAACGTAACAGTAAGTTACTAATAAAAACTGGTATGAGGCTATTAATAACGCGCGAAGCGAGGAAAACAATATTTAAAAATAAATTATTTAGCCGGAGCCAAAAGCGAGAAAATCGCGGAAGCGACAATAATTGGCGATTGTTGTTACAACGTCAAAGTTCACATCTTCAGTAGAATGGTTAATTGCAATAATAAAATGATTATTGTTTTGCAGCATGTTTATTTTTTTTGTTGAAAGATCCAACAGATGGGAATATACACATGTGCGTTGAGTTCTCGTTCTGACAGGACGACGAACAACAAATACTAGCAGAACACGTGCGATTTAAAAATGTAAATTTATGCCATGCGATAGGTGACAAATATGATTGTATAATTTGAAGCTCACTCCTCGCCTCATCCCAATTTGTTCACTATTGTTGTTATTCTTTTCAGTTGTAAGTATAATTGAAGATGTAATGGTGTTAAATTGCAATAGCCGTGGGTCGTCGTCGTTGTGGTGTGAGCCGTTACACAGATCGTCCCCATTTGTTATGCAATAATGCAGCAGCCGACACGTACTCACTATTTGTTCATTTATTTAGGACCAAAATAGTTTAATAATAGTTCTAAACTGGCCGGCGTTAAGCCTAAGCCAAGGCCGTCCGCGCATCTTCCTCTCTCCTACATTAATTATTCTCATCTCTCATCTCTCTCACACTCACAAACATTAAATCTTTCTATTTCCCTACACACTCGATGGATGGAATAGGCAGTAGTTGTTGTTCTTTAAGGAAGCCACAGTCTGGGTATAAAACAATACGTGACGTGTGTTTTATCGAATATTTCTCTGCTGTTTTCATCTTGTTTTGCAAATTATTTATTTAAAATTATAAACATTATTTCAATACGAACAAATAATTACAATATTACAATGTAAAAACAAGCGTAAAGAATTGGACTTCTCGCATTGGCGATTCTCACGAGCGAACAAAAGACATTTATTTACTATTTATAGCAGTTAAAACAATACGTGAGGTGCGTTTTATCGAATCTCAGTGACTTATTCGAAAAACATCACAGTTTTTACTTCAAATCATTTTTATGTAATTGTGCAAGATTCAAAGATTACGTTAAAAAAAAACTTGCAAATATTTGTTTACAAACTAAATACTACTACATTTTTAACCATATCACACGATATGCGGTCGCTTAGCAAAACCACATTTTAAAAACACTTCAATTAAAGCGAATTACGAGTTCAAACAACATTTTCATTCGAAACGCATTCCGGTTAGAAACAAATAATTCGAAGTTACAGGTGACAATTAACGAGTGTTCTTTAATTATCAATTAAATTTGTTTTTAGTAATAAAACAAATTCTTTAATTTCAACAACTCACAATGTTTAATTCTTGTTAGACTTTCAATGAAAAATATTTATTAAAATATATTTTTTTGTATAGACTTTCCTATTATTATTTATGATGATGTTTATTAGTCCAAATTTGGGACAAAGATCTTTTCTTTTCCTATTTTGTACTAATTAGAAAGAATATTAATTATAAACTTTTACTTATTAAGGTAAAACTAAGTTTCTTATACTTTTTTGAGTTTTAAGAAGAATAATACAGTTATCTCATTTCTATCAAAACTGTAGCAACATTCTTATAAAAAAAAACTATATATTCCGATTAAATTGAATACAGATCAATAAATAATGAATTTTCTAAACTTTATCTTGAATAGTTGATAAATGTAGGGCGAATATATAAGTAGTAAGTTTGGCAGTGCAAATAGGAATAGTTAATCACTCTCAACCGAACTATAAATAACTTCCACTTGCCCTTGTTTATCAAGCGCTCCGAAGGTATATTGATTCATGTAAGTTATGTTAAGAAACTATGAGACGCTTTGGCCCTAACCCTTAACCCTGAAGAGAAATTGTGTATCTTATAAATTATCTTTCATAGGGCAATCATTTACAAAGTTCAAGATAGTAGCTAAAGTTACTATCAACACTTCCTGAGGCGTAGAAAATTTATTATAAAATGAGATGGGAACTTCACTATTATTTGAACATTATCCACATTATTTAAAAGATTAAAAGCTAAAACGATCCAGAAAAACATTAAAGCTGAATTTGTAATATTTTGATATTTAAGTTACTTTTATTTAAATTGTTATTTTTATTATAAAAGTTTATGCTAAGTATTTAGAACCGCAAATATTCTATAAAAAGTATTTGATGTTATTACAATCTGTAAAGTTTGGACAAAAACATTTCTCATTACTTAAATTCCATTGAGATTACAGCTGTAACTGAAATAATACTTTCTTTTTCATACAAGTCTGAATGTAATTTGTTGCTTGTCAGTCATGTCATCACAGTGACTATTCAAATGGTGGAGAAGTAATTCAATCTACTTCCACTTAAGTTGCGTTTTGCATATCAAAGAGTTAGTATTCAATACGATCAACATACGGAAACAACAAGATAATTAATAAATAATGAGAACGATCTCAGTTTATGTTTTAATGACATTGACATTTCGCTGACGCAATTATTAGTTATTATACTGCGATGATGATATTACAATGTGAAGTCACGAGGAAAACTTGATATGAATTTACTTTTGATGGAAGATATATTTCATTTCATATTTTTGGTTCTTAATTATTTGAGACAAATTAAATTGATATTTTTTATTACGAAATCGGGATCAAAAATGCATGCACGTCGTAATTTAATTGATTTTAATGAAAATGTGATTTTATTTCAATACGATATAAAAATAGAATAAAAGCTTTTGACTAAAGTTTTTTTTTTGATCAATTCAATTAAATCTTGGTCTGTAAGGAAGTAAGGATCATCAAAGGATGTACGTAATAATATTGATTTTAAGATGATGTTTTGAGTCGTTTTAAAGAGATTTGTTGAAAAAATGCTCTTGTGAAATTGCAACGATGTGATTGCAAGACGGAAAAGTTGGAAGCAAAAAAAAAGTTTACTTGTAATGGAAATTTTCTTTTGACATAATTATATGAGGCCAATTCGATTACATGTTACTCTGTAAGGAAAAAAAAGTAAGATCTAAAAAGGTTGTACATGATATTGATCTAAAGTGATGTAATAATAAAAGGATCTGAGAATTTACTGATTTTAGCTTTTGTAGTGAATATTTACTATTATAAAATTGCGCTGACGTTATTTCAATAGGAAAAGTTTAGAGTTGAAAAAAGCTTTTGAAGCAAGTATTTTCTTTTAATATAATTATTTGAGGTAAAATGAAATAAAAATGTTATTCTCAAAGGAAAGTATGAATAAAAATGGATTCTCATAAAATGGATTTTAAGTGCACTAATAAAAAAAGGATATGCGTACTTCCTGCGGCGGTGCGTTTCAGCTATTTATTATTTGGTTCGTAATAAACGAGAGAGGACGATGGTATCCCAAAAAGTGTTTATGAAATCGTTATGAAACGTACCCGATGCAATTTCCTGCAGGTACGAATGTGCATAAACAAACAAGACAATATAAATGCTGATACCGCAGCAATAGTTAAAGGATAGTGAACATATACACGCATAACAACATAGCAAAACGCAAAGTAATGCATACTTTCGGAGCAAACGTAATCCATCCATCGCTTTTCGTTTTAATGCATTCAGAGAGAGAGGCGTAAACGTTATTTATTCCACGTGGAATGTGACCAATGTGCGCAGCAGTTCCAATGCGAATGAAAAATAATGTCGAATTATCCCACTTTTAATTCCTGCACATTCTAATAAATGGAAATTCCATCATAATAAATAAATAAAAATATGGAATAATATAATTGTTATCGATAGCAAATGTAAATTTAATGCGATGTAAACTATTGATTCCATGTTTCCAGGGAAACATCTGCAATTTTAATGAATTGTGTGTAATTACAGACGATACATATTCGATAACTAGTTTAGATTCTTCGAAGCTGTTCGGATTAATTCGAGTCAATTTATTTGATTTAATATTATTTTTTCCTTTACTAAATACAATCTATTCACACAATAAGGACATTGTCTAATCAAATTGATTTAAGTTTTACTTATTTCACATTAATTCATAGGAAATTCGATTTTGTACTGTTGACACAAAAACGAATCACATTTATTCAATAATTCAAAGAATATAATAGTAATATTAATGCGAGCAATGAAAATTGTAAATAATAATTATATGCAATAAAGAAAAATCTAATTACTAAATTAAAATCGAAAATAGTGATTTAAGTCAATACAGCTGTCAATAACTTCATTTATTTTTTATATAAATCTTAAATCATCAGAATTTTGTGCAATATGAAAGATAATAGAAAAACAAAAGATAATAGAATACTAAGATAGTGTAATTAATCCTATGAAATCGTTTTTTTTTATGTCCTTTATCGGGATTAATACAACTGAAAAATGAACAGGAAAGCTCAAAATCCAAAATAACAAGTTTCTCTATAAATGTGTTAAAGTTAATATTATTATAAATAATTAATAATGTTGCGTCACTAACAAACTTATACTAAATACTCTTCCTTATGCTTATAAGTCATTTCATTAATAATCAATAATTTGATAACTTCAGATAAATGTAAATTCACTATTTTTATTTGTTTACAGAATATGGCTAACCTTTTGGTGCTTTTATTGTGATTCGATTCTGTCACTTTTCGTGTTTTCGCATTGTTCAATCAATAATGAATTGTTTAATGCTAATTATTATTAAATAATTCATTATTGAATGATGCAAAAAAAAAAGTATTTTGATTACCAGAATCCGGATAAAACTTATCACTTTTAAATCTCGATAAATCAATCACATTTCGTAAGTCGTAAACAAATATATGTATGCAGCAAAAATATGTTGGCTTCTAGAAAACATTGTTTTATAGATATTAATTATTGAAAAAAAAAACTAAGTTTATAGGTTACTGAAATTATATTCTATGATAAACATCTCGCTAAACTATTAATAGTTACAAAACGTAAGCAAATATGTGTCAATTCAAATATGTAAATTCAGAACTACTTGAAATTACTTTATTTAAGTAAATAAAGTTCTATTATTTATGATTGTGCGATTTAGCTATAAATAGATTTTTATGGTCATAATTCGGATAAATCAGAATCATTGGTAAATCTTGATAAATTAATCTCAAATTTTGATTTCGAGACGTAAACAAATACACGTGATATGTGTAAATAACAACAGCAAAACTTCAATTCATAAATGTCTATAAAGAATTTACATTGTAAATAAGTTTTCTTTAGTGATTATTCTTCATTTTTTGCCTTACCCTCTTTTAATATACTATCATAGATTCTGTATGTGGCTTCGCAGTCAACGATTTTCCTCCTGGACGCTTGCCCATCCAAACTCTTGCTGCGACTGCGAAAGCCTTCCTCGCATTTGGGCTGATC
The DNA here is from genome assembly GCF_001412225.1 of Nicrophorus vespilloides. Lineage (NCBI taxonomy): Eukaryota > Metazoa > Arthropoda > Insecta > Coleoptera > Silphidae > Nicrophorus > Nicrophorus vespilloides. Next base: position 294,851 of record NW_017098910.1, read on the forward strand.
CTCGCTAACGCTGCAGCTGTTCCTGCGAGTACCATCGGATCGCCAACTTTGCATCCGCTTCCCGAAGTGCCTGATCAGCTCCTGTATGGAATGATGATGATGGTTCTGCTGTCTGTTCAGGTACGTTGCTTTCGGGGAAGAGGAATACGGACTTGCCGTACCGTTAGTCCTCGGCGACGACCCAAACGGGGTGTCTATGCTCTCGGTGGGTGTGCGAGGTGAGGACGAAGAGTCCGGACAGCTATCGCTGCTCGGATTCGAGGGTGGTCCGATTGGGTAGTGATTGTTATGATAGAAACGACCATTTTGGTATCCGTTGTACTGGTATTGTTGTAAGTTATTTAAGCTGTTCATCTTCAAGCCTTCGCAACGTACGGATCACAAGAAACACTTGTTTATATTTTTTTTATATATGCAATACTATAACGCACAGCACTGGAACGAAACGACCAATTAAATTTAATACACCCGATCATACATAACGCATTGCCAATATTAAACGATATTATAAGATCGTGTTGTGCAAGTTTTATATTTTTTTTTACGTTGATAAAAACGAATTGTTCTAGATAGAGACATTATCTACGACCGACTGAGATAATCTAATATTACTTTAAAGGCGATCCCCCGCGAATTCCCTTACTTTCTTAAATACACTTCTAGAAGCGCAAATGAGATTATGTAACTTTTCTTTACATCATTTATTACAACATTTACCAACTTTTAATGTTCCTCATTATACACTTGATGACTTTCGGTACCGATTATTTTAATAATTGTTACTTAAAATAGAAAATCCAACGTTTAATGCTGCAATCGCGAATATTGACATAACACTAATTCACAGAAGTGATTGATGATTCAATTAAATTTTCATACTAGAAAGAACATGTTCAATTCACCATACAATTTGCTAAACGAATTTCGGACTATTTCAGACCTAGAACAAATATTCGGATGGTTCTTTCCTGATTTTCAATTCAATAGCTTCCCTAAAACAAGAAAGCTAATGAACTAGACATGATTATAAAGTATCTACAGCTATATATCGCATAGGGCGACATCAATCAGTCCGCATTTATTATAGTCTAGTTCGAATATTTTGGAAACAAAGAAAACTTTAATTGAGTATAATAAAAAAGTTGATACACCAAATATATTATTTATGCATAAATGATAGGTTTTTCAACTTTATTTTTGTGCGATTTTAAATTCCTAGATATTAGTGATTTGGTAAATTAACATATCAATTCTTGTCTGACAACTAATTCAAACCATTGAAAGTACAATCAATGTTAACAAAATGTCGAAAAGAAATTAAATGAATACTTCGTTCATATTTCTAAGAATTTTAAAGGATGAATCTATGTTTTTAATAATTTGTTTCTATTAGAATAATAAGTTAATTTACCTAATTTATTCTTTTGGTTGTTTTCAGACACTTTATCTAAAATATGATTTGAATTTTTCTATAAGTTGTTAACTGAACAAACTATAAATTCGAAGCAAAAGGTTTACAATAGCCAACACATTTGATCTGCTTACTTAGATAAACTGTAAAGCAAATAAACATGTTGATATTTGTTTCTATAATCTATAAAATTGAAAAAAGTATCATTTCACATTAAGAAATAAATAGAATTACAACAAAATTTCACCTAGTCCGGCTTCGATCAGTCCGGGATATTGGCAGTTACCCGAACTATGTTAGATGTATATTTTAGTAGAATATTTATAATGTCTTAAGATCTCACAGAAAAGAAACAATACTGCACTAAACCAAATATTTTTTTTAATGGTTTTCAAACTTAGTATAATTTCTAGAATAACGATTTTTAAATGAATTATTCTTGAATTATTGTATTTTAAATACTTAATTGTGTTTAGTATAAAAGTTATTTATTCAGTACAAAAATTAGTTTTTCGTGTAGATGTACTTCTATAAACAAACAAAAAGTCTGATAATGAACATAATTTGATCCACGCGAGAGATTGACGATTCAATTATCTTCCATCTTCCAACAATTTGATGTGAGAAAACTCTACCCATTCCACCGTGTAACCTTCTAATTTATTCCCCATTGTTTAGACCATCATCATTAGCATCGGCATTATTACGATGAAGACAAGATGTAAACAAAGTGGATGAATGCAAATTCACGGAATTAGCGTCTATGCACAAATCGCCCCGACGATAGGAATCAATAAGCGCCAGATTCTCGCAGCGCAACCAGCCTTCTGGAAGCGGCGTATCGCTGCAATCATTTTTGATCTCAACGATTATTTGCATACTAATGGCAAATAATAATCTTCTCTCCTCCATTTACCACAAAAGCGCATATAAAAATAAGATAGTAAATAGACGAATAATTGTATCTAGTAAACAAGCGCGGGTTAATAAACTCTGCGTCAACTGATTACGAAACACAGTAGAATCGACGTCCACCTTTCAATTATATTCCGTAACGAGGAGTATCGTACTACTGCACAAACATAGTACGCAGGTATGTGCTGGCAATGCATCCAATGCGACATTTCCTCATATCTTATACCAAAGTACATTTATGACTTTTATTTTGTTTTTAATATCATTATTATTAATTAATCAATGTTTTAAAATTGTAACAAATTAATTAATTCTTAAAATTTCTACAATCAATTTCGCAGCAGAATTTTTACAAAAGAAACGAAAAAGTGAAGACAAATAATAATGATTTCCTTATTTCACATCCTCATCCTTAGGTAAATAATATAGTTAAAGAAATACAAACGAAACATAAGGTCTATTATGTAATTGCATGCCAGTTTCGAATTACCATTAATGAATGCGTACAGGGTCTCTGAATTTGAACAATAGTAATTCGATGCGCATTAAGATTTACCAAGCAAAACGCTTTTAAACTTAGTGTTTTACATTGTTTTTATCGAGTCTCTTTATATGCGTAACAAACGTATTTCTTTTTATCATTAAGATATGTTATGTTGGATTCGCATAGTCAATATATTAGCATTGACCTCTTGAACCACTAAGGAGGTCTTTCAATTGATCCAATCACAGAAATTTCCAACGTAAAGGAATTTATAAGTTGCTTATGCAATAAAACAACAATCAATTCTCATATCGATTAATTTGTAAATACAAAAATTACATAACAGACAATTTTCCTAAGATAATTAGGAGAAAAAAAAACTTACTCAGTTATTTAATTATCAATCAATTCATTATATTTCAAATTTAAAAATAGGTAAATTAATGAAACTAATAGTGAAAGTACTTAATATAATATAAAATTAAATTTTCTAAGTGTTCAATAGACACATTTGTTTCTATAAGAGAACAAATTCGAGATAGATAAAACAAGAAGAGAAATATCATAAGAAATACAGATAGTAACATGTAAAATTAGATATCAAAAGTGTTTTATTTACATCCTATTTCTGTCGTTTTACATTATTCATAATCAATTCTGTTAGAACATGAAGTAAAATTGAAGGCGGAAGACATTCATTGGATAAACTTTCCAATGAATGGTTACCATTGTTATATAAGCATGTTAGCATTCTAAATTAAACTTATATAATTGAAACGTTTAAGTGTTATTGCACTATTATTGTGAAATAATTAATCAAAATAAAAACTTATTGAAATTGATTTAAAACCATTATGTTATTGCTTGAATATTTACAAGTTTATCTTGGAATTTTATTGAAAACTAAAAATTTCTTCTCCATTATTCAGAATTTTAGGTAAAATCAGTGCATTTGAAGTTATTTACATTTACCTATATGTTAAGATAAACATGAATTTTATAAGAAATATTTGGTTCATCAATTAAAATCAAAAATTGTTTTATTACCATTGACATAAACTGTCTATTGACATGATCTAAAAATAGTGAGTGAAAAATTCGTGATGGAAACATAAATAGTCATTAATAAATGGACATTACCCAAACGCTTTTCCGAGCGAACATCGAACAGTTTAAATCGTATTTCCACCGGCTTGTCGGTTTCGGTGTCCGCACTCGACAGGCCATTATTGCCAGTCACCTTTTGATTGAGACAGACGTTACAAAAGTTCACGTAACTTATAATGTTGAAAACCATGATGGGCCAGCATCCTCTTCTTTTAACTCGTTTTTGCAATTTTCGAACATTCGAACTTTCCAACCGCTCAGCAACGACTGCTTCAAGTTTTAGTTTCCACGCTTCAAACTTTACGGTCTGGTGATTTACCTGACCCGCAAATAAAGGTAATCGTAAAATTTCCCCGCTTATAACATTATTTCCACCTATTTAAAGAAAACGGAAATGAATTTCAATTCACTGCGATTAAAAGACGTCGAACAGCGCGATTTCCCAGAAATATGCATTACGTTAATCAGAGGTTTACACGTTCGTTGCCTCGGGTTATGATCATTAATGAAAATGATCTCAACGTAATGTTTGGGGAATTCCTCATCACATTCATATTAGGCGTAGCATTTCATTTACAAAACTCTCCTATCGTCAAATTCCGATAAAACCTTCTTTGACTTTTCACTTCTTCTATCTAAAGATGTTTGAAAAACAATGTTGCACAATTTGCTTACTTACTTACAAAGTACGTGAGATCGGTCACGGTCCAACGAAGCTTTTGCCTCCGGTTCGTATCCATTCTAACGCGTGTTTCAAGCTAATTGTAGTAAACAACAAATTCGTTGCACTTGAAAAATCGATTAAATCGCTTAAAACCCGTTGTTTCACAATCGATTTACTATATTCCAATTACGTTCATGATGTAATGACATTTTAGAAGTATTTGCCGTGAATTATACAGCATACACAAAATAATAGGAAAGTAGTTATGAGATAACATCTACATCGATTACATTCTTATTACGTATTAGAATTATAACATGTATTTGTCTAAATGATGAAATGCAATCATAATTTATTGTAGTACTCATCCAGTATTTATTTAAAGTTCTAACAATTATTATCATTCAAATTTGGCGCCATGCATAATTCCACCAGACGTGGAATAGCAAACATTAAACTCAATCTACAGGTAAATTAAGTTATTAAATCAATAAGATATTTAAATCTTCAAATGAAACCTGACTGTTTAAATCAAAATCAATCATTATTGTATAACTACCAAGCATATTTCTTTGTAGTTGTACTCAATTGCAAATGTATTATACCAGATAATTGCTTATGTGTCAACACAAGATGTTAGTTGTCATTTTACATCACATTAAAAATGTAACTCTGATGTATATGATTAATTAAATTAATCGTCTGTAGATGAAACGATGAGCGAAATGTAATGAACGGAATTTTACATTGCGCATATACGAATAAAAAAAGCATCCAATTAGTATAAGGTAATTAAGGAGTTTTGATTAATCGAAAAGACGCAATTGGAATGCGCATTCTCCCAATTAATTAAGCATTTGCGAAGGCCAATTTGCATCAAATTTACCCATCTTAAATTGCGCACGTAAATCTGAAATGTAAAACCTTACCAATTAAATCAAAACTCGAGAATTTCATTCATCTACTATAACTTGAAATTTAAAATTGTTACGTAAATAATTGAATACAAAATATTGTTGAAAATAAATGAAATTTGATATGAAAAACTGAAATAACAACATGTGTGTGATAGCAGTGGCAAGACAATTTTGAGTTAATTTTATGCAGAACTGTTAAATGTCAAGGAGCTCGTTCAACGAGCTCGAGTGTATTAAGAACTTAAATAAAACAAACACGATAATTAACAATTATTTATGTAGGTATAGTATGGATTTTGAAAAAAAAATTAAAATAAAGAATCGGACGTGAGCATAACAACAGTAAAATATGTGTTTGTTTGCTTGCTAATACAAAATATCATAAAATGAAAACGCGAGAAGGCCATACTCTTTATGCGGCTCATTAATTCTTTACTTCTTTACTAATTGCAATAATTCCAATTCAAATTTATTATATCGATGACTTGCCTTGAGTAAGGCATGTATTATGACTTACATTGAAAAATAATTTTCATTTCATTTTAAGTATTACTAATGACATTGATTAATAACTTTAGTAACTTTGATATTTATTTAAGCTATTTTCAACTAAAATGAATAATGCCATTAAAAACTTGCTACGTAATAAAACATGAAATGTAACCAATTTTTTAATCAATAAAATTTCCTTCCAAATATTTTATATAATCATCATTATGATTATAACAATTTCATCAAATTATCAAAATTTGTAAAATAACACAAAAAAAAGTAAAACTCCTTCGAATTTGAAATTTCCTTTTTTATCATAGCAAACATAATAATTATCGTAATAAATATACTTTATTTTCTACACGTGTTAATGCATAGAGCTATAACAGCTCATAAAATTTTTGCATGAAATCAATCAATTCTATTAACCAGTTTTTGAATACAAAACAAAGTTAAACAAGAATGTCATAGAAATATTACTAATTACTTAATTTAACTTTTATCTAAAATTGGGTTGTTATGTATAATTATTTCTAATAACAGTAACAATTTTCAATGTGTCAGCAAAAATTCTATTGATTAAGGCTAAAAAACTATCAATTACAACAATAACAAAAAAAAGTAGTTTCATTTACCTTGTTAATCAAATTCAATTTTAAAAATACTTTGTAAAGTGTTTTTTTGTAGGCTATAACGTATGCCACATCAATTACACTGAGTGAAAATATACATTTATATTATGAAATTTATAAATGTGAAATAAATTAATGAAAATCATATATACAACAAACAAAATAGAAGTGTTTAGAATATAGTACAAATCTGAATTAGACAAAGTCGTAGTACGTAAACAAGATGAAATAGTTTATGTCTTATGTGATTTACAGCAAGCCAATATTATTTGAATCGAGAAAATCCTTCGAACTTGGTTGAAAGCCAAATCAAGTGTGTGTTTGTCTATTAAACCAAACGCTTAAAAACAAGCAATCCATCTTACTGTAAAGTCAATTTAAGAATGAGATGCGTATTCGGAGGAGCGAAAGAAGTAAAATAAATATTGACTGCTTTTTATTATCCTGCTTTTGTTATGATTTGCATTTAGTGCGGAGATTCGATTGAGTACGGAACTCGAGGAAATACACAAAAAATATGCAATAAATCGTGGATGCGTCTGTATATTTATGGTTGTAGCTACCAGTGATGACATGATCATTGGTGGAAGAGGAATAAAGAGAAGGACGAATGCGAGTCACTACTGGAAGCATCGGATTATTTCGATATAGCCGCGCATCCGCGTTGCTCTAAAAGCGGGAATCTGGCGCTACGTGACCTGGGTCACGATTCTCTTTGGCGAGACTCGGCATTCGCTCATCCGTTTCTTGCGAAATATACCTACAACTATTTTATTAAATTTGTAGCAACACTTGTTGAAGGATAATGAATGAAAATCTGGGGAACGGACGAAATATATTTCAGTATCTAAGCGAGATATGCACTTTTGACCTACCACGAAATCATATCTAAATTATTGCATTTTAACAAATTGTGCTATCATTGAATATTTTTAAATAAAATTATTTATTTACAAATCGTTTATTCTATACAAATTAGTATTGTACATCACCTTTGGGTCGCGTTATTTTTTAATGGATCGTGAAATGACAGCTGTCACCATGTGTCAATGTCTGGAATTGGTGAGAAAGTAGGTCGCAGTACAACCACAAACAAATATGTTGGGTCGTTGGGTAAAAAAGTTAAAAAACGTTGTTGTAAATACAGAAAATGTGACAATTCAGTAAATTTAAATATACAGTAGAAAATGTAATTTATTACTAATTTGATGACTTACTAAATGAATCGAATGAATATTTACATGATTTAATAAAATTACGCAGAAATGCTTCAATTCAATTAGCAGATAAAAATATACCATTATTAAACATTTTAGTTAATAAAATCTAAAATTAATTGCATTAAAAAAATTAAGCAAATGTATACATTTACTAAATATATTTTTTGCAATAAATGTATTATTTATATAAAAAATCATGTTCATATTTAACAAAGTATACAAAATATATATTAAATTACTTAGTTAAAAAAGGGATCATAAATGATTCAAATTTAATTGGCAAATAAATATTATTTATAATTTACAAATCATCAATATTAAATCACATGAAAACATATATTCACTGTATAAACTCAAGCTTCTTTTGATCTCGTTGTGTAAATGAAAAACGCTGTTGACTCCTGTTTGCGAAGATAATAATTAATGAGTCGAGTGCATGTAGGTGGTAGAGAGAATATGATGTAAAAGGTTGAAATTTTTGACCTATGGGCTACGAGACGAGCCGGGAGAGCATCGCTATTTTTAGGGCAAGGTGAACCGAAGAAAATAAGAAAGAAAAAGAGATAAAAATGGAAAACGGTACAACGAGAGGAGGCGATATGCTTGGTCATAAATTTAAGATTACCAGAATACTTTGTCGTTGTTTCGACGTGGAAATCTGTGTCGCAATGCCAGGCTACAACGAAAAAATATAATAAAACGAAGGTCTTTGTGGATTTTCAATACCATCGAAATACATCATTCTAGAATGTTGCATCAGTATTAAATGTTAATCAAAATCAAAAGTTAATTTATAAATTATATAAGTATTACTTTACAAATTCTTTAAGTTTATACAAAGTAGTTTTCATTTTACATATTCCGGCTTTACAAAAATAAAAATGTTAATAACAAATTACTTCGCAAAAAATAATACAATGCAGAGATTAATTTTAGATTTACATATATAAATAATGCATTGATTCAATGTGCAAACATAAACACACGTTTGCTTATATAAATTTGATGTCTTACTTTTATGAAGTTCAATCATTTCTATTCATATCATTATCGTCGTTTAATTACGCGTTTTCTCAATTAAAAATATTACATAATTCGCAAAAATATACACGTTGCACAAATTTGTGGAGAGGAAAACATAAAATACACGAATGTACCGAGATCAAAGGCTTCTTTCGCAACTATTACGACGATATAAATATTAAATAAACAATCGCGTTTCAACGCCCACCGCTCTTTTGAAGACAATAAGCGTTTGCGAAAAACATGTTATTTACAACTATTAATTAATGCATGTATTCTTTTATGCAAAAAAAAACCATCAAGAATTTAGGGCGCATTTTCTTGTTCTGGAAATAAACACATTTCATTTAAATATCAGTTATATATGGTAATTATTACAACAAATTTTAACTTGAAAATGTTGTTTTAGCTCATCAAAGTTTACGTTTATTATTTTGAGCCTACAAGTTCTCATTTTACGTAAAGTTACAAATTTGCAATAAATTTAAAAAAAAAATATATTTTTTCTATTTAATCACTTTTTAAAGTAGATGTGTGTTGCTGAAACGCAGGTTAAAGCTTTGTTTTTTTCAAAATCAGATTTACGTCAATGTTAAATGCAAACAGAATTTTATGCAACTAAGCTTTTAATAGCACTCCACAATTCTAATTATACATAAACGAACGCAGGATTTTAATCAAAACGAATAAACTGGAAAACAATTTTCCCAGTTTATAGTCTATTACTCCAGGATTTAGATGGAAATTTAATTGACTTGTATTAAATTTGGAAAACTTATCTATTTGAGCAAGAAACTCGTTAGACTCGGCGATTACATGTTAATTCGATACGAAAGAATAAACAAATTTACATAATCTATTTGCATTCAAAGCAATTAAGTCAATTTCGTAAAGATCAACACAAAAATAAATACTGTTTCTTTTATATTCCATAATAATTGTCTCAAATTCAATTAGAAAATTTCAAAATTAAATTCTAAAAAAATAGCACAAAATATTTACATAAGTCTCTTTTTATGCGATTTTAAAGTCCTCGCTGTACTATGAATAATAAATCTATTAAAGTCTATAAACTATTTCCTGATGGTCTACAAAATAATTAAATACAAAAAACTATTATTGTAATGAATTTATTAAATTTGTAATTATTTGAGTTTGATTCGAATATGCAATACATTTAAAAATAAATTAATATTATATTTTAGTTATTGTTGCTTTAGTATTAATTTACAATAGAATGACTAAAAAGGTTTATTTTTGAACTTTGTTTAAATATCATAGCAGTCCATTATTGAAATACTTTTGACAAACGTCAAAAAAAATGTTAATTAAAAAGTTTTAAAATGAAAAACTATATAATCATTAGTTTCCACTTGAAAAGTTCAATAATTATCTTATTATTGCCTGATAAATGTATATCTGAATTAATGAAAGAGAGTTTATTGACAACTTAACTCTTTGAAGAGCCAGAAATTCCTAAATTTCTAGACACTTCATCAAATGAATCAACATCGGATGGTATGGCTTATCAAATTTCATCCCTTGACATACCAAATTCCTTTCCTTTCCTGGACATTTTATAGAAAATTATAATAATGCCCCACTAGGAATGTTCAAAAGGTGGAATTCTCAAAGAATTAAAAGATTATTGATTTTCTAGTAGACTAATGACAGTTAAACAAATCTGACGTCTGCAATTGAACATGCAAATTTTTTGCTACACATGTCGCAAATGTATGTCTCATACGCATACTATGACTTTAAAAAAATATAACTATAAACTAAATGTTTTATGGTCCAATAAAATATATTTCATGTATTTTAAACCGTTTGCAATTCTCTTTGATTTTATTAACGTTATTGCAATTTTATTGAGTGAACCGAATCGGCGATAAAAATTTTCACCAAAAAAAAAAACAGTGAACGATGAAAAAAAAAAGCTTTGATCACATAGGCGACTCTATTTTGTAAACAGTGGTCTATTTACGTAACCAAGCGAAATAGTATGTGCACGATAAATCGCCGAAAAAATTGGAATCGATCCAACAAATTGGCTTTGGAGAACACTCCGTGTGTGTAGTATAACCTAGTTCAGTGTCAACGCGAATGGAACAATATTTTTTTTTCTTTTGTTCTAATCTAAACTGTCCCGGAAGCGTTGCGCAACCCGAGCACCGTTTGTTATTGTTTGTTACACACACGAAATATATAACATTTACAATTAATACTCCATTTCCGTTTTCTTCCATCTATTATTACGTTCTTTGCGTAATGTAAACGTATTATTTTATTTTGCAAAAAAAAATAAAAACAGTTAATAATTACATTATTATTTTATTAACCAGTTATTGATATGCAATAAATAAACACTTCGTTAAAATTTATTTATAATCAGTTTTCGCAATTAAGACCATTTCGATGGAACTTATCCAATCTTGATTGCATTTAATCTAAATGTGTTTGCAAATTGCGACTTCCGAATTTTGTATCTATTCATAAACAACCTCTTCCACATTCAATTTGTGTTTGTTGCTGTTTCGCTATCTTTTACAAACAAATCAAATAATTATGACCCCCACAATTTTTGCATTAACTTATCTCTCTCGTTGACGTTCGTCTCGACCTTCCGTTCACCTACAATCTCAATATATACTATTTAACAAAATACACAGTAATTCCCATTATCTTTTAATTGAAAGAAGTTTTTACTGTTAAAATTCAATAGAGTTGCACTTTATCAATTTTCATTATGCTTCAATCCAGAAAGTGTTTACTTTTTACACTTGTTTTTTTTTTCAGGTAACTCAAAATGTGCTCATATCAATATTACAACTTAAATTCTATTGTCTTTTGAACTAAAAGATTTCAATCTTCGGTAAAATAATACGGGATTAATGTAAAAAGAAAGTAATTTATTAACTCTTTGAGGGACGGTGGGACACGCATTGTCTCACCTTTTGAACATGCTTAGTGGAGCATTATTATAATTTTCTTGAAAATATCCAGAAAAGGGTTGAATTTTATGTTGATTCAGTTGTCTGACCCCACTTGGGTCTAGAAATTTAGGAACTTGTGGCCTTTCAAAGGGTTAAAAGAAATCGAACCTAACATTCCTATACTAAAGCTTTTAGAAAATCAAATGAGATTTTATATATAAATAAATATTAGAATGTTTGGAGAAACGTAAATATACATTTTATTTTAATTAAATGTTATTTTTAACATTACATAATGAGCTTCTGGCAATGAAGAATATAAATAAACGTGATATGTTTAAGGTAGATGATAAATCAAGTTAAAGGCTCTGCGATAACAAAAGAAAAAAGCAAAAAAAGTGCGCTTACAATGTTTTGTAAAATTCGTAGCGTAGAGAGAGAGAAAAACGGTTACATAAGTTACATAGCATAAATATTTGGACGCGTTTTCCAGTGTTATTCAACGTATTTACTTTGGAGTATAGTGGAGAGACGATTACAATGGTGAAGGGAGAGAAAATGTCGCAGCGGCGAAAACGACTCTAATCTTATCTGGTAAAACGATCGTCACATGGCGAAATAAAAGTAAATAAGAAGAGAGAGAGAGAAAAAAAACACGATCAAAGTGGAAACAACAACAGATGCGACCTTGGACTTATGTCATTTCACTATTTTGCACGTAACGTCAAATTGTAAACAGTGCAGAATACACGAGATTCTGTCACTCCATTCATATGGGAATACCACAAGATGATGATTCAGATGTTTCATTTTAGAAAATGATGTTACTCTGATTTATTTATTTTTCTTGTATAATTGCATACAATTTCTATCTTTAGTAATGTTCTTTAATACAATTTAATAGCAGAAAGAATTTCTTCGTATATGAACAGTTTTTTTATTCAAACTGTACTAATCGTATTGACCTGATAATTTATTAGTAGTTAGAAAGATGAATGTATATTTTTATTTTTTTATTCATATTATTTTCATACTTTTCTATTTATTTTTTGTTGATTTTTATAAAATTGACTTAATTGAAATATATTATATAAATTAATTGCACAAGTTCTTTGACTAAGAAAAAAGATAAATTTGATACTATTAGTCACCAAAAGAGTTTACATTTCATTCAATTTGCAATGAGAAAAAAATGAAGGTAGTTCATGATTATGATACTTCTTCTCAAAACTACTAAATCAAAAAAACTAGATCTTTTTATCATTAATTACTAAAATATCCCACTTAACCACAAATGATTATTAAATTTACATTAATTAAACTATTGTTCAACACAAACTAAGATGACTTCAGCATTTGTTTAAATTCATCGTTTCTCTCTTTCGTTCATCAATAAACTTAATTTAACATGTCATTGTCATAATATCCAATGACATTTGCATGATCTCATCTTTTCACACTTAGAAAATGATGTTACTCTGATTTATTTATTTTTCTTGTATAATTGCATACAATTTCTATCTTTAGTAATGTAATGTAAGACTTTAAATATAGATTAAACTATAGAAAGACATTAAAAAAAATGGGTCATATTATTTAAATGTCGAAACTGTTGAAATCTACAAATAGCTTTTTTCACGTCATCAATTGACATGTCATTTTTAAAATAGAATTTTCACGGTGTTAATGATTTAGAAATAAAAATATCAATGTGCAATCTAATAAAAATCTACATTCAAACGTTTGTAAATAAATACAAAATAGAAACAACATATTTTCTCACTGTTAATAAGTCACAAAATTTAAAGTAAATTAAGTTTAATGCAAATATAAACAGCTGATTTAAACCTGATATATTTTTGAGCCCTAAAATATTAATTATGTATTACGTATTGTCACTAGTGTGTAACATTCGCCGCTTATTAATTTAAATACAATTAATATTTCATAGTGCTTCCAATATAATAATTAAATAATTCTCTAAAATGTATTTGCAATATAATTTATTAGATTAAATTTGAATTGCTATTATGTAAATAATAATGTTGAAAATTACTCACGCAATATTATATTAATGTTTAATTAAACTGTAGCTTCATTTTGTAGCAATTAGAATAAATTAAACAAATTATTTACGAAATAACGTTTCAAACTGTAATTCCAGAACATCGCAATCATCTCTTTATAAATCAATACAATGACCTTTAAAAATCAGCCTTTTAAATCATGTAACTTTTATTTAGATTTAAAGAGATAAAAAGCAACATTATTTTTTGTATATGTTTTGCAACGCACGATTGAGAGAGTTTAACGCCCGATCCGACAATGATCTCATCGTTGCGTATGTCTTCGAATTTCCCGCCTCACTTCACGCTCGCATGCAAATGCAAGCCAACATTCCCGCATATTTGAAGCGACGAAGAAGGAAAAATATGCCAATAACACCACAACTCAAGCTATTCGCTTCAGACGTCGCAAATATGAATTATTGTGATAATCTAACCTACATGGCTCACTATTGAGAAACGGCCTTGAAGCACAGAAAAAAAAAAAACAAATATTACACACATTGTAAACTACAAGGATTTTCACTTTGCAATATATACAAAAAAATAATGTATATTTTTAATTGCTAATTGTGTCGTGGATAAAGTAGATCGTTTAATTGAATCTGGTCTTGCAATTAATTTATGTGGTAGAGCGAAACTGGAATTATGTGGCCAAAATAGAGAAGCTGTAATTAATTTTAATCCAATTTATTATAATAATCTGTATCTATTCACGCAACTTTTAATTAGTAAAGCTTAATTATGAATGCAAGTAGTTTTGTGTGGCTCGTAACGAAAACTTCGAGCAGCGGGGACACAACATAATAACAGCCTAATAATAAACACTGAAAATTGTGGTCTGCGTACACAAACTGGTAACCTTGAACCGCGAGGTTCAAGGTTACAGAGCGCAAAGGAAAAATAATCCCGAGAGCATTTCCATCGCGACGCAGAGGCAAAAAAATATGGTTTAATTGAAATCGTAAAATATGCTATAACTTGATACATATTTCATAGCATCTTCAATTGCAATAAAGGACGCAATAAAAACAAGATAGGGAAAATATCTATTTGGCGACCTCAAGCTAGCATAGCGTGTTGAATAAGTAATCTACATAGTCGAGAGTTAACAAAATCAATAAGTAAATGCAATTTGAAAACACCATTAAATGATTTCAATGCAAATACAATTGTTGTTTACTATAAACTATATAATTTGAATATACTGAACACAACTGTAGAATAATAGTTAAAACATTAAATTCTTATAAGTAATCGATAATATAATATATTTTGGTTTAGGTTTAATTGAGAAATAATACGTTTATTACGGAATGTAATTTTTATGTAAGCGAATTATAAAATTCTTACAAAATGAATAAGAAAAAAAACAAGATTTCAATATGATTACTTATACGGATATGACGATAACAGTGTTTCAGTAGACACAGTTTTAATCTAAACCGGAAACAATAAAGAAACTGAAATCTTATTGATACCATTTAGCCTATTAAAGCATTGAATTGGCGTTCCTCGTAAGTCTTAACAATCCAAATTAATGACACAAATATTAGAGTAATGTTGTTATTATTATACAGGATGTTATAAAAGAAGCATTATCATTTAGTTTTTCCTCCATTTTGTTTTTATTGAGTTTATGACAATTCTATTTACCAATAAACGGTAAAGCTTCTTTGATGATACTCCAATTTGTATAAATATTTCAATCCTCATATAATGGCAAAAAAACTAATAATTAAGAAAAAAAATCATTTATAAGTTCTAAAAAAAATAATTAGTTCAGCTTCTTCTTTTGTGAGACTTTCTAATAAAAAATATCGAATCTGTTTGTTGTTTATATTTTTATTTACAAGCAACAACAAACAGAAACGTGCTTAATATAACGGGTCAACGACACAAAAATGACCATTTCATTGAAAAAAAAATCGGAATAAATTAATATATAGATTATATAATTAATAGAAAAAAGACTGAAATCTCTAAAAATATTTTAGATATTTCTCTAATTAAAAAGATTGAATAAACTATTGATTAAAACAAATAAAAAATAATTAAAATGAATCAGTTACACCTCTTTTACGATATACTTTTACTACAGTATCTGCTTGTTGTTATTTGCAAACATGATCAATGGGATCAATGACACAAAAATGACCAGTTTATTATTGACAAAATGGGAACAAAAAGAACAAAGAAGTGAATACACATTTCTCAACCGTGAACTAAGAACAAACAGGAAACATTTAATACGACAACAAACATTCGCAATACAAACCGCTCTTAACTGCGGCGTGGAAATTAACAATCTTTAATTGCTCGTAATTGTCGCAAAGATATTAAAATAAAATGAGTTCGAAGATATTAAAATAAAATGAGTTTCTTATTAAAAAGAAATATCGACTCGGGCGTAATTAAAATTGCGACGAAGTTATATAATTCCAATAAATGCAGCGCCAACAACAAGCTTCCTTTCTGTTATATTAAATTGAAATATTTTTAATATAAATTATATCAACTTATTATGAAAGTTGACAACGAAATATTCTGTTGGCATTTAATTATAATTAAGCGTACTTCATAAACTTTAGTTTTTTTTTTTAATTTTATTTAATATAATAAATCTATTATAAATGTTGACACCAAAATGTACTTTTGGCATTTAAATATATTATTTATATTTTATAGATAGACTTGAGTCTGAACTGAAAGTTGCCATTTGGCAGCAAGCAAATTTTTGAAAGTGATTCTAAGAAAGTAAATATTTTAGAAAACAAGAATGATGTGGAGTTCGTATTGCAGTATTCTTAAAAGTGTCAATGACAATATTTATTAAGGAATCTAATCAATCAAACGAACAAATAAATAACGATGAAACTCAAATTGAGAAATAATTATTATTTGTTTCCCCACACACATTTCAGTCCACGTAATATATTACATTGCAATGTCAATATTTGTATTAAACTAATTTTATATGATTAGCATTGCACGTAATGCAACGTGAAGTATTTCTATTCAGCTGTTCATTAAATGTATAAAAATATTTAATAAACTTTAGTTTTTTTCTTCCTCAAAACATTTCTCTTATGAAGTAGAATTTAATGAATAGTAAACTTTTAGAAAAGTTTAGTAAACTTTTATTATATATGTACAAATATATATTTGTTGTTGTTCGAACAGCAAAAAAAGTTGAGTAACGCTGGTCTAGTTCAGTGATTCTCAAAGTGTGGGTAAAATATTTCTGGGGTCGCAAAAAATTAATTACAGAACAATTCTGATTGTTTTTCTACACATCATTCTTTGGGAGTCGCAGAAACTTTTTGTCTCCAAAAGTTTATCTCGAACCAAAAAAAGTTTGAGAATCACTGGTCTAGATCATTATAATGAATATGTCCAATTTTTACAATACTTTTATTATCTATTTTTTAGTTCAAATAGTTATAATGGGTGTACTGAACGTAATAGTATCTATTTTAGCAAATTATTATGATTATATTTGTTACCCATCATAATTATTATCTGCGACGTGCATTGCTTAACTATTGAAAATTATCCTATATTAAGTATATTGTGTACAGAATTATTATCAATCTGATTAAATTAATTATAAATTTATAATTGTGTTACTCATTAACGTCACTTTACCAGCAAACAAAACATATCCTAATTGATTGGAAATAAATATGGTTTAATTAGTTGCTAATTGATTATTAATTAAAGTAATTTAAAAGTTACGTGCACAGGAAATATTATCAATATTTAATTTAAATCTTCTTCATTTTATACAACTTCCAGAAAATTATTCTTAATTGTTTCGGAAAGATATTTCTTATAAAATATTGTTATTTTGTACAACTTTCAGAAAAAATAAATACATTTTAATTTTAATTTTTTTTTGCATAAACATAATTTGTAAGATATAGAATTTGCAACTTGTAATTTTCATTTGAATTTCAATCTTCAATACACGTGATTTTAATGAACCAAAATTTTAAATTGCAAAAAATATTAGAAAAGTTAGTATTAATTAATAATAATTATAATTACAAGATTTATTGGTGCTTTCGACCAAACGGCTATCGATTTTCTGACATTCTGCACAATAATTATTGAATTTGATCTACTAAACAAATTATTTTATATGTTATACGTATCATTTTTTTCGTTGTATACTGCGCATCACTACTTCCATAGTTGGCGCTCCAAAGGATAGCACATATATGGCAAGAATTTCAGAAATCCATAGTAGTGCGCATTTTTTGATGAGATAAATAAATCTTTTTTTAATGCAATTTCTAAACTCGTTCAAAATTGTTTACATTTCTTTTTCTTATATTTTGCAATATTTTCAAGAATGTTTATTTGTTTTATTTATTGTGAATATTAATAGATTCATTTTAATTACTAAATAATTATTTATTTATTGATATAAATATTTTAGAAAACTTATTTATAATCCTACAATTAAAATATAATTAATTGCATGTTATTTGTATAAAATAAGATTATATAATTATTGGTTCATGTAGAAGATCAATGTATTCTATTGACTGAGTGAAGATCATCAACGCAGTCTATTTATAGAGGACATAAACAAAGTTGGAATAGCTCTCTAATTGGTAATTCTCCATGAAAAACAAAGATCTATTAGGAATTCGAGAGGAGCGCTCCACTAAAGTGGTCGAACAGGTCCATTATAATAGAGGAAATGTAAAAAAAACATCAACGCGCGCACAGAATGTAAAAGTTTGTAATCAATTAAAATATGATTGGCAATGCGTTATTTAATGGAAACGTTGTTCCTCACCTATAAATCGTCAAGAAAAACGAAATCCAAAAAAACTTTGTAAATTGTTTGCACAAAGTTCGAAATAGTTGAATTTATAAAATTCAAATAATTGTTGTCTTTGGTTATACCAAAGTTCTTAAACACTATGCAAAGATGATGCGTCGGATGATAACAACATCCATGTCAGCCGCATCAGAACCACGTGCAGTTGTCTTTCCTAAGAACACATGTTTCCATATACCGGCTCAGAACCACATGCTGCTGCTATTGCTGTCACAATTATTACCGGCACCCGCGGCAACACTAAAATGACTAAACCGATCGACTCGCGAGCCGCATGAGAGACCCTAGCTAGAAGCAGCAGAGTGGCCTGGCTCTGTCTGCTGGTCGCCCAGTACGCAACTCCGATCACACGGCTATACACCATGGAAGATGAAGATCAATTCCAGGGTTCGATGTTATATATACATACGAATATATTAAGCAACGCATTAGCAGCAGGTATAGCACAGTATGTGTACGTTACGTTAAGGGGGGCTGCTGCACTCTCAAGGTCTTCGTCAATGGGTCAGGCCGACAACAAAAGCCTCACCGTCGTACTCCGCCGTATCCTACAACTCGAATGCATTTCCCCATATTATATAACACCGAACCGATCCATTCTATTACGCAATACTTGCTTATAATAAAAAAAAAACACTTTTTCTTTTTTTCATTTTAAATATTTATACGTACTTATTACTCTTTACACCTTTTCGACACGTGTTGAATGTGACATTATTTTTTTGTTATTGTTAATAAATCTTTCTAGTTGAAAATTATTATCGCACGTTACTCGAAAACGCTTTTGGACGAATTTCAGTCGCAGTATCCGACGACATTCATTTGACATCGTAAATTCATCATACAGGAGAGACAGAGCAGTGTATTTCGCCATGAATACGAACATATGCACTCCTCTTCTCTTTTTTTATATTATGAATATGCGCCAGGACTCATCCTCCATCCACTCATTCAATCCTTTGTCCATGTTTAACATAAACCCTACATTGCATACAAGCTTTTCAAATTGCTCGTATATTAGTGGGACAGATTTCATCACTTCTGTTTTTCTTTCTTTTCAAATGGTGGTGCAGATTCATTATTTATGCACATTCATTAATTTAGGTAAATTATAGTGGACCGCCATTAACACTTTTTATTTTTCCTATATAAATACATAAATACAAAATAATACTCTTTCAATTTCAGTAAACCAAATATCAATTACTTCAAATTCTATATTTTAGTAGAAAAAATATTTTAAAATTGTATTAGTGAAACTTTATAATTGAAATCCAAAATTTGTCTAAATTAATTAATACAAAAAAATAAACACAACAAAATTTAAGATATCAATATTTTCATGTGTATTTTGTTACGCAAGTGTTTTTTTTATTGATTTGTACAGAAAGAGATATATAGTCTATAATTATTTAAGTATCACATTTAAACGCTTTTTTTACTGACCACAATAAATACTTTTGTTGTTGCTTTTTTTTTGTAATAAAATCGGCTTTGTTTATTACCTGGAATCCATTTATATTGCAGATTGATATTGTATGTACAAACAGTATTATGAAATTTGTCTAAATTAATAAAAAATATATAATTTTTTTATATTATTTTTTATTATCATATTTTGTTCCGGAAATTTAACATTAATTTTGAATGTATTGCGTAGTAGGTGATATATTATAGTCCATATTTATTTAAGTATCATATTTTAAGTATAACTTTTTTACTGACCATAATAAAAATGTTTTTGTTGGTTTCATTCGAAAGCGGCTTTGTTTATTACCTGGAAGCCATTTATATTGCAGATTGTTCTATTATTGAAGACTCAAGAGTGCTTGTAATTATAGCATTTGTCCGCGTTTAGTGAGCCAGAAAAAAAACTTTATAACATTGTATATTTTCAAAATTACACATCATAATTTTATAAACAACAAAATACGAAGCATGAATATTATATGTTTGCAGTTATTATATAATATCTTATATTTCACATTATTTTATTCACTGCAATAAAAATATGTATTGTATGCAATTATTGAATAAAGACAAATATTATTATATGCAAATATTTTTTGAATTATTATGCATGATTATTAACATATTTATATTGATGCAAAAAAAAACAATTCTTATTGCAAAGACAGCATTTCTTCATGCAAAACACATTAATATTGGAGGAGCTTTTAGAAGACTCGAGAGGGCCTCGAAATTGTAGTAAATGTCTTAGTGGGTCTGAGTAAATATAAATTTATGACAAGAAGAAATTGAAAAAAAGACTATTTCTCTTGAAATTGTACTTTTCTTTTGTATTATAAATTATTATATACTAATTGTAACTTCAATAATGCAAACTATTTTTTTAATTAATTAATTGTTTCAATTTTAATTAAATGCAAACATAATATAAAATGATTCATATGACAAATTATAATTTATAAATAAACATTTTATTGAGTCAACACTTGAGATTTGATCTTTAGTGTTTATTTTACAAATCTATTAACTAATCTTTAGATATTAGTTAATTAAATTTGAAAATGACATTAATTAATAATTAGAGATTATTTCATAAAAATATATTAAAACCGGTGGAAAATATTTACTGCATTGACACGATTTATTGTAAAATAAATATAGCAAAACCTCGCATAGTACGGGTAATCAATTCCTCCAATATCCCGGACTGTTTGAAACCAGACTAAGCGAAGAACTAAATAAAATAGAAATATACCCTAGAAAAAAAGCAGATAGAGAAAAAAAAGACTGATCGAAGCAGTACTATGCGAAATATTGTTGTATTCGTATTTACTACTACAGATCTAAACCCGAGAGAATACGGCAATTTGCATGTATAATTTTGTTGCGCAATACCAAATGGTGCGAGTAATAACGTTGAACCCACGCGAAATTTACATAGATATGTTTGAAGCAGTAAGATTCGATGTTATTTCTATCAACAAAATATCGAATCACTTAGCACATTGTCTTGTAAAAGAAGTTTGCATTCAAGATTTGCATTTACAAGACACTAATTGAAAATAATTTATTAACGTTATCGGTGCAATAAATTGTAGAAGCAATGTAGTGCAATTTTATTCACATCTCTAAATTCATCTCAACAAAAATTAGTTTACTACTATGTACAAAGTTCAATGGATTCAATCTTATTAGATATTGTTTTGTATATGATGAGATGCGACGACAGAAGAAATAGTCCTGTGTGCATCAAATGGAACCAATTATGTTTTGAAATTCCATTAGCAAAATACTCGACTTCGTTCAAGAAATGTGAATAACGCTGCGGAGATCGCATCTTGTAAAGGTCATAGGTTACACAATGCGTCTTTCAAGATGCAATACTTCAGACTGCCAAAAGAAACTATTTCCAAATAAGAAAAGGAAAACCCTTTGAAGGTGAATAAAAAGTAATTATTTTTAATTAATATTTAACTTGCGCAATATAACACCTGTCATGACACTTTTTAGCAAAGAAACTCTAATATAACAGAATTAATTAATTGACGAATTTGCAATTATTTCGTTATTTTTTAATTAAAAATTGAAACTTTTTTTTCAAAAAATAATGTCCTGAATGAGATCAAATAGATCATATTAAATTCGTGTGTATGAATTAGTAAAGTCAGATAAATAAATGCGACATACAAGGATGATTCATACGGTTTTCTGCTGCATTTAATATAGAATTCAAGGTTATTTATAAATATACTGAACTATCCCCCCAATGAGCCAATAAATAATCAGTAAAAATATTAATTTTACACTTAATCAATAGAATGTTGCGGATTAGCGAAAACAACAAACTAATCAAGAATTGTTGACATCCAATTAGAACCATACAATAACAAGAAAAAGAAAAATAAAGCACGACAAAGAAGTAATTCGTATCAATTAATGTGATAAATACTATACAATTATTAACTCAGTTAAAGTATTTTCTTTGTATTCATGTTGTGCTCATATAAGTTTTGCTTATTACAATATATGTATCCATTTCACACAATATAAATTACCTAATATCGATAAAATTCTATATTATGTAAATAACGTTTCAAGCAAGGTAGGAGTATATCATTCGATTTCGTTGCGGATAAAATAACAATTCCATATCGCCGTAAATACGAAAATATAAAAGATAATTTGAATATGGTTTTGGAAAAGCAATCTACAAAGCGAAACAGATGTGGGTTGTGTTTTGACGGCTCCATCATCATCGTCAACGAACTACGTGTTTACCATATAGAGCGATATTTGCTTAATTATGATATAATATTATTATTATCCAGTTTACCATCACCTGCTTGTTGTTGTTGCTTTGAAGTTCGAAATAAGTATACATTACGCACATGCATTTTCCTCGGCGCAATTCAAGTTTTAGTGTTTGCTGCGAAAGAATTTCTCGGGTTAAAAGCAGTTAAAAGTTCACAACTACTTCCGCAATTTATAGTGACATCAAGTCCCGCGAGGCATTACGTAATATCTTAATATATGCAAATTAAGGAAACTAAAACAGCTTAAAGTGTATAATAATGAAAAAGAAAAATAATATAAGTGAAGAACAATGATGAAACTCTTAGGAAATGTTGAAACGAAGCCAAAATATACATTAAATGATGTTAAGACAAATATAACTTGTTTTAATTATAAATTGAAAAACGCTTTATTGTGAGTTTAATTTTAAATAGACCAAAGTTTCCACAATTATACGTTTCCACTTCCACCAATTATTATATCCTTGATGTAATCAATGCATTAACTGAACTGATAAGAAATATTATATAAAAATCATTACTTCATAATTAAAAATCAATTTTAATATATACTTGATAACATAATACAACATTTGATATATAACCAATGTAGGCTAATCGACTAAAGATAAATAAATCTACGAATTTCGACCAATTATAATAAGAAGTTGTCACATTGTAAATATAAACTCAATTTAACACTGCTCAACTAAAACTATATAACAGCAAGAAAATGTATAATACATTTGTAAATTTTCATAAAAAAAATCTGTTAATAATATTCATATAATATAAACTTGAATTCCAATACTTTTTTAGTTTTTGAAATTACTTGAGAATATACATTCGAAATTGAGAGTATCAACGTTTTTTTTTTATAAAATATTTACAATTTTCTATTTGGAAAGTTACTATTATTTTTGTGCTCTTGTTGTAATTCATAAGGGTAATAATTTCATATTATATATTTTATACAATTGTTGAAAATGAATTCCACTTACATTTTGAACTCCATTCATTTTCAATTTTAAATAATTATTTCATAGTTTAGATATAATTGAAAATAAGGGTAGCAATATCATATTACATAAATTTGTTGAAAATGAACAGCGTGAATTCAGGTACATGCTAATAATGCAAAATCATTTCCAATAAATCTGATTTACTGCGACTCAAGTTTCGCGATGAGAAGGATCTCGTGTTACGCAGGCAAGCAGCATGCTGCAGTCGCGCTAATACCCATTTAATAGGACCCCGTTCGTTCCGTGTCGCAGGTAATAAAAACTGCAACTTGCAGTAAACGTGTGTTTATAGTCAAACACATTTTCTGGATTTAAATATAAACACAATTCTCTGTTTCTCGACGTGATCCCCGTTCCTCTGGACCTATTGTCGCATCGTGCTATGAAAAACAACATGTGCAGATGTGCGGACAGCATAACCAATTAGGTCTAGTGTGATATCATCGGAAACTGAAAACAAAGTTATTCTGCAAGAGGAGTGCAACAAACGTTGATGGGTGCTGTACGTGATTTCATTTGCATGTCAGCGATTTCCTACCCAAATGCACGACGGGTCGGAGAAGACGGATTGTGCACGGAAAATGTGCGCGCATAAATATTGAAAGCCGTCAGGTGTTTATATAATAATCCGACGTCGCAGAGTTCGGCTGTGTGCAGTGCACGTACCATCCTTTACTACACCCTTGTTTCAAGCAACCCCCTTTTCAGCGACGAATCGATACATCACCACCGTCACCGCTACCCACTAACACAGTTTGCGCACTGCAGAAATGGGATCGTTTCTGCAGTTCGCCGATGACCGCAAGCTGATTAATTCGATACGCGTTGATTATTTCTAATTAGATCATTCCCTCATACGCACGCCAATCGCAATCTGTTAATTGGATCTTCTTCTAATCCAGTTTACTAATTGGGTTTGCAGTTTATCACCTGATGCAAATTGCATCCGCGATGACAACATTATATTTTGTTATTCGCATTCGCAGATGACCGATTTCAAATTTACTTTCAAGCTACTAATTAGCAGAAACTAAATGAAAACTTTTACAACATTTTTCACAATACTTTCATTATACTAATTCAAATTAATCAAAATCTACTAAATTTGTTAACAAAAAATTAACTCAATTTGTTATTTAAAAACGTTTTCACAAATTGGTTAAAAAAACATATGTTTTATCCAATTATCCAAAATCTACATTCTCATAAGTAAAAACAGTATTTCTTTGACAAAACATTTTCAACTATTCTGTATTAATATGAACAATAATCATTAATATCAACAGTTGATACTCATTGCTTAATAATGTGATTAGGTCAGAGCTTTGGAGCATTTTATTTAGTTCACGTTCTTAATGTAGAATCATTAATAGTTAGTTCAAATAAAGTTATAGAGGTTAAAGGAGGATTACATGTCTGGCAATTGAAAAAGTATTGAAGACTTACACGCGATTCGGAGCTTTCCAACAACGATCAATTTATTAAAGTCGTTGATCAAATTAAATATATATATATATATACTATTTCAATGTAATTTCAGAACAGAAAGATATTAATAGCAATTTCACTAAATAAATCAAAATAGACAGTTTACATGAAAAAAATCTGCTAATTATTTTAACCCTTTCCAGCCCAAATTTATTTTCAAAACAAAAAATTTAGTTTTATTCAAATCTTTATAAAAGCACTTCTTTAATCATAAAAAACATCTTACCAGTTTTTTTTTCATTATTTAATAGTTCAAAAATATAAAAATATATCTAGCTTCAATTTACTTTAGTTGCATCCAACAGTTTTAATCGTTGAAAGACAAAATTGTATTTAAAAATTAATGATTCCAATTGAAAACAAAATTCTAATATATGTTAATAGAAGACTGATAATAACCATAATCTCTCACCAAAACTCTCATTGCATTGCAAAGTTTATATAGAATCATTATAATATAATGTCTTATAAAAATCTTACCTTGTGATAATTGCTGGGCAGTAGCTCTCTGTAACAGACGAAAAAAACAGAAAATTAATTAAAAAATCGAGAACATCGTCGATAAATAAGCGATTTCTTAACACTGAACTTTAGAATAACTGAGTCTGCATTCGAAGCCGTGTACGTGTTTTGTATATTGTTAATTAATGCAGCATGTTAAGCGCGCTTTAAAGTCGCGCATAATAACAATAATTATTATTTCAACCTATATATCGCTTTCACACAAAACGAAACGCGATCATAAAATTATATTATATTTTATGTATGTGTTTCATGTAAGTTCTCTAGATATACGACCAGCATAAATTCGCTCCATTTGGAAACCGCATTTGTTTTTTCTCGCACTTCCAGACCGAAAATAATGATGCTAATAATAACAGTGATCATTCACTTCCATATGCATCATCGTATGCAACTCGCAGACAGGTCTGAGCACTTCGCTGAAACTAGTTCAAGTTACGCTGTTACCTAATATTTCAATGAGCATTCTCTGCATTTTTAATATTTTTTATATATTGATCAAAGTTAACAGATCAGAGAAATAAAGAACAAATAAATACTTCAATAAAAATGAAGTCTAATTAATGTACATAACAATTAACATACCTCTGATAACAATGCTTCAATTTAATGATGTCCACAATTTCAAGCACAATTTTACAAATGTAAACATATTGAAAGGAAGATGTTTTTGTCGCAAAAATTGAATTCGAAAATAAGAAATTATATATGAAGTTATCAAAATGGTTCAATCAATAAGTTTCGAAAATGTCGATGAATAGGATGTTGAATGTATTATTGAATGCAGAAAATGATGGTTTTTCGGTAGAAGATTAAAAAAGCTCTTCTTGACAAAGGAAATTAAGTTCCTACCGTTATATTAACATCCAAAGATTTAAAAAGTTGCTTAAATGACATTAAACACGTTTCTTTTTTTTTTTTAGATAAAATGATCCTGATTTAGGACGAATTGTTATTGATGAGCGATCAGTGTCAAATTTTAAACTTCATACTTGTAAATATGTTTTCACTTTGTAAGCATCCTATTCGTTAATCAAAGTATGACTGTACATGGATATTTATTAAAAAAAAAAAGTTTCGTTTTGCAGGAGTTTCTCAAGTATCGAAGCTAATCTTTAATCTTCAAAATGTTAATAACAACTTACAATTTTATGCCGTATTCACGAAGAAGATTTCAACTTCCGCACAATTAATTATCTACTTCTCTAAGCATGTCACAATTTATATATATATATATATATTTTAGTATGTACAAATTTTCTTCTATTATGTATTTGTTCCATCTCTTTAGTTCTATTTTTTTTAGAAAATAAAGTTATTTTTCACCTCATTTATTAGCAATTACATGCGTGTAATAGTAGAATGTTTAATTTTCTTTTAAACAGTAATGCCTCGTTTTGTGCGGTTTATTTTTGTATTTAGTTCATCGATTAGTTAATAGTCCAAGATATTGGCGAAACCGATTACCCGGACTATTCGAGGTATTTGCTATATATCCTCAGCATTTGCATTTCTAACTGAGTAAAGGAAAAATATATAAAGAAAATGTAGAAACTTTAATATAATACATATTGTGCGCCTCGTTTTTTTTTTATAAATGCTAAACGAAACACTGCATCAAATATTTGCATTTCATATATGGCGGAGCGTATTTGTCTTGCTTTGCAATTGCAAAATAAGGTTTGGCAAATATTTGCGAACCTGCAAACAGAAGCAACTATTGATATTTGTACACATACAGAGAGAAAGAGAGAGAAAAATGCGACAAGGACAAAGTGCAAATCGAAAATGGACAAAGAATTATTTTATTGTCAATTTAAATTTACATTTGCGGGAAATTCCATTTACCGAAACATACCGTATTTTTTGATTGAATAGGACGCACTTTGTAACTAAAAATCGTAATGCGTCGTATCTAATATTGTAAGACTTACTTTATATAGACATGATTGAAAGAACTCATCATTAAACTAACTAATTTTGTAATTATTCAATTATATATTTTAGATAACTGCAATTGCTGAGAGTGTTGTCTATAATACCAAAATTACTTTCCTTCTTCATAATTATGCAAATAAATGTAATTTGAAATATTTTAATTTGTTTTTATACAATTTGGATAAACACTAATAAAATTTACAAAAATTGTGATAATCTTAAAGAAAAATGTAATCAAAGACTAAGTATATAATCTGGAGATTATCACGATAAAACCATAATAATCCTAAACACAAAGCACCAAATTATTTAATCAATAAACTCGAGCGATTTTTGTTTGACTTTGGAATTTTCTTCTTGATTTCTTTTATTGACTTTATTCTTGTAGATGGTAACTTATTGTTTATAGCCTTTCAATATACAAACTTTCATAATCCTTTGATATCTCATAAGAAATTTATTGTTAAATGCAACATTTTAAGATTATTTAAATCAGTCTACATATCATTTCTATATTTCTTAATATTATAACTTATATTAGAATTAAACAAATCTAAATCTATTTGTAGTTTAATACCTTCACTGTTAATTCATTTCTAATGCATATCCTTGGTATGCGCTCACACGCCTTGCTTTAGTTATTGTAATCAATCATAGAGCACTGAAAAATAACAAGCAATGCTAAGGTGCGAATGATAAATCATGGAAGTATGGCAATGCAGTTATGGTAAATCTTAGATGAAAAGGCTCAGATACCAATTTAGGTTGCAATAAGAATGTTTAATGTATCAATAAACATAGCAAATACAGAATAGGTCACAATCTGGACGATACTTCAAGATCGATCGATGCAGATCTCGAGTACTGAGTACAATAAAAATAAACGTGTCTGGATTAGATTGATATAGAAGATAATAACATATTTATTTAACTAGACGTCGACTAAACAAAACAATCGCTGATAATTATTTTAATATTTGTAAATAAAATAACACCGTTATCTTGTAACTATAGTTTACATAATAATTATAATTTTATTCGTCTATTATTTAATCCAAATACAATATAATATGTTTCTGAAAAAAACGTGTATTTGCAATAACCTCCAATAACGAGATAAAAATGATTCGATCATAAATAGAAACCTTTGTGAAATGTTTTACAAAAATTAAAAATAGTCAATTATTAATTGCGAATTTTATATAATTAGACAAATTTTGGAACGGAACTAGTTCATACCTGTACTTTATCTTTAGTTAAAATGTTATCAACAATTTTTAAAATCAGCACGTGGTCAGTAGTATTACACCGATTATTACAAAAAAATTCCATATTTTAAGTAAAATATTTGTGATTATATTCATTTGTCGGTACAATAATATAGTGTGGCTTTGTCCGATTTGAAAATTTTAATTGAGTAAAATAAAAATACACGAATTTACTTTGTATACATAAAGAATCGTTTTTTTAGTATGAATTTAATTTCTCAATTAGTCCGGGACTTTGATGGAACTTTGATTAAAAAAAATGAATTTGATAATCGCACTTGATTTATACTTATTAAAATATGAATATATACAGATTGTTTATTTTACGAAATACCAATTTCAAAAAATATTACCATAAATTAATAAAAATACTGACTAAAATGTGTTTGGTATAACTTTAATAATCTTGACATGTCTCGGGATTAAGAAATCTCTGGACACTGGATTATCTCGTAGTTATGTCGTTGTGTAGTGCAATATTCATCAGTTTTTATTGAGAAGTGAAATATACAATAGTTGATCTCATGGATTATTAACTAATTGCTACATTCTCTTTTTAAGTTAATAATTACGATGCAAGTGTTCTTCCCTGGACTCTCCAAGAAAGTCCATGTTTAAACTTCAATCCTCCAACTAAGCTATCTTCTTCATTGAGGGTCCAAGACTAAATAATATAATACAAACATGTATCCATTTCCAAAAGGGGATGCTGCGAGGTAAGGAAATCAGTTTTGACTTTTCCGTTCTTCGGAATATTTCACAAGTTATTCTAAATAATCACGAACAAGTATCCGTTTGCATATTTGATGGATACGTAAAATATGCTTTGGAATAATTAAGAGGAAAGTGGTAGACCTAACAAATATACATATTAATTATACAATAGATGATATAATAAAATGGTCGGCCACGACAATCTTGTGTTTTTGTATAGTATGGTTCTTATTATGTGAATGATGGTTGCTGTGCAGATTAAAATTAACTGCATTATTTCATTGGACGCAAAGGTCGTCTGCCGTTGATTGTAAAATTATTGTGGCCTCAGAGAGACGCACCCACGCATCCCGTCAAATGATGGTGAGCTTCTGCATATGCGTGTGTCTCCCAAAGGACGCGAAATGATAACTATCTAGGCTGATGGAAATCTCCGTAATTTAGAAAAATTGCATAATGCACCTACGTTTTGCAGGACGAGCCGAACGCCGGATGCTTCCAGGCTCCTCGCATCCAAGGATCGGCTACGTGGCTTCGAGAAAATCTCGTCCTCCTTTCTAATACCGGCACTACTCTTCATCCACCTGAAATACTGCGACATCCTGGACGACATCCACCCCACTCGTATATATATATATATATTCCTTCTTTGTATTCAAACACTGCACTCTTTTAATTACTCCGAGACTCCACGCAACAAAATAATTCGCATTCAGCTTGACATTATTGCTACGACCGACGAATCCGTGTGGTGTCACATGCTTTCGTTCACACCAAAAGCTATCTCCAGCAAACTGATTTCGACAAATAGAAACCCGGGCTTTATATGGAAATTATCTATGGCATTTTAATTACATTACATGCATATCGCATCACCTGCGACGATAACGGAAAATTGTTCTCTCGGTCAAAAAAAACAAAACAAACACACATAAATAAACGCGCTTGCTCGTATAGAAGCTACGTAACATTTACAAAAAAAAAACAACAACTCAACAATCAGGTGAAACAATTCTCGGTTGTCGACGCACTGAAAATGCAAGTGCGGCGCGCCATTGTGTTTAAGTAAAATTTATGAAATTCCAAGTCATCCTCATTGAAAACCTCGCATATTTTTACCCCCACTTCCGTTTCATTCTTTTCAATTCTCCAGATACACTGAAAATCGTCTATCAAATGCATCTGACACTCTCAATTGGAGGAGTTTGTAAAAATAAATATAAAAAATAAATATATATAATACATGTAGAACGAGTTCTGTGAAGGACGCCCAATTTGCGTTTTCTTATACAATTAAACAAGTGTCAACAAGTATATTAACATTAATAATGCAATTTATTGAGTTTTAAAAACATATAAAATGTAATTAGAGCAAATTAAACTTTGAAATTAGATTAATGAAATTAGGGTTGTTTTCTATATTATCGCTTCGTCCTCCAAGGTCGCTCCAATTTGATAAATGCATGCATTAATTCGGAAATTGGATAATTTTCTAGCGCGCCACTCGCGTTACCGAAAACTTCTGGTGATGGGTGTATCTCGAGCTCCATCTCAGACGAACAAAGCAAGTATGTAACTTGAGTAATGCATTCACCGGAGCAGCGATGCTGCTGCTGCTGCTATAACTAAATATTGAAATGTTATCGCATTTATTTATACCGCCTCCCCCACCGTCAACATCTCATTTGTTTTAACAAACTGACGCGTGAATCAGGTTATTAAATAAAGATTGCCTCGGTTAATCTCTGCAAAGAACAACAGGCAGTAATTCATACCATTATCTCGATTAAATACAAGTGCGCAACCTTTTCCATTCATATCAAATGAGTTCATATCAAATTTAACGTCGCATCAAATAATATATTTCTAAATTAATAGTTAAATATCAAATTTCAATAATGTTCTTAACAAGATTCAATGTTTCATACTCAAACGTGAGAAGAATCAGTTTATAAATTAAAAAGTGAATATCTGACATTA
The DNA here is from genome assembly GCF_001412225.1 of Nicrophorus vespilloides. NCBI lineage: Eukaryota > Metazoa > Arthropoda > Insecta > Coleoptera > Silphidae > Nicrophorus > Nicrophorus vespilloides. Next base: position 326,767 of record NW_017098910.1, read on the forward strand.
TTGACAGATTTTCAATGCAATAACTCAGCCATTTTGATTAAATATAAAACTAGTGTTAAATATATACTACATGAAATATTTAAGTATATTTTCATAGAAGTAGATAGAAGTAATAATTTATATTTATTGTCAATTAAATATTATTGGGATTTCTTTTATTCATAATAAAAGATTTTTACAATTTTGTATCTAAAAACCATCTTATAAAATTGTAACAAAAATTCTCCAAGAATATATTTTATGTTGAACTAATTATTCAATTAAAAATACCATACTGCATAGATTATTTCTGTCGGAGCGAAATAAATATAAATAATATGGGAAACCCGAGTAGTGTATTCGCTTTTTGCAAATAATTGCAGAGCAATTAAAATACTTTAATTGAATAATAAAAATAATCACACTTATTCCAATAATCGCGGAAATAACACATCCAAACCTGAATCACTAAACAAAAAACACAAAGACATTATATAAAAAATTAAATATCCAAACGTGATATTCATGTCTTGATTTAATATGTTTTTAATTATTACTTAACAATATAAATTCTTAATCGAATTCAATTAGTACGAGATTTAGATTGAAGTTTGCATAATCTATGATTAATCTACATTCAATCTTCTAGTCCAAACGTCTTCTATACTTATAAAATTAAATTGATTCTTTAGATTAACTTTAAAAATCTTATTAAACTCTCATTTGTTTGATAAGTATATGTTATAAAACAAATAAACATAATCAAAATGTTATGGAAAAAATTGAACGAAAACAGATTATTTCTCAATGAAAATAATAAATGAACATTAAAATACTTTAGATTTCCATTTAATTCATCCACCTGAAACTAAAAGCAGTTCTTTAAACTGTCAAAATTGAATAAATTTGATTTTTATAAATATTTAAATGGCTTTAAGTACGATTAAAATTGCATTGAAAGCAACTGCATGTAATTGAGAGAAAAAAATGTATATAATGGGACTATTAACCTTTTAATCGCGCTCATATTATTTACATTTATTTAGCAATCTGCAGAGTGTTTACAACTCAAACATTATATAAATTATGTGCAGATAACTAACCTAGTTATCCGACTGAAGACAAAAATTAATTGAATGCATTAATAACTGAAATAACAAGTTTATTTCGTAAACTTTGAAAAATTCAAACTAAATAAATCGCATAAAATTGTTTAACAATAACGAATTCTTTAAATAGCAAATTTTTGTTTAAGCATTGGAAAATACAATTACTATGTGCACTCGTTCCCAGTACTCGACTGTAAACAGAAATTGTGATGAACATTACACACAAATTAATTATCAGTTGTTTTTCAACTTTAATATGTATTTAAACCATTCATTGGCGCGTATCGTCTGGATCAGATATATCATTGTCATTACAAGAAATGAATGTATGTTAATTCTATGAATCTGAATATCTATTTAAATAATTTAATTAAAACAAAAATTTAAAAAAAAACAAAATAAACATTATTAAATTATTAATAAAACGTACTTCGCATAGTGCGGCTTCAATTAGTTCGCATTCACTATAGTCTCATTTCCCAAGTCTTCATTTGTGCTTTTTTTGCAGTTAAAAAGTCTCCGATTAATCTAGTTTTAAACAGTCCGGAATATTGGCCGTACTATGCGAGGTATTCGTTGTATTTACGCTTGATATGTGCAAAGGATTTGAATGATTTCATTTGTTAAACCCAAATCGCTTTGATGAATACAGGTACAAGCTTGAAATACAACAAGAAGCTTACAGCAACAGTCTCGTAATAAATAATTGTATTATGTTTATCATTCAGTATAATATTGAAATAACATTAACTACAGGCCAAAAGTACTGCAATCATGCATTATAGGTATATTTTATGTCCAAATTTAATAATATATGTTTTTCTTATGAAAAATAGAAATATAATAGTTTTGCACAAATATATTTCCAAAAACATTTGCTCATCTAAATATTTTTTAAGGTTGAAAAAATAATAATAAAGCAATAAGTAATAATACAATTATACACAAAGTCCAATCATGATAATAATAAAGGACATTGTTTAAAACTAAATAACAAAATATGTTGACACAATTGATTACATATTTGGTTTGATTTATATTCCATAATTGCGCCTGTTTTCTTACGCGATGTGTGATACATCTATTATCTTGGAGCAATTAACAATTAGAATAATTTCATAATTTATTATACCTAATATACTTGATGTTTTTTTCATAACCAATGTATACTTGTAAATTCTATTGAATTGAATTTTCAGTTTAAATTTACACTTAAGTTAATTCAATAATTTTCCTCTACTATAAGCAAATATACTTTCGTTACTTTTATTGTATACTTAAGATTTTCATAGAATTTATTTTAATATATCGCACTGTTTGAAACCGGACTAATAAAGCATGTAAGGGCAGAAAGACCTATGGTCAATAGCCCTTTGTATCAGTTGACTTTTTTGAAATTATATATATTTATTTTGTTCTTTTTATTTCTGTATATGTTTTTTTTGTACTGATGCAATATATTATTATTAAAGTAATTTTGTTTACCATTTTTTTTTAGAATTTAGTTTTATTCCTCAATTAAAATATAGTTAAAATCACTAATGAATCCTCACTGATCGAAGCTTCACTGTGTAATCATTAATTATTTAATAAGTATTGTTTTTCAATTGTCTATATAAATTTATGCTAAATAAGCTAAATAAGAGATTTTCGAAGTAAATATACTTTGGTATATAGTTTACTTTATATTACAATTTGTATGGTAACTTACTACAAACATTGTGTGCACTATTTGAGTGTATGTAATATTAAGATTTATCACTCTTAGCTTTAGAAATTATATAGAAATACCAAATTGATAGTATAAATATGCTATTTTCAATAATATACAGCACCTCAGTTTTTACTCCTTTCAATAACAACACAAAAATAAATTGCATAAATACGCACACCTTAACGAAATATTCCGTAATGAAAATACGTAAACATATTTTGCAAATATGATCGTTTTCATTAAATTCCACAACTACAATTGATTTCAACAGAATCAGTGTATTCAGTATTTGCTATCAAAACAAGCTGTCACGAGTCATGCTCGGGCTTTAAATATTTATTATAACTAAAATATATACAAACACACACACACTATTATTGATACACTTCTAAATATGTTGAATCGATGCAAAATGAATGCCAGTGTTTACATTGACCTTGCATCTTTGAACTCACATCTCATCAGCATCACAAACATAACCCACACGAAGAGACCAACAAAGTGGATCAAAACACACGCACACAAGAGATAGCGCATTTCAATTACAATCGACACTCAAAAACACATGCCGCTTGCGCTTTTTATACGCGAATCCATAAACAAATTACTGTCTGGTTGGTTATTATTAGCAAACCGATGTACTTAAAAAATATATATATATATATAAAAGAATCAACAACAAGTTGCATTTTTATTAATATCAAATTACTAAAGCGTCTTTTGAACGAGTTCATTCATTCAAAGATAATCGAATTATGTAATGGGAATGACTTGAAATTTATGTTGAGATCTTCGCGAAACGATCTTTAATTACCAGACGTTTTTGATGCACTTGATAAATTATTTTTTTTACAGTTCGAATGTGCCGCAATAACCTTTGGATAGCAACGTCTCGTTAACTAAAACAATCGTTCCGTAAGTAGGATGCATGTCGCTGCTTTTTTAATGGACGTGGTTTCGCGAAGTAAATTAATTGTTTCCGATACGTAAATGAGCATACTAAGCGACGTCCGAAGTGATACTGGGCTGGGAATGCTTTCGAACACGGTCAGAGAAGACCAAGTCATCATTACAGACTATCATTATCTCGATATGTTGACGTGTGAATGAGCAAACACGTTCCTTCCTTTTATATTTCTGCTACACCATGCACAAATTTTGTGATTGCAGCACCGATTGAAGATTCAATAAAAAAAAACAAAAGTAAGAGAAGTCCTTTGTTAACTGCTATTTGTATTGCATTGTAGGTGGTATTTTCAATCTGTGGTATTCATTTTTAAGAAAAGTATTGTTTGCGAATTGACAATTCAATTGTAAATAATATTTTGTAAATAATATTTTGTAAATAATAGTTAATGTTAATTTAATGTTCAAGAAATATAATTTAAGAGAATTTGTTTCTAATTTTATGTCTAAATATAGATACTCATTTATAGGTACATTTGTTAAATTTAACAGGTCAAGTCTTGACCTCAATGTTAATTTAATGTTCATATTAATACCATGAAAGATATAATCTACAAAAGGAATTGCATGCAATTTTAATATAAATCTAGTTTGGAATCTAATAAATTTAGTGAACTTGGTTGAAAAAGTCTTTGAAGTAACAATGTTGAAGATTTGTAATAGTAATGAAATAAAGTTTATATGAAAAACGTCATAGCTAAAAATAACTGAAACAAATTAAATTTATTTCACTGATTAATAAAATTAATCGAAACAAACACGAAAACAAAATCCACGATTTCTGCAATTAATTGAACAGCAACAGATCATAAAAAGTAATAATTCGTAATTTCTATTTACAATGCGTTTCTTCACTGACCTTGAAAGTGAGAGTGCATAGAGGTAAAGAAAATAGCTTTTAGGACGATAATTTAAAAAATAAATAATCAAATACTGCCTGTGTACTGTATGAATCAATTGATTTTTAAGTATTTAATGCGAAAAGCATGTCAACAAGAGGTGTGTATGAGTAAAATTCTATCCAAAAACAATGTTTGTACGCTCGATAGAATTGTTAAGGTCAAATTGATAAGTTTTTAGTAGCATATCTATTAAATAAATGCAATAAATCATGAGCAAGTAAACGCTTCACAATTTAATGTTCACAGCATGTCGATTTATCTTATATACAGTAAGTAGTATTTACTTGTCAGTTGGACGAATTGTTTCCAAACAGGCGGGGTATGTAAATTATGTGGGAATGTGTCAATTGTAAATGCCAATTCAAACTAAAGCGATTGATTCCATTATTTTAGTGTGATTTTTTTAGAACTTTATATTCTTCGAATCAACCGGTATACTAAATTCAATATTTTATTTTATATATCAATAAAAATATTGTATTACTGACAATTATTAATATATTGTTTAAACCAAATTTTAAAATAAATTATAAAGATAAGTAATTACAACAAATATGAACAAAATTCATAATGTTTTGATTAAAGTGTCGTAATTAATATAAAATTAAGAGCGATGAAAAGTAAATGAAACTTCACTCATATAATGAATATATTTTCAATTTTTTTTTAGTAATATTATATTGAATATTTAACAGTAGTTGGTGACTTTTGCCATGTGATAAACTTTCTTAAAAGAAGAGTAATTTGAAATTATATAATTAAAGTTTTTGATTTCTAAAATAAAATAATTCTTATTGAAACAAATATTTACCCTTTGATCCACATAGGATAATAAAGATGTTAATAATATTTATTTTTAAACTTTATTAACACGTTGACTGCCTCGTCAATTTTCAGAAATCTGGCCTAAAAAGACATTTAGATTTTTTGTACTTTTCCCAGAAAATTGCTTCTGATATTAGCACTAATATATTCGAGTTTAATCGTAGCTGCACAAAAATGGCATGATAGTATCATCGAGATAACTCGTAGTTGGCGTCCTAGAAAATAACGCAATCTAGGAGTTATCTCGTAGTCGACAGTCAACGTGTTAATCCTATTTTATTATTATAAATAGTGCAGAAAAATTACGTATGGTCAATAGTTCTTTGCAATAGGTATGAATTATTAGAATTTATATTACTTTCATTTACTTTGTGTATTCTGTATAAGGATTGCAATAAATATTATTATTATAAATAAGTAAGTTATAATTATATTAAAAGCTTTAATAAACGTTTAAGAAATATAAGGGATGATTCTAATTGCTTTATATGAGTATCACGGTAGGCAACCCAATGTACACGCTGATGTAGCAAAACGGTTTTACATAAGTCGTTGGACTCGAAACGCCATGAATACGTTACACTATAAACTGATAGGAAACCGCTTACCTTTCGTCGATCCTCCGGTGGGACACTCTGGTGCGATCTGTTCCTGAAGATATCCATGACTTTGGTCATCGGGTTTCTGCTGGAGGAGGCGGCGGTGACAGTATGATAGTACTGGGTGTGCGTACCATCGCGAACTGGATGGGCAGAACCATCTCTGGGTGCCTTCGGTCTAGCGTGCATCAAACCCGTATGCTGAAAGCGAAACAAAAAGGGTAAAGAAAAACAGAAATTGCAGTTTTCACTTCTACACTTACAAGCATGGCACTCTTCATGGTGGCCATGAGAGCCGATCCCTTCTTCTTGCTGGCATCCGAATGCGATCTACTCCTGAAGGCGTCGAGCATTCCGCCGCGTTTCGGACTTTGAATATCCTCGCCGGATTTCCGCCTCTCCGCGGAACTCGACCTGGAGGCGGATCCACTGCGCGAAGCCCTCTCCTTCTCGCGCTTCCGCTCCTTCGCCTCTGACTTATCTTTATCTTTGGATTTGTCCTTCTTGCTCTTGGACTCCTTCTTGGAGTCTTTGGCACCCCAAGTACCGGACCGAGGCCGCGGCAACGGAAGAGTTTCCACATCGTCCGTCAGAGTAGGCAACGGCTGAGATCCCAATTCCTGCAATCAAATTTCAAACGAATTAATAAAACATAGATCAATTAATTTAAAAATAAATTTAATTTGAAATATTTCGTTATTATTATTGGGAGAAATGTGTATTGGTTGCATCATAGTAACAAGTTATTTTAAAATCAACCTGCTACTTATGGTGTTGAACATTTACGTTTAAGAACGTTTAATTATAGCGCAGCTCCGGCCCAACAACAGACAGAACAACAAGATCGACAACAATGAAAGAAACGCAATGATGAATGGAATACCGAGTAGGAGCGGAGTAGGCGCTTCTCGAGACCCCTGCCCAGATGGAACTCCTCGTACTGCCTCTTCCACGACATATCACTTTTATTCCAAACTTCGAGATGAAAAACTTCAAATTTCCAAGGAAACTTCACACACACACACATACACAAGTGTATTGTTCTACGATTTTCCGCTTTGCTTACAATTATTATTGGATTCCTCCATTTCGCGGCTGCCGACAATTAACAAACAATCCGCGACGCGACGGCGCGAAATGAAGAAAAAGCATTGTGCGAGAGAGTCGCACCTTCTTCACCTCTCCTCCTTCACACGGCGAACTTCGGAAAACCGTATTTCATCCCGACCCCCGGTGCAATAATCAAGAAGTAAAAGTAAATAACTTATCACACGAAACGCAACGAAACTTGTTTATACCTTAAGTCTTTATTTATTTTCGAACGCGCAAGCGGCGCGTGGTACACTCTCATTCCATTCGATTGCCTGCACTTGCTCGACTATTCTATAAATTCAAGAAACACAACGGAACAAATTATTAATAGCGACGCGAAGTTATTAAAACTTTACTAATATTATATAACTTTCAGTAGACCGTGTCTGAGTTTCTTGTGATTGTGTGTGCCGCTCCATCATTTCGTGCTTTATCGCTGCGACAATTAGCGTAAAGAGCGATATAAACGAATGATAAGCATAATTTAAAAAAAAATAATAAAAGTACGAAAATTTGCAAAGAGTTGTAAAGTAAATGTACACGCCCGTCTACTTTATATAATTTTTTTTTATATAAATGGATGCGTGTATCACTGAAATGTGATATAGATAAATAATGATGAGCATTGTTTGTGGCTTGAACTAAATTTCCTGCCGTCAGCGTTTCCAGATATCCTGTGTGCAAGTGTGGTAAACAAGAATTTTGAAAGAAAATCTTTTTATTTTGGCTTAACTCATAGAAACTTTTCCCATGACTCAGATTGTTTACTTGGCTACAACGTACTAAACATATTAAAATTGTATTGTTTAATAGCAGCAGCAATGAGCATTCGTGTACACTTAATACATCAGAGTCATCAGTTTTGATAACCTTCGCATTAATTTTACCTGGCGTTCATAATTTAAAAGCAATTAATTCTAATTTAAAAATAAAGCCTATCCAATTCCTGTATTCTCAAAAAAGAGAACAAGTACTTCAAAATGGAAATAGTATTGTATAAAGAAAGTAAATATAAATAGAAGTTTCAATGTATTAGCTGTACTTGTGACACATTAGCAAACACTGAAACAATTAACATCATTACACTACATTAATCATCATCATTAATTATTTATATAAATAAATATTATTTTTGTTGATATATAATAATCAACGTAAATCAGTTATATTTGTTCCTAGCCGAGAATATTCTATTTATATACAAAGAAATTATCATAAATTATGTCCATCGCCATCTGCTTAGTTCACAATTTATTTCCAGTTTGTCCCAAGAGATCTTCGGAACATTAGTACAAACGGCTTATTTTAAAGTTTAAAGTGTAAACAAAAATACAAGTTTATTTTGGAACACGTTCATTCTTTCAATTGCTCATTAATTAATTTCCTTCTTTAAAATAGATTTTTACACGTCCCACATCTATAAATAGTCGGAATCACCACTACAGATATTTACTATACATTAATTTCGAAACTATAAGAACTGAATGAAGCATATGCATCTAATTATAAATTTTCATTTCTTTGATTATTTTGTTCATTTTCATGTTTGATAATCTTTGCAATATAGTAATCTCTACATTTCTTAGAAAACTTAAAAGATAATTTGTCAAAACAATTTAAAAGCAACAAAAAAAAATATAATCATATTTATAATTAGATCAAAATTTGAATATTTTTGATCTTCATTCATTATTTTTTGTATATCTTGTATTAATCAAAAATAATTATTTTGGAACACGTTCATTCTTTCAATTGCTCATTAATTAATTTCCTTCTTTAAAATAGATTTTTACACGTCCCACATCTATAAATAGTCGGAATCACCACTACAGATATTTACTATACATTAATTTCGAAACTATAAGAACTGAATGAAGCATATGCATCTAATTATAAATTTTCATTTCTTTGATTATTTTGTTCATTTTCATGTTTGATAATCTTTGCAATATAGTAATCTCTACATTTCTTAGAAAACTTGGAGATTTTTTTTAGATACATTAAATTTATTAAAAGTTGAATGAATAGAATGGAAAATGTATGAAATTTTTAATAATATTGTTCTATATTGTTATTCAAATAGATATAAATATTATATGTTATGAAATCACTGCAAAACTATGACATTATTTCCACGTGATATAATTTGTGAAGCTATTGATAGCTTTATCGTCGTGTTATTGAATTTTATTTGAAACTGCAATATAATAATTCAAGAAAAGCAGAAATCCACTTCTACGATAGTTCCAAACTAGTAAAACCGGATATTGCATTAATATGCCATTTATATTCAAAATACACCAAACGCACAACAAACCAATGTATTTCTCTTAGTAAATATCATATAAATATTTACTTATGTGGCCAATCCTTGCATCTTCAGGAAGCTGCGCTTTATAATGTAAATAGAACTTATATATAATCTTGACGATATAACAAAATGCGTCATTCTCATAAAATTAACACATTAGGCGTCAAACACGTTATAACAATCAGATCGGACCATAAGACGCATCTTTATAATTCTGTGTAAAAAGTCGGCAATAAAATATTCTTTTCTAAGTAAAAATTGAACCTAATAAATGAACTTATGAAAACAATGGCGTACAAATAAAAATTGAGAAACTTTCCATTTCTAATTTACTAAAACGATTGACATGAATGCATGAATAATAGTATAAATCATATCTGGTTGATATTTATACAATTGCAAATTATTCTAAATATAATGAACATAAATCGTTAGGCACTGCATTAATCATGGCAAACATTGATTCAATTAAATATTTGCACAGTTATTGGCCAAAGAAAATTTATGCCACGAAGAAAATGCAAGTAATTGTAAATTACGACTCGAGGTTACTTCCCACATTTTTGTTTTTGGGTGTATATATTACATTGAACAGAACGATAAAATATTAATGCCACGGCCTACATCGAAGTCAATGGAAACCATTATGCGGAGAAGATGAAATTCCTCTTCAATTAATTCTTTCTTTCCTCTGCCTCAGCGCATTCCAGATTATTTTCTTTTGCGGAAAGAGTTGAGAGATCTCATTTGGGACTCGCAAATCCCTGACCCTAATACCGCAAAGGCTCCGTAGTAAATCACTTTGATTATTTGCCGTGTAACTTGTTTCTGTATCGATTCAATCCCTCCGTGTTTTCATACAGGTCAACAGTATAATTTGCTTTTGTCACACATTGTATGCATATAATTATATGAAACAACAAATGAGAATATTATTAAAAATCGTGTTACTTTTTTTCCATTTCGAGTTCTCTTGAATTATGCATTTGTATATAAGAAAGTAATAAAGTTATATTATGAAATAACAAGTAAACACTTCAAAGAAAATTCCATTAATTATCCATTCCATTATTAAGTGAAATCTTACTGTAATTATATACTCTCAATGCTAAATAGATATAATTCTGTCAATTAATTAAACAAGTTCACTAATAGACACAACTAAGTTATGTGAAATATAAAAAAACATTTATATATGAAAATAACACTGCTCTTATTATTTTCTTATTGTAATGCATTTCGCGCTTTGGCCAACTCATTGGATCATCTTTGGTTGCCTACACTACAACAATCCAATTTGAAATTATGCAACGTAATTGTAAACTAAATTTAGCAATTTAAATGTCAATAATTAACGCGCAAATTTTTATGAACACAATAAACAAAATTGCATTTCTATGAAACGCATTATAGATGCAAATAAATATAATGTATATATTTATCAACGTTTTGTTCAAATCAATTAAACTTTGATCATAATTGTAAATAATTTATTGATAAATTAGTCTACATTTATCAATACGTTTTTTTTTGCACTTCTAATTAAAATATATATTTTTAGCTGAATATCGTAATAAAACTTATAAATTGCATTACTTTAGATACCATAACAGTTCAATAATAAAGTTGTTTTTCACATTTATTCAATAATAACTTTTTTCTACTTTACATTTAAAAACAATATCATTTTCTATTTTCGTTTTATACGTTTACTAATAAATTTAATTTATTGGTAATAAAAGATAGAAATTTCGACTTTTATTGAACATTTGTAAATATTAATGATTTGCAAGTTAGTTGTATAATTGTTAGGAATAACCATAGAATTGAGCATTAAAACAACAAATTATATTAAAAATATGTATAAAGTGCTTTAAAATTAATGTTTTCAAATAATTGAAAGAAAACTCTTAACATTTTTGATACCTACAATTGTTTTAAAGATAATTTGTCAAAACAATTTAAAAGCAACAAAAAAAAATATAATCATATTTATAATTAGATCAAAATGTGAATATTTTTGATCTTCATTCATTATTTTTTGTATATCTTGTATTAATCAAAAATAATTATAGTTTACTTTACAAAATGCCGTAACTTTTTTTAAATGTAATGTCTACAACTAATGATTATAAAGTTGTTTACGTCTAGAGAATAATGATCATGTACAAAAAAAAATAATACTACAAGGTTTACGTTTCACTGGATGTTATATTTATTCCAAGAAACGTGCATCATGATCTCCAATTAAACATTGAACGAAATAAGTAAATCTCGAGATTAATGATCACCATAAACGCAAATGTGTCTTTAACAAACGTTTAAATAATAAAAATTCTATATTGCAATGTATAATTTCGAATTAACAAACTGTTTGATTTCGATTATAGCAATACCTCACATAGTCCGGATAATCGCACTTTTTCGAAGCGAATTAATCGAGGACTTTAAAACTGTATAAAAATAAACTACACAAAAAGAAACTTGAGAAAAAAACTATAATTTTTGAAAATTTATGTTTACCAGACTATAGTGAATCCGGACTATGCGAGATATTGCTGTGTAGAAAATTTCCGACAAAACTGATTGCGTTCGAGGTAAAACGAACTTCGTTTATCGCAAGGAAAATTTAATTGGTTTAGACACAATGCACGGGCTGAAGACAATAGTACGACGAGGGAATAATGTGCAACAAACTTCTGGAGAACAGGACCCGTTAAAACGTCGCGTAACACTGCAGAGAAAAGCGGAGAGAAGCAGCGGCAGCAGCAGGATAAAACTAAGTTTAGAATATGGAAGGATAATAATGTATTCGGTTGCATTATAATGCGTGCACAAAGCAGAAGTGCTTCCTTCTATTTAACAGCGTTGTTCTACTTGAAATATTTAAAAAATAAATGACAAATAGAAATGCAAACGAGCAAAGGCAACAATAGCGCAAATATAGATGTCAACTGAAAGAGGCGAAAGGTCTAAACATAGATGTCAACAACTAAAAACAATAACAAAAGAAATAAAACATATACAAAAATTTAAAAGAAACAACACGAACAGTCTAATTAAAACGCGTTTAAAGCGACAAATCGATACAAACGACTGATATATTTATGATGCATAACGTAAATCATAAATATCGGTATCTAAATTGGTTTTTAATCGTAACTGATTTTGAGTTACGACTTGTGCCATTTTCATTCATTCATGCCGTTTATTTAAAAATAAATTGTTATGCTTGTATCCATTTTTGTTTGTGAATTACGAGGACATGATATAGCGTCTGGTGCACGGAATTCCACGAAATTCCAGGAAAGTATTAAAACGTTGCATGCATTACGTACGTCTGTCCTCTAATTATCTGTAATAAGCGGATCGACTTTACTGAAGTTTCGTATACTTGAATATCGTTTTGAAATTAATAAGGTGTATCGATCATTCGCTTATTAAATTTTCATCGTCATGAATGACCATTCTTTCTTCTTTTTTGTTGTTGTTGCATTTGTTTACGACATTGAAGAATTTCCATATTCATACGGAGGAAATTAGCAAATTCCGACGACATGACGCGGGTAATAAATCATTTATCTCTTTATTGCTTTATAACAACATATTGAAAACATATGTACATGAAATTATTCAAATTACTTTCAATTTACCTTCAATCAACAATCATTCTTATAAACAAACTAATTTCAATTAAGCACTTTTATACAATTAAAAAATTCAAGATAATTTAACCAATATTCAGTAACAATACATTAGAATAATGATATTTATTTCTAATTAATCAAAAGATTCGTTTCTCTCATTCATCATTTTCCACTTTTTCTTCCTCAAGGTCTCAACTCCATCATTTCCTTATTACTTAATTAAACTTCTTGCACGGACCTTCGCACTTCATAAATCTAATAGCTTTTGAAAGGATACGCGTATCTAATCATCAAATCTCCTCGCTTTACTATTTCTCCATTTCCGGTCAAAGTACTAAACCTGATTTAAACATCTCGTAGCTTCCTGCAATTAGTACATCGTTCGAGTTTCCGATTTCATTACTCGCAAATGTAACTAATATAACATACAAGAAATAATTGTCTACATCTACAAAGAACAATAACGCTAATATAGATGTCGACTGAAAGAGTAAATTAAAAGATACCGTTACAGAATGATATTTATTTTAATATTATTAAATTCTTATTAACGTGCATTATTTTCTGAAATTTACTCATTTCTATCATTGTTGTATAATAAGAACGAAATAATTATGTATAACTAAAAACAATACAATTTTAATTTCATTTTCAATACTTGCAAATTTAAATAGCAATTAACGAGCTTTATTTTCTGAAAACTAATTCATTTCAAACAAATTATAGCTCATTTTATTTACTAAACCACTCGCACATCACTACAAAAAAACTATAACGAAATAAATATGATTATTCAATTATTCTTAATACTCTTGTACTTTTCAGAAAACATAAAAAATGAGTAAACCAAAAAATACTTTCACTAAAACAAACATAGTAAATATTGTACGTGCAAATATATTCTGTCGTGCGTTTATCTACTTTTACGATTATTATCCCAGATCTCAGAAAACTGATGTTTATTAATTAAAAAAACATACACTGCGGTTTTCGTACTAATCAGTGAGATCTTCTCAATCCTGAGAAATGTTTTCGAATAGTAATGATTATTTACAACAATATATAAGAGTGTACATTATAAATTAAAAAAATATAACTATCTAGTTACAATTTATAGAAGATCATAACTAATTACAGTAAGACAATGGGTATAAATTTCAATAAATATATATTTACTGAAACCCACAATAATTACGTTGTTATTATTCCACAAGTTTTGCTTTGAATGAGGTTATTGTGGTTTTCACGTGCAACAATGAAATGCGTATAGAATTTCTCCGGCGGTTTGTAAATCCGCAAATTCCAATAGTTATTAGCGCTAATAATAATAATAATAATAATAATAATAATAACCGAGGCATAAATGCGGATGAACCAATTACAAAATTGTTTAGAGCTTCAATATTAATTAATACTTAATTAGAGCAATAGTGGATGGAATTAATATAATTAAATACATTTTTTGATCCAAATGCATTATCTAGAATAGGACAATTATTAATTATATGTGGAAAACATTTTTTTCATCATTTAATGAATAGTCAATAGAATTTTGTCATATTTTGATTGATGTTAATAAATTGATTCCCCACATTAGTCACCTAATTTTAACATAGGCTTCACATAAATTTGGGATAATTAAAACATATATTTCATAACATTGGTTAAACTAAATTATGTAAACAGTTCATTATTGTAAACAATGGATTTATGTGTTTAACATGCCAATATAAATTATATGAATGTAGTATTCCAATAATCAATGATTTTGATACAAATATGCTAGTTAGTCAACCAAATTGTATCATTTTCTTAAGATAGATTTTTTTAAACGCAAAAAAAATGAATCATCATTTTAACTATCTTTTACATGCTAATAAAATATATTTAATGAATGGATGATGTAAGCTCCACGATGATCACCAAATCTATGTGGCACAATTACTTAACATATAAGGCATACATTATTAAACTAAAGTTTCTAAAAATGCTTCAAAACAATTATTTTAGTTGTCTATTAAATGTTTATGATTTAAAGAATATTAGAAAAATAATCAACGAACGACGGTGTGAAGGAACTGCTTATAAGTCGGATAGCTACAGTTTTTCTGTTTGTGTTTAGAACGCTCGGCGAATGTAAACGGCGTTACGTAACGACATGTGTGTGTATGTGTCGATTCTGGACGAAAATAAGTATCGAATTAGCGTGTAGATGCGAATCTAAAAATACACCTCTTAATTAATAATTCATTGGGTTATAAAAATAAAACCCGAAAAAAAAAACGCGAAGCAATAAACATTACATAATAACAACAAAAAATAAAATATTTGCAAAAAATTGTTTTCCGTTGTTCCAAAAGAAAAATTGGATGTTATTCAACGGGTTGCACCGCATGTGACACACTGTACGAGATGCTATGATTGCATTCGTGATCATGATGATGAGGAGGTTAAGTAAACACACACAGCACTTTCGTATGCAAATGTGTGCAAACCTTAGAGACGCATGAAAGTAAACATTAAAAACCGAGCTTAAGTATATTTGCCATGCATCGCGTTCATGCGTTTGATTCTTTTATAAAGTCAAGGTTAGATTTCTTCGGCGTGATTGCGCTCGCTTGCATCCAATACAATTCGCACATGTGCAGCAAATATTAATATACTAAGAACAACAACAATAATAATCAAGAAGTGAATACAAACTTCTTGATGGTAGAAAAAAATATGGAAAACTACAATTGTACGAATCGACAAACAAAAGTGATCGACGAAACTTTCACAAATACGTCAATGGAATTAAGCAACTGGTTTCTAAATATCTATTACTGTTTTTTTTTGCATTTAAACGATTCGAGGTGAATAAACAAATAGCTAGTTCAATCGTTTAGTGTCTATTGTCATTTGGTTTTCCAATCGCGGTGGATTAACATTGAATTAATCAAAGTATCAAAGAGCAATATAAAGTTAAAAATATCGACTTTCTATTTAGTATTATTGTCAATATATTCAAAATAAAGTTAATACCTTAAACATTTCAATAAAACTAAATTAACATATATTTCAGTTGAAAAGTTTATAATATTCTGTAGAACAACGTTTCTCAACCTATTTGTTTATAGTTATACTGCGACTCCATTATTAGTATTTCACTAGTTCCTTGCATTGACACATTGTGACAGCTGTCATTTCATGGTGACACAAAATGTAAAAGCTATAGTTTTAGTTTTAATTTGCATATTTAATTATATAATCGAGTAATTAAATAAAACGCAAAGACCTGAGTAGTATTAAAAAATCATCATTATTGAGTCATTCATTAAGATTACTTTTGATATAAAGAACACTTATTCTCATGTAATAATAAAATATGTAATAAGTTTTATAGTCTTAGAGCTATCTATGTAAAAAAAAGCAAAAAATAAAATAATGGGATATAATGTATTGATTAGTATAGTAAAACGTGAAATATCACAAACATAGCTGTAGGTAAGTTAGAAAGGTCGTAGTTTTATCTTTAATAGGCATATCTGTTGATCTAATTAGCATTCATGGTTGTTCAGTAATTAAATAAAAGGTGAAGACATTAAAACAAATCGAACAATCGCTATATCTTAGTTATTAATAACATTATATAAAATTAGTTGTATCGAGATATGTGCTAATACAAGTTCTTATGTAAAAAGTTTAGAGTTAATCTATAAAATCCCAAATTAGAAAAATACATTTTTTTAATAATTAAAACTATTGATGCTTTCAATAATGTATTGTTCTGTATTGCACTTTGTAAAAATCGATAAATTGCCATTAAATGTAATGAGAAAGTAAAAATGTTTAGTTATGAAAATTAATTTTAAATTGACTGTATAAAATATGCCCAGCAGCATATGATGTATATAAAATTATTAATTATTTTATATTTCACGACATTGTACAAAATGAAACGAAACACATTTACCTCGTATATTCGTTGACTCACCCTGTGCATATGAATAATAATCGCAATTCACATGTGTTTATTTAAACGACGTGCAAAAAAATGCGTTTTGAACTTTGCATTCGTTGATTTTGTAATGAATAAATGTAAAAAAAAAAGTACAAGCTGAAGATTTATGCAAATAATTGCCATTTTCATTAGTGATGAACGCATATGGGCCCATTCCATCATTAGATTAATATATTCCGTCGTTTGCCATCAACGCTAATTAAATGTAAATGCAATTTTATAAGAGCCAAAGGCCATTAGCGTTATTGCTTCGCTCCATTTAGTTCCACGCTCGAACGATTGATTCACGCCCAAAAATCTGGATGTTGGCGAATCGACTGGAATAATGGAAACAAATAAATCCGTATTGCTTTTTACACCGATGGAGGGCGATACCAGACTATTGCTGTTGCACCGATTGATAAATGTCGCGATAATGGCCAACCTTGAACTTGACCAAACACACATCCTGTCTTTTTGATTTATTTATTGCACATTCGCATTCATAACGTACATTTTTTTTTTCATTCTGAATACACTTTTTTTTTCGTTCGCGTATTTACATAACACTTGAAAAGTTCTTGACCTTAGCACACACACAAAAAAAGAGATAATCTTAATATATGTTATTATACAAAGTTGTAGCAACGATAAACTCGATACAAAGCAGGAATTTGTAAAAGTTAGTTCCATTTGTTGTCTCTTATATAACTTGATTAAATATATTAAAACTAGCATAAATTTAAATCATCATTAATATCTATATTAAAATCAATAAAACAATTTTTTTGTCGTGTCACTTTTATTTAGATATTGAAATTAAGTATTATTCTTTCGTGAAGAACTTAATTTTCTGATATTAATATGTTATTCAAAATTACAAATGATTAACTTCCGAGTATCATAATAAATTCAAATCAATTGCAACGAGGAAACTGAGCATTAAATATTAATAAGTAATTCCAGGTATTTCCAATTCTCGGTAAACATTTAATTAACAAATGTTTCAATAAATCAATGATAAAAGAGAATATTACAAGAAAAATACATAATTGAATCGTCTGTATCTTTTGCTTTATTATTTCCCTAACGAGAATATTATTAAATGTAATCTAGTTAGAAAAGTCTTGACCCATTTCAATAACACTTATTGGAAAAAAAAATCTAGAAATTCCAGCGATTTGCATATTTACATGCCATCATTACGAAATAACGTTGAAATTACGATGCAAAACACACCTGGATAATGACGACTGAATATAATATATTGTTACGCTACGAGATTATCATAATAATACTAATAAACCTATTTGAATAGTTTCATAGGTAAGAAAGATATTGGAATTGCAGAAACGAAAATACATCAACAAGTCTCAATTTGTTGATGATTATTAAAGAGCAAGTTTCAATGGAGATTGATGAATCAAACGTGCGATTTGCGATGCGGAATTAATAACAGAGAGACACTGACATTGCTGGTAATTGAATGTATGGTTATTTCCTCAATGAAAACTCCTTTTTCCAATCAAACATATTTATAGAAAAAATAAAATATAAAGTTGTGACAGTTTCTTTCTTCAGTTCATTAAATCAAATTATCATAAATGATGTAATCTTCTGCTGAATATAATAAATACAAACTATTATCAATTATTCAAGATAATTATCTTCAATGAAATCGAAAATATTATTTTTTTAAAACAATAAATGTAATAAGACTACACAATAATGTAAAGCAGTAGTTTCCAAACTTGATGTTACTACGCCTCTCTTAAAAATATTTAATCATTCATCCATAAAACTTGGAAAATTTGTCACTGTGACTAATATTCGTGCCTCCTAAGGAGGCGACAGTTTGGAAAACGCTGATGTAGAGTGAACATATTTCTGCTATAATTAATAATATTTTACAGTTTCTTTACCATTTATACGCGCAAATAAATAAAATGCAATTTTCTACACACTTTAATTAATTTAAGAAAAGAATAACTGATTACGTACGAGCGTTATAAACATTAAATCCAAACAGTCAATGTATTAGAAATAATGACTCTCATCAACAGCAACAGCAACAAGTCGAGTTCATTACTTCCCTATTTGCTAGACATATGTTGGACCTTTTGAAAGAAACGGGATTTACAAAGAGCAACAAGAAAGGGGGAGAAATACAATAACATTTCTGCAAACAATAGAAAAACACGTTGTTATTTGTATTTTTGTGTGTGTGCAATTATTTGTAATTCATAGACAGATTCTTTATAATCTAGATGTTTCATTTTTCATTCCAACAATGAACACTTTTCGTCCATTTATGCGAAACTTCAACTTCAAATTTTATTGAGACACAACTGTTATTGATCAGAAATAAGGAATAATTTAAATTTATAATATTAATTATTATAGAAATTACAACAATTTCAAAATATGCATCAAAATCTTAAAAAAACGAATCAAAATTGAATAATTTAAAATATTTAAATATTATTCCAAGTATTCGAATTTGGAACGAAAACATATTTGTTTTATACATAATTAAACAATATTTGTTTTCTTTTAAAAGAAAACAAATCTTATGCAAGAGTGGACGGTTATGACTGTAATGCGATAATCGAATAATCACATTGCAATTACATTAATCAATTTTTTAAAAAAAGTAATGACGTTACCATAGCAATTACTGCGTCACGTTCCTATTTTTATATATTCGTTAATTTTCCCTTTTCTGTTCAATAAATTTTTTCCAACACATTCATTATTTCCATCAAAAGTCCATTGTGTTAAAAGTCCAAATCTGGAAGTTATAAAAGAACTTGTCCGATTATAATAGATCGAAATATTGGAATAATGCCGCAATTTCGTGGACTTGTGTATTATTTACAGAACAAATGTAATTTGAGCGAAACGTTTCATCCATTCATTGCATACATCTATTATTCAGCATATTACATCATCGGAACAATTTGCCTGATCGAATTTTATCGGATTTTCTTTACCGGCGAACATTTTTTATAGTCGAATCAATTTTCATATGAATGAAAGAATAAATATATGAAATTAACAAGATTACAAATCCACTGTTGCTTTATAATGATGTATTTTAATTAGATCAATAATTAAATATTTACTTAGAACAACGCTATTATTAGATATTATTAAAGGTAAATTTAATCAAGCAAAATAATGAGGATCGAAAATATGTACAGATAAAATGATAGATAATTGTAACACAATGTTGGCATAGTAAAATAATCTTTTTTAATCAAGTACCTGAACAACAGATATCAACTATGAACAAAACATTGACCTTTGTTATGTAAAGCAAATATATTTTAATATTGATTAGTATATATCTACACAAAAAAAAATAGTAAACAATATTATAGTGAAGCTAGTGACATAATGAGATGTCAGTAAGCTTTTGTTGTATTATATGGACAAATTTTGATTATATTCACGTGTTTCTCACTATTATATGAAACTTCGCAACTTGATTTTGAAAATATGAATCAATTAAAATAATCACAGTTTTTGTAAGAATCTTAATGAGTTTTCTTATTTTCAATCCAATCTCCAGATTCTGTCTACTTCTCTAATTGCAAAAACAATTTACATTAAAATTAGAACAAAACAATTTGAAAATTTAAAAAGTAAATAAAAAATATTTGTAAGTAAATTTGACGTGTTATTGACACTGTAAATGCATAATATGCACGTTACTTTTTTTGTGTGTTGTTAATTCAGTTTCTCCCTAGATCAATATTTACGCGAATCGTTAGTGGTGAATTAATTTGGAAATCAGAAATAGAATCGCTAAATATGTAGGCGAGGTGTCGCAAATTTTCACCTGGCTCAACATAATTGAAGATAATTTTTCTTTTGCCTCTCTACGTAAACCGAATATGTATTAAGTGGAGTCACGATTTCGTTGACGATCCCCCGCATGGATTCTTTACAACAAAAACCAGGTGTTTGATCTTCTCATTTAGAGCTACACACAAAAAAAACGTGCTGATTACACGTCAAGCAATCACAAGTTACAATTAGATGATGTTTACGACAAACAACTTAATATCCAATATTTATTATCAAAAATTCAACAGATATTTAAAAATGAAGTTGATCAGAAAAAAATTGAAAGAATTTCTTTTTTTATTGTTTTTATACATTTAATTGCAGTTATAAAGATTTAAATAAGAAATCTTTAAAAAATCGAGTTTCCACTGTATAATTTCAAATTTGACACCATTTCCTTGACTATGAAATTAAAATGTAGGTAATGTCTATGCACTATTTCTAGATCTCCGAATTACTTAATTCAGTGAAGCAAAAGTTGTTATGTTAATTTCTAGTCTGTCTGGTTACATGAAATGACGAGATTACCATTTTGAAATTGATACGACTAGTCCTAAATCTCATAAGATATATAATCAATAACTAATTCAAATCATATACAGTCATTAACTAATTATTAACGACTTTTTCATTGTATTTATCAAACAAAACCATTACTTGTTAAAAAAGACTAAAAAAATATTGAAAAAAATCTACTAATTTTTAACCAAAATTCATGAAACAACTAAAATTGGAATTATAGTAACCAACTGTTATATGAAATAAACTACTACAAAAAATAAAAATGTGTATTAAAAATGTATACAATTTTAGGCTTATGTCACAACTTATATAGAATTTGTGAAATTGAGTTTATCCAGGATGAAACAAATGGAAAGTTTTTTATGTGATTGAAAAGATATTATGATTTGTGAAAATGTATAAGAAATATAGTTGTATTCATCAATAGGAAGACTATTAGCTAGTTCTATATTAGCTAATATATAAAATAAAATAGTAAAATTAATAACATTTAATTTATACTTTTTACATTGTTTTCTAATTTCTGCAGATATTTATGAAAATTCAGTGAAAACAAAGCAATTAAATCTAAGATATACAGTTTATATTTGTATTTTAGATCATTGTGAATACAATTTTAATCATTTGTCTATTTTTTTTTATTTATTATTGAAGATATTTTCCATCTTCTTTCATGAAAGAAAATTCACTTCAATTCATTTAATGTGACTGAATTTTAATCTTAAATTAAATTGATAGAATTCTTCTAAATTTATATCTCATTAAGAAAATTCAGTTGATTTGCAATGATTAAATCTAAAATGAAATTAATTTGATCATTCTTTGAAAGATATGTCCAAATTAACTATAACCATCTACATTTATTTTACACAACAATGAACAAAACACACAACTGTTCGTAATGAGAATCAATTAAAAAAAATTGCTCAAACAGCAAACACGTACACACATGCTGCGGATAAATATGAAAAAGGATAATATGTTATGGGAAACAACGTTTCTATTTACATTTCGCCGGTTCATAATTTATTTTTCTCTTTCTATCTTTCGAAAGAACTTTAAACCACTTTTAATTGCCCAACACATGCCCATTAATTTACTCCGGAAGATTAATGGAAAATCATATGTTTTGTTGAGTTCAGCTAAACGGATTGGATTTCCCCGACAAATAATTACATTTTATGTAGTTTTCCTAGTAATGCTAACTCCTGCATACACACACACACACATCGCATCGCATGACTGGGAATAATCGTTCAATCGCTTTTGTTCGTTGCAACAACAACAATGAAATGTATTAAAATGGTGATGCTGAGAATTAATAATCAATTGATATTATATACAATTTCGAATAATCTCGTTGCAAAATTGAATAATCCTCGTCGGCCAGGGAATGTTAATTACTAGCCACGACACGCATTCCTCTAATACTCTCTAAATCACCAAATATCAATAGGGTTAATTCTGTAAAATAGTTTCAATCGCTTCAGGAAATGCCAGAATTATAATTGCTTTTGGAAACATAAAAATAAAACATGAAAGATTTGACCATTTTAAAAATCCTTCTTTTTTACACATTTATTACCAAATAATTACTGAAAGTAAGTAAATATCCTAACTTTGTCAAGAATTTATTTATATTATCTAATACATACAAAAATTAAAATTAAATTAAAAAAAATCTGAACTACTTTTTCAAGATTGTTGCTACAATAGTAAACAGATTCTTAAACCTTGTTTGCACATGATGCAAAAGGAATATTTTCATGCTTTTTTATCTAAAAATGTAACTGTATAATGCAAACAAATAGTTGATCAAATTATTGCAAATTTATTGCACAAATACAAAAGTTTTATTAATGAAATTATATTACATTTAATTGGCTGTAAAAGCAGCAGGATAAAAATGTAACGCAAAGTCCATATAATTCACGTGTGCGTCAATTAAATAGAAATATAATGTTTGCAATTCTCGTTAAAATCCAATATTAAATAAGTATCAAAATTCGATTTGGAATAGATTAAATAATATTTGGAACAGTGACAGAAAATATATTTATATATATTATAAAGCAGGAGTATCCAACTTGTTTGTAAAATAATTAATAATTTAACTAATGACATAATCAATTTAATTGAAAATCGTTAAAGTGAAAGATAGAAATGAAGAAAAAATTTGTTTTTAAATCCAGTTTTATCGTTAGATAAAGCCAAAAATGGCTTCACGATAGACTTGTTGGCCACTCCTAGTATAAGGATAGTACATATCAACGTGGAACAAAAGTCAGTGTAAGATATTTTAACTATTTGGTTTCAACAAATCGATTTCGTTTTTCGCGAAACGCAAATAAAAACAGAAGTGAATTATTTAATGTGCTAATGTAATTGCTTGGTCGATGTGCTAATGCTAATGGACCCAGTGCAAATATAATTAGTGCGAAAACGGAATTTTATTATTCGCACGCGCTCATCCGTCCATTCGTCCGTCTGTCCGCACTGTCAAGGGCACGACCGATCCATTAATTAATGCATTTTCCAGCGAAAAGCGAGCCGCGAAAATCGTCCTTAAGCAGTCACGAATTAATTGTTATGTGGGTTACATTCAATGCGACACGAACATCTGCACGATTTCAATCAACTCCTGAAACACCATCGATGCTACTATTATGCAATGTCCTTGTAACTAAAGTTATTCCAATACAAACATATGTTGCGTAGTCTAAACACAAACTACATTTAAAACAAAAATAATTCCCGCGTAAATTGATGAATACATTGGAGAATTTACTACTGTTCTTTAAAAAACAAAATTTCATTAAAAGTATCCATAAAATAGAAATCATAATCCAGAATATTTCAAAAACAATTTCATTTCAAAAACTAATTAACGGATCAAATAGTGAATAGCATTAATTGTCAATTACAAACTAATTTCCTGTATATTTATACAGGATTATTTACAATTTGTATGTCAAAATAAATCATACTTCAATTTATATTTATTATAATTTAAACTAATTATTATATATAATTAGTATTAAATATAATAGTAATTAGTATTAAATATAATAGTAATTAGTATTAAATATAATAGTACACTTATTATAAATAATTCCATATTATTAACAGAAAAATCTAAATTACGATTTGTTTCAATGTACAGCCAATTAGGGCAAGCAGATGATTAACTCGAGAATTCGTTCGCATTAAAACGCATCGCAATTCCGTTCACATCGACGTTAATTAGTAACGAATCGTTAATTAATAATATAATGATCGAGCATACATTTAATTAAATATATATATATATATAATAAACAATAACCATTATGGAAATGTTTTAACATATTCTCAAACGTGACATCAACTAACAACATCAGGATTGAAGCACATACCGAAAACCGGATCGCATAAAATACAGCTACCTCGCTACAGTGTTCGGCTTCGATCAGTCCAGAAAAACACAATAAATTTTAATTGAGAAAAATACAAATAAATTCTAAAAAAAAATATTGATTCTTTCACTTTATATCAAGTCTCTAGGACTAAGCTATGGTAATGTTGTATACAAAAATATTAAAAATACAATAAAATAAACTGTAGTTAATTTGAATGTAAACTAAGTTTATTACACTTGTTACAAAAAAGACAGCAGAAACGTAAAAAATAATTGTTTTGACATGTCGAAAAAAAGAAACAAAGCGATGAGCGTATTTCGTATATTTTTTCCGGCCAATTACACTCTAATAAATCATCATTTTATAATTAATAATTACGCAATCGCTCGGGCTATTACGTCAAGTGCGAACATCATAACCACAAATAATCGTGTAAATATTGAGTGTTTTTGTGCGACTTCACTGTTTTCGAGCACCGTTCATTATTATAACAATAATTTAATTAAATTATGCCATTAAAACCCAAATTTATTATATAACATTATATAAATATTAACATTATTATCGTTGATTTAAATTTGATTTGGTTATTGAAAATTATCATACAAATAATAAATATATACATAAATTGTAACATTATAACATTTTAGTTGGATAATGATAACTATTATATAAAAAAAACTTATTTTTTATAATTTGATTAAATGTTTATTGAATTAAAATTTATTCAATAAACATTCAATATTTGTATGAAACAAACTTTACCCAGAAAACTTTCTTCAAGTAACCAAGCAAGATTAATAAATAAAACTTTGTTATTTGAATAACGTTCATAAAATTTATATAATATTTACGAAACTAGTCTGGTACAAACATAATTAAGTAGCACCGACAGGTTGCTATGTTGTTAAGTCCTTAACAATAGATACCGATAAGATATATATATTATCCAACAGCTAATTTTATTCGACAACAATGCGTTACGTAATTGCAAAATTATGTTCGTATCGAATTACTGTCGTAGTTCGCATTAGTATTCACAGAATTTAATAATACAATTAAATGTACAGCACAGAACACGGTACAAAACTGCCTTTAAGATTTTTGAAACTTTCATTAATATTGGATAAGTTAAGTGATTATAATTCAAAATAAATTAGTAAAAATAAGAATAGATTGTAAATGAAAACGGTCAATAAAAATGAGTTCATCCTTATTAATTATTAAAAGGTATAATTCAAATAATCATTTGTTAGAAAACTAGCAGCTGCTCTAAATTACGCCATTATACAATCTTTTGGAATATGTATATGAGAAAAAAACGTATGAACAGAGTGCGTGACCGTTCACGAAAGTGCTCTATCGCGCTTACGTCACATCCGGAAACAGGAAGAGCGCCAAATGTGCCAAATTTAATTGGCACTGTTGGCGAAACGCTGCTTTCCTCGCTGGGTGCGCCAAATTGAACAAAATTTCATTTCGAGCACATTGCAATTAACGTGCTACGAAACGTTCACTTCGTTCAATCGTCATGATGAATACGAACGCTACCAAACCAAAAAAACAAAGAATAATTTGCATTTCGCATTGTTCCTCGCATTTAACGAACGAAACAAAGTATTTAGTCATTAATTAACCTTGAGATTACGCGTATTTGATTAAGATAGCAGAAGCTCAAGGACGTGGCTCGCTCGATAATCGTGAAATGTAATAACAGCTTTGTCGTTTTGCGCAAAAATTTGTTAAAAAAAACTTTAATGTCTTCTCACGATTATCGAAGTTATCCTCTCGAGACGCTTCTAACTTCTTCAACCGCCCGCCCACCACTCATCATCTATTGATTGTTTTCTCGAGCGGTATTATTTCGGTACTCGGGTAATAATAACAACAAGATTTCCAGTTTCGGAATGCATTATGGATCATCCTCCGGGCAAACTCAAATTTATGCAATTCATTACCGAATCATCATAATAATAGTGCTCTCCAGAGAAGCTCTCTCATTAATTCAGGCCGTACTACTCTACAGACATCAATAAATCATTGAATGCAAATAGATTTGTATCTTCTTTTTGCTTTATGAGCTTCCACTTACATCTGATTTATGCTTTGTTTTCAATCCTTCATTCATTGTCTACTTGCAATTGACTCCCAAAATATAGAAATGTTAAATTTAGGATCGAAAAACATCAAAACAAAAAGTAGCCTTTAAAGGTTTTATTTTTAACATTAAGCATACGTATTTTACTGTTATTTTTGTTTCGTTACCACCATTAAAACGTTTATTAACTGCTAAAGTGCTGTTTAAAGATAATTATATTGCACTTTTTGCAGTAAAATGCAGCAAACCAGCGTTCATCACTTCTTTATTTTATGATTATTATCCTTGATTAAGTATACGAGTTGTTAAACGAAACTAGTTTATACGAATCCTCATCTATATAATAGTAAAGATAATAGTTTTATACACGATATTAATGTTCTGGTCAGTGTTTTATTACTCATTCATTTATTTATATTATTCTTCAGCAGTCAGCATGAAAAATAGTTTTAACTATTTATGTTAATTTCTTCAAGCAAAATACACAATAAATTATTTTACAATATTTAATAATTAGAATGAAAAAGGTTTATAATTATTTATCAATTATTAAAAGTTTTAATTCAGAGGTCAATAGCCCTTATAGCCCAATAAATTTTATTTATTATTATTATTTAATTCATTATATAATTTTCAAAATATATAAAATATATTTTAGAATAATAAGAAAATACGATTTATTTATAGATTCTTAAAATAGTTTCTTTTCGCGATTTGCCTTTAACACGGTCGACGGAAAACGTCTACAAATATAAATACGCACATATTTATATCGAACCAAATTAATAACGTTCTTTTCATATTATTCGTTTCTTCGTTCAACATAACAATTGCAATACAAAATCAAAATAATAAATATACCAATTAAAGTCATATTATACATTGTAACAAAAACAGAAACGTTTCTTTAAAGAAAGTGTTTTAGAATGCAAATGATGATCCCCAAAAAAAACTATGAGTATACATTTGTATGGAGGCTAGTGATATTTTTGCCTGAAGAAGTAACACAATTTGCATAATCAATTTTGGGTCTAATTGTTATGCAAAGACTGGCATCGTCGTGCAAGTTGCTCGAAGGAAGTTCTAAATTCCAACTGTTACAAATATTCCTGAAACAACATGAAAACTGTGCGAGAACTGATGTAATGGTTTCGTGATTATACCAAATAGCAAAAGGACAAAACCGGCAAAACTTTCAAAGTAATTTCGCTTTTGTCGATTGGAATGATTAAAGTAAATTACAGCCCACGTTCCCATGCATTTCCACATCCATCAATCACACGTTTTTATTGGAATAGTATACGTACATTAGGAGGCATGATTGTAATCAACGGTGATCAACACGGAAGCACAGTGGAAAAAAATAATGGGATTACAGGCAATCAATGCGATAGATAATTAATGGGACTACAATTTGAATACAAACAAAATTGGTACTAATTACGGAAGTGATAGGTGGCAGTTTAATTTTAATCGTAAATCATTTGAACGTAAACCAAAACCGAGGATAATGCACCTCCGAATCGTACATAATGGAAATATCAAGATATTCGAAATTCATTCATTCGTTCTGTAACAAAAATAACAAGTGTCCAATGTGATGGAACGTCAATAACGAGACCCCTGTGCAGAATGTGATTTCGCATTGTGACGAATTGGGTCAGTTGCTTTTTGAGCTGCCGAAGAAGTGGAACGTGAAATTTTCCATTCGTAACAACAACATGTTTTCACTTGGGCGGCTCTCGCACTGAGTTGCTGCTGAATTATCGCGTAAAGGATAAGTTTATTTGCTGTTCACTCTTCATGAGCAAGCGTGTTTAATTGCGGATTAGGGATCTCGCTGTTGCGGATTACCGGAAACCAAGTGCCCATGCCGCAACCTGTATACCATGAACAAGCATACACTGATGTGTGATCAATAGCTTTTGGCCATAGCATGACTCACTGTCATTCCGGTGTTGTTTCACGTTTGTGCTCTATTTCGTAATTCCTAGGGACGACAATCGATCGAGGGCGCTTTCAAAATGATTGTAACTTGTAGATTAACACTTAATTCGGATAGTAACGGGGATAGCAGCAACGAAGATATTACTTTCGAACTTCAAACTCTAATGATAATCAACATATTGGATGAAGTTTAAGTCCCATATGCTTTAACTACTTAATCATAAATTACCATTATCATAATTACATTCCAAATATGTTACTTTTCTAAAATATCATAATTAAATTAGAAACAAGGTTTATGAATAGGCAATTATTAAGAAGAAGGCGAGAGCATTTGGTTTGAAGGTAACCTAAGAAGGTTTTTAGATTCAAGAAATAATAGAACAATGAGCATTGTTGATATTTAAAATATTGCTTATACCTTCCTTAAATACCATAATTAATAATAAAACGAGGATTATCAATATGTAAATATTCAACAGAAGATGAGAGCCGTTAGTGTGTAAGTAACAATGTTATTTAGATTAAAAATATATAGTTTTTGAATTAATACATTTGTGCTTTTTTTCATTACGTAGAACAAAGTAACGAAGTAATTACGTTTCTTATTTAGATCAAGTTGAAAGGTTTATGATATTAGATATGTAGAGCAATGTACTTTTTGGAGGTTACGATAATGAATGTCAATGTCAAATAGGGATGTGTGAAATCTTCGTTCTGCTAGAGGGTTTTTTTTAAGATTCAGATGATGACTTACTCGTTTGATATCAGCAGCGTTTCGCCGAACCCAGACGTCCTCGTTGCTGCCGAAGTCAAGAGTAGACGCGCTGCTCGTCTGGCTCTTCATCTCGATCAAAGAGGAATCGAAGAACCTGCTATCGTAGTGAGGACTCGGCAGCGGCGACGTCTTGTTGAAGATGGAATAGATTGAAGGCTTCCTGGGATCGGTGGTAGGAAAGTGAACAGTATTGGACTGGTAGTACTTCCTCCTGGAGAACATGCTGGCCACGTCCGCGGACTTCTTCACCTTCTCCGGTTCCTTCGCGGGAGGTTTCGGTTTATCCTCTGACGTGGTCTTCGTGCGCATCACTACAAACTTATGCGTCGGCCCGCTGACAGTGTCAATCACGGACGACTTGGATCCGCTCGAGGACGACTCGGATAAGCTCTTATCACTGCCTGAGATCGTGGCCAGCTCCGATGCTGCATGATCCTTATCCTTCTTCTCCTCATCTTCGTCCTCCTCGCGACACTGCGAGAGGCGTCTACAGGTTATCACATTTCTTGAAGGCAACGTGTGTTTCTGGAAGTAATGTTGCAGGAAGCTACTGCCGTTCGCTTCCAGATTCTCCTTCCCATTAGTCTGCAGTACTTCCTTTAAGGCATTCAGTGAGTTTATTGTGTTGTGGTTTATGGTGGACACCAAGTCCGGCTCTATATCGCTGTCATCCGAAGATATCTCGGATGATCCAGCGGTGTTGTTCTGGTTCTTCTTGTTGTCCGCCGTCCTCGGCACATCCAGGTTCCTCTGCAGCGAAACGTTCGAATCCATTTTTCTCTCTTCTTCTTTCTCTAATGTTTGCTTCTCCGATTCGGTTTTCTGTTCGCTTTCGATTTTGTTCAGAACTCAGCTAAAACTTCGTAAAATTAATGTCGAGTAATGTTTTTGTTGTTGTATGCACATGATATAGATTACGTCCGAGTGGGATAATAATGCAATCGTTCGGGATTTTCTCTGATTCGTTCCGAAATCACCGAGCGCTAGTAGTAGTAAGTCCGCATATGTAAAACATTAATTGGCCGAGCAAAACAATTAACTGAAGCCAGCCGTGGTACCATTCGATGTATTTTCCATTGGCAAACGCATAAATTAATCCAATATTCTATGCAATGCGCCAGAATTGCTAAATATAAACGCACAGCATTAATAATGCATGGCCGTTGTTCTGTTCATTCGATCGTTTCAATGAAGACGAAGAAGGAGAAGAGCGAGCAGAAATAGAGGAGCAGGAAGATAATTTGAACAAAATACAAATTGTCGAAATCACCTGTAAGTTTCCCCTTTTACATTCTTCAAGTTTCTTTGTTGCTGCGATGCTTATTAATTTTTATTTATGCATTATTCATAACATTCCCAATTCAATTTGAATGTTTGCTATTTGTTTCCATTCTGTTTGCTATATCTTTATTTATATTCGCATTAGCAAAACAACATTTTCGCTTCATTACATGAGCATCCTTCTTCAGCAACCAACAGCACATAAAATATAAATGAAAATTCTTCCTTTTGCTCCCATTCGTCCAAGCTCATAATATTTACATTTTGAAATATAAGTAATGTTTAGTAATCCAACGCTTATAGTGTCATTAATATTATATGATGCAATTGATACTTAGTGTAAAAACCAACTTTGATTAAAGTAATGCAAATAAATCATAATTTTCAAAATATCATTTTCTAGTGTTAGGATGTTATGAAATTTACAAAAAGAAGAAACATTTCATAGCTGAAGAATAATATCACATCCAGACGAACTGACCCAATTAAATTTATTTTAAACCAGCGCAGAATTTCGTAAAGTTCAATCCAAATATATGGTGATGAAAAGTTTACTGAAACGCAATGAAAAGTTCAGAGTCGAACGCAATATCGGATGTATAAAAAGAATGGCAATAACGTCGAATACTAGCAGAATTTGACCCAATTTAAGAAACAAATATAAATAATAAATGCACTTTCAATTAAACTAAGTTTATATATTTGGTAATTCGCTTTAAAGTCACTTTTCTTTCATTTTGAATGCAATGATTTATATAGAACAAAGTAATAAACTTGAATTTTAATGATAATGAAATTATAAAGTAAATTTTATTATTATTCAAATTCCAATTAATTAAATTTTCTTGGAGATTTTAATACAAAAGTTTTATACAATTGTGAATTATTAACTCAACTAATTATTTTTATTAAATTTCAATAAATCGTCTTGTTATAGTGAGTAATTTGGTGTGAAACAAATAATTATTGATAAGTTGATTTCAATTAATCGTTTATTTATTGTGGTGTAGTGTGTAAATTCTTGAGAAACAAATACGTTGCAAAATAATTCGTTGCTAAATGTTTCTTGTAGATTTCACTGCAAAAATGTTGCGTGCAAAATTAGATGGTTCATTGTCTCGTTAGATTACGTAAACTGGAGATATTTGCGGTAAACACAATGCATGTACAACAACATCAAAAAAAAATGGTAATTGCAAATCCAATTATTGTTGCAAACTTTTTTCATGCGCTAGACTGCGTTGTGTAGCAAATGAACTTCGTTTTTCCTTTCACAATGCGATCGTTCTCTCGTTGCACCTGCGAATTAGTGAACTCCAAAGGTCGACCGAATATAGATCCCAGAGAGAGTTCCGGTTACGTGCGTGCACTTCGATCAGAATGCGGCATTACGTAAAACGCATCGAACGGCATTTCTAGCGTCGCCAGATTCTGTCATCTATACGTGTTTATTATGTGTTTTCTGTAGCAAATTTACATCGGACAGTCACGATGGATTCGTTGACAAATGGTGATTGTAAAAATAAACTATGGCCTAAACTAAATAACTCTCCAGACCAGATGCTGCTTCGAAAATAAACATTGGGAAGTACTCGACATGTCGACAAACAGAGACACACTAACTACCCGAAGCAATCATAGGCGACTCTGCATATGAAAAATAAAATAAAAGAAGGGGTTTCACGGTTCACCTTGGGGAAATATTCAACAGAGTTGAGGATGTTTTCTGTTGCAAGTGCAAAGCTGCACAAATTGATTTTCAAAATAATGTAAATGTGAATTGTTGATCTTGTCCTGTTTGCTCTTCCACGCGCATTTTCCACGCTCCTTCTCTAATTGATGTAAATCCAATAAAAATGGAACGTTTGCAGATGGATAACCAAACCCAACAAACCGAACGAATCAATAGTCGTAATCACAAATCTTCAGACAAAAATATTCAACCGTATCCTTGACTCCAATATTTTCTAACATAAATTATTTTAACACATTCAATACTAGCAAACACTTATTTCATTAACTAATTGTTAGATTACATAACACTTTACCATCTTTAATATATACACAAAAACTACACTTCGTTCAAAGATTCTTAATTATTGAAAATAAATCATACTTTGTGCAAGGACAAAAAATAAAGCATTGATTCTTGTCTATTTAGTCAAAAATAAACATTGAAATCATTCTAAACAAAATCTGTAATTTAAAAACTCGTAAGTTAATGTTTCATTTAGTAGTAAATTACATTGCCACAATTCAGCAAAATGAAAAAAGTTTTTGTACTTTCAAGACTTATATCGAACCCAATTATAGAGAAATGTACGTATTCTGTACATTCCAAATTTATATATCAAATCAATTGAGAACAAATTTCGAGTAATTTTGTAATTTGTTTAATACCATATATCAACAAAAACGAAAAATTTCTTGTACTATTTCACACTTTTCTAATCGAAGTAGTTATAAAGAAAACAAAAGACATTCGCAGATATCAAGTTTATACATTTAAAACACAAAATTATTTATCAACTTTATACTTTTAAAAGAATATTTCTATTTCGGTAACTTAATATTTTTGTGTGTAACTACACTTTGGTCAGAGCTCAATGAGCCTTGAAACAATGTGTAACTAACTACAAAAAAATATGAATTTCTTGAGGCGGGGCGCAACTTAGATATTTGTATTAAAATATTTAATTTGGTTATAAACTATATATAAGAAAAGAAAAATTAATTTCCATCAAATTTTAAATTATTACTTCTTCTTTGTCTTATGTTTCTGAACTCAAAATTTACTGTGGACCTGAAAACATCCATTTTTTATATTTAAAAAGAAAAAACAACTTAGATAGGCAAACCCTGATTTATATGATAATATATAAGATTTCGTTACAACAAACATTACAAAATATAATCTACATCACATATTAGTAATTTCGTCAATAATTTTCAATGCAGAAGTATTAATTATTATTAATCCAGTAGATTGACAGTACATTTGTTGTAATTGTAATAACCGAGATAGCAATGTATCAAGGATTTAATGTAACAAATCTGTTTTAAAAGTTATATACTGCATAATTGTTCATAGATTATTATAAAATATTTATTGCCGTATTGTGTACTTATCAAAGCCGCTCTTTGCGATGTTAATTCTGTATTTATCATTATTTTTGTTTTGTATTATACCAATAAAGCAAGTTTGTTTTCATTCGATTAAATTCAAAACTGTTTAAAATTTAAATTTATAATAATAATGTAAATTCTGTAAACATAACTTGCATCTGCTTAAATTAGTTGTTACATAAGTTTACAAAAGAAATGCTAAACACTATTTTTTTAGTCTGAATAATACTTTTAATCTACATGAAATCAGTATTACATCTTCAAACATTCTAGCATTTTGACTCATGATCTCTTATCATTCACATATTAATTACTTTCAAGCGAATTTAGCCGTATCTCACCAGAAATTGAACGATAACGATTCGGCAAACACAAACACTTCGCATTCGCACATTTCACACCAATCATTTTATATAACACCGTAAAAATAAACTATAGAAAACGCACTTATCGTCATTAATTATTATTAAGATCGTTAATTCACGATTAACAACCAATTAAAGCTATAAATATAAAATAATAATCGAATTTTGATGGCATTGCAAAAATTAAAAAAAAGTTAATAAAAAATCGATTAGATTACGTGTTTGTTCCGCCGTATCATTAATTAACTAATGTAATTTAAATTGTAATCAAGCTTTTCTGGTGAAACGATTTTTTTTTCTTTTCTTTATAAATTCTTCAATTTCATTTCGTTCGGATTGACGAAACCGCAATTTATAATAACAATTTATTTGCGATCGGCTCATTTGTACACGTGTCTGGTGTTATCCGTCGTAATTTCGCGAGACTTCTAAATACCATAAAGATAATGCATTCTCTTTCAACGAGACTCGTGCAATTTTAAACGTCCAATTATACAAAACAATTTATTGCGCTGCTCGAAATGCAAATTTAACTAGTTTTTCTTTCGAACTCACTGAATCACTCTCATAGTTGCTAAACACAAATCTAATCCAATCACGTTCCAGTTTACACAATCATATATTTTTAATTTGTTTTCGACACATCTCCATTTTATTGCTGATTATTATAATTAAGAACTTTTTAAAATTTACAAATCTCCCACAAATATAAATGAGATGTACGAATCGTCAGGTTTCTCGTACAGTTTAAATAAATTTCACTTCATAATTTAATCCATAATATCAATAACTCAAATAAAATTGTATGCATTTTTTTTATATAATTATACAAAATACCAACTTTTCTCAAGTCGCTTAATTATATCACATTCAAATTTTTCTAATATATTATTAAAAAGAGCTAAATGTACGGTCGTTTTTCATTTCAGGGTTCATAAAATATGAAAGCTATCACCTTTTGCCCTTTTACCCGTAGGATTATTACGTTGTATTTTTTTTATACACGCTACATACTTTTTTTTATACATTATACGTATAAAACAAGTACATTAAGACAATCATTATTAAAATATACGAAATGTCCATTTAATGCCAACGTATATTTTTTTCAAGCACAATAATTTGCATATTTTAGAATTCATTATAAATTATAAGTAGATTAAATTAGTCATTAAACACATTCACACAATTGAAACAGCTGTTGTAATGCAGCTAGTTTTTAATAATAAAAAAAAAACATTTTACTGTAATTGTTTTTTGAAAAGTTTCAATTAATGTTTAAACTTGAATCAAGTTACAAGCGGTTTCTTTATTTGCTTCAAAATCTGCGAATGCTGTAAGTGTGCTAATAAAATTAGGTTACTTTTCGCATGAGCAATCTAAATTTTGAAATTCATAGAACAAAGTCCATTGTTTAATAATATTTTTATAAATAAAACACATAAAAAAACAGAATTTACAAATCATTACCATATCGGTAATAATTTACAACTAAATCAAATAAAATGCATTTGTAAACAAAACTGATATTAAACGGTTCACGTATCAAGTATATAAATTATTATTAGATGAATTTAAATGGTATTTATGTTGTGAAGGTTGTAAACTGCTGAAAGAAATAACGATTTTACAAAATCCACGAGTGTAAAGATAGGGAAATTGTGAACGTTTGAAAGGAAGGAACGATAAGGAAGAGATGGCGTGGCGTACCCGAACGAGTGGGAGACAAAAACATGTAAGTAGTAAAGGAAACGATATTTCAGTGGGTGTATTTCAAAATCGTTATATAATATATATGAAATGAAGTCTGCAAATTTAATTTGAAATATACATTTAGTCATATGAAGATACTACTATTATTCCTCTTCACAGTCATCTCTATTGTAGATTTCTCCAGTCATGTTTTTCTCTAATATTTCAGAAAATTACTAATTATATTGTACACTTTTTAACTATTTAATAAATTTAATTTAATTTATTAAGTTTCAACATCATCAGTATCTATATAAATGATTAGAAGAATGATTGCAACTGCAAAGGTTTTCGTTGTATACTTTTTATAAACTTCCACGAATGGGTCTAATTATGTCTGTTACAGGTTGAAATGAACAACAAAAAAATATATAGTCCGAAGTTGCCGTCTATCTATAGAATTCTCGGTAGTTTGCCAAATTATATATACATTTATCTTTCGTTGTTGCTTTTGTTCTGCAGGATGACACACCCTCCCTGACATGGGTTGTCAGGTTAAGTTGATTGTTATTTACTTATTGACATTCGCCAGCCAGTTTCTTTTTTTCTTTGTCTGTTTTCCTCATTCATTTGTGATACTTATTTTTATCCTAACCTTATTAAACCTCAATCAAATAAATGGCTAGTTTCCATTCCTATCCCATCTAATTACTCCATACTAATTGAAATTAATAATAATAGGGCCATCGTTCATCACAGATGGACAGTGAAATGAATGAGGTTCATTCAGCATATGGACCTTCAGCAAAGTCGATTAACAGTGTTAAGGATAGTAGCAGATTCACAGTGAAAGGAAATAGCGGAATTGTTGAGCATCAATATACTACTTAACTTTAGTAGTATATTGGCAAAGCGACAGCCAACCTACAAATTAAAAATCATCATAATGGTAACTATCCATCGCGATCTTAAATTTACTCAATGTTCACATTGATGAACAGATTGTCAATAAAATTACATAACATAAAAAAAATAGTATTTATAGCATATGCAAGTGAAATTTTCTAAAACCAAATTACTTTTTTTTTTAATCTAAGCGATTGGACAATTATATTTGGAAAGAAATAATTTTAGATTATTCATTACATTCAATTATAATTTATCTTTAAAAATCGTATATATTCAGTCGAATTCGAGTATTGTAGGTATTTTTTCAGATCGAAATAGAAAGGATGACACATGTCATTTGCAGATAAGTGATAGATAAAAAAAAACAAGTTTGACAATATATGACATTGACAGATGTCATAATGAGTGATACTGACAGTATTAAGTGACAAGTAAAAATGTCAGCAACAATTTTCGACATCATACTGAAATATTTTATTAGCAAAATTTTATGATAGTGACAGTAATGACAAATTTATTGATCGAAATAGATGACTGTAATGACAGATGTCATTGGTAGAATTTCAAAAGATATTTAAATGATAGAAGAAAATGTCAGACAATATATGACGACAATTAACAAATTTGAAATAGTTCTATTGATCAAGGTATTTAATATTGAAATTGTAGATTGGAATGTGCTTTAATTTAAACGTAAACACACTGTATATATAAAAATTAAGTGCGAATTGTCGGAGGTAATGAGGTGCGAAAGTTGGAAAGTGTCGTATGCCATTTGAAATGCTTCCAAAACCGTGACTAAAAATCATTTCTGTGACACACACACACTCATGTTAGTTATTAAATATAGATATTCATCTGTGGAACAGCGCAGACAGACAAGTCGGCTCCTCCGCGGATCCAAACAATGCAATCCAATGCAAATAAATGAACGCAATGGAAGTCCAACGTGCACGCGGCATTCCGCTTAATGATTTAGAAGCATGTGATCACTGTTTAGAAACCATTCATTAACAATCCAACGGTTTGACGCAAATCGAATCAGCTCTAAAGCACCTGCACAATAATTTACAATAAGTATTCCGCATAAATTCAATTCTAGGAATTGAGTATTACAACGAAACTATGCGTCAGAAACGCATCAATTTTCATCGGTTATTTTCCCATCCGTATCAACACAAATATCATCCCATTAACAGATACAAAACAAAAAATGTATTAATATCGCCGGGGAATACGTCACAGCCAATTAAGCGAATCTAATTTCCCGGAACGTTCTTTTCTTTTATTTTTAATTTCTTGATGTGTTTGTATTTTTGAAGCAGTGACATAATTGTAGGTGTTCCGAGAAGCGTATTGATTAAGATCCGACTATTTTAAGCAACTTCGTAGCTTATTCTATGATCTCACCTATGACATTAAATTAATGTCGTGGGTCGGGACTGAGTTCATATACACTTCAACTTACATTAACGGACCTTGCGACTACAAATAGCATTGATATTACGCACGTATATAACATTTTTTATCGTCAAGATAATATTTAACTTAAGATTAGAATTCCTTGTACCTTGAAATACCTGTACTGTGTACTTTTTTTATACTATTACGAAAGAGAGTAAAAACAAAAATTGTTTCTTTTAAGTATACAAATAATATTTATAAACATATTTATTTTTTTCAGTATTTATTACACTACCTTAAATTGGGAAGCATCAAGGAACAATTGCGTAAATGGACAAAGGAATGTTGTATTTTCTTTGCATCCGTTATTTGAAAACCAGAGTTAAATCTTTTGGAAAATATTCAACACTAACATTTGAACATAAATATAAAGTGTTAAATGTCACTTACTAAATATTTGAACATTATGAAGTGTTTGCGCAAGGCCGCAATACAATTAGCTGACTGAAATTTCCGAGGTTTGTCATACATCATAAATTTTATAGAATCAACAGATTTAGTTTTGGGTTTTCTACTTTTTCAGATGATTAATTATAATATCTTTTCGTAAAACTAAAGTCGCTTGAAAACATAAATTTACAACATTCAACGGTCTTGTTAAAATCATAATCTCAGTTTTAATTTCAGCATTCAACTTATAGCCCAAGATGGCAGGTTGTGAATGAACAATAAAAGCTAATAAAAAAAAGTTTTAATTTCATAATTTCTAACTTTACATTTAATTACAAATGTGCATAGATCCAACGAATTGTTGTTCTTATAGTCAACTAAAATGGAACTAAATAATAATGTAACTTGATCATAAAATGAAGAATTTCATTAAGAAACAAAAACATTGTCATTACTTCAAATAGTATAACCCTGGCAATTAATTAGTACTGTTGCTATAAATAAAACGAAATGATCGAAAATGTGCTGCACTTCATTAGCAAAATTCAGATAAATGATTGTCCAATAAATGAATCTATTTATAACGCTTGGATTATTTCATACATCCACCATTTCACTGGATAAATGTGATCAATTGCAGCAGCATTATTCGTAGGTTTCAGTGATCATTGATCACAGTTAACGGACAATCGGATAATTTCATTAATAAATTGTTTATGCCGTCGATTATCAATTGATTTCATTTGCGGACACTGAGTATGCATTTCCTACCTTAGCAACACGCAACTTTACATTGATAAGAGAATCCAGTCGAGTTTTTTGAATACTGCAAATAATTTACTTTTTCTATAACAATGTTGACAGAATCGTGATCCAAATTAAGAAACAATAACTCATTGTTTGCCTACTCCAATACAATGAAAGTAATATCTCAAACCTTCACTATATAGAGACAATTAAGTTAAGTTACATTTTCACTACTTCAAATTATCAAGATTTGAATGCAATAGGAGAAGCTATACTTTTAAACAAATCGTTGCTGTGGAAACCACGAACACAAGCCAACTTTACATAAAATATATAAAAAGTAGTATAAATTGACGTAAAATCTATATCTAATTAATTTAACATGGTAAAAATTGATTTTATTGCCAGGTTTACTTTTTTAAAACTATTACTAAATGTAACTAATTCTCTAATTTAATAGTTATGACATGATTTGCTTCAAACATTACCAATAACATTTAGTTTTGATTGAAATAACAGTAAAAATTAAGCTGTATGGAAATATAAGTAATAACAAAATAAACTTTTGTCAATTTGTATCAATAATATATATTTTAAATTATTTAAGTAATTGTACAATTATTGGACTAAATATTGTTATTAATGTAAATTTTATTAACCTATATTTGTCTGTTGTTGTCATGGAAATATTTGTTAGATAATTCATATTTGATATTCATAATCATTTAATGGAGATTCAGTATTTAGACATCAATTACATTCATAATAAAACAATCACTATTAAAAATGTGTACCTCGAAACCTTATATTGTAATCCATTTCAATGAATCGAACAACTGTAATAATAAACATATACATAAAGACCATATGCCCAGACCCTCTGTTCAAACATAACGGTTTTGTTGTTTCAAATACCTTTTTCAAAGGCATTCGACAAACACTTTTTTTTTTCATTTTTCACTCTAAGCAAAACCTTTTCCATAGATTTCTCTTCTTTTATGTAGCATTTTTTTTACAACTGTTTTCGCCTTCACATCCAGGATTTCTAACAAACTGCATTCTTCGCATACTATACTTGCATATTCTTAAATGAAAGCATTTTAAAAAAGAAATACATTTGAAATGTGTATGTTTTTCAACTAGCTGTTCTAAATAATTTTAAATGTAAATAAGTTAGATATTTTATATAAGTATAATCTATTCATTTAAAAGTTTCATTTATTTTTATAATAAAAAACCTTTACTAAATTTCAAAACAATTTAAATTAATATGTATTAAAATTATGTAACTTACAATTATAAACAACGACATTTTCCTATTTTTACTTTATCTTTTGTTTATAACTATTGCATGTAAACTATTTTCATTGTCTAGTTTGTATAGGATATTTACTTGCATAGATATAGAATTGTGCAAAAAAAACAAATATTATATAATATATAAATTTGCCAATTTTAGATTATAATTTGATGAATTATGTGAAAAAAGTTAATTCATTTTATATGAAATATTAAATTATAGTAGAAATATGTATTGCTTTCAAAATGTATTGTTACCATTTTAATAAAATTAATTAATTTACAAAATTGTATTCATTAATAATATTCAGATATTACACTATATTCTGAAAACTGCTTTTATTAAATACCTAGAATATATTAATTGACAACCAAAATAAGATCAGTTATATTAGTTATAACATAAAATAAATCTATTAGTGTAGGTTTGTAACAATGCACCTAACAGGAAGATTTTCTTGTAGTTCCATACATTTTTTTTTTCTCACGAAAGACTAAAATCAAATGTGGAACGAGGATGTCGGACGTATGGACAGTTCGAAATTGGAAAGCCCTTTCCAGGTAGAAAAGATCTTTCATCCCGAATCTACAATGGCTAGAAAACGTGCAAACGGTTAATGGAAAAACTT
This sequence comes from Nicrophorus vespilloides, assembly GCF_001412225.1. Lineage (NCBI taxonomy): Eukaryota > Metazoa > Arthropoda > Insecta > Coleoptera > Silphidae > Nicrophorus > Nicrophorus vespilloides. The sequence goes on from NW_017098910.1 coordinate 368,390, forward strand.
TCCACGATCCGAATTGGATGCAATCCTCGTGATAACGAAACCTCTTGACCGTCCGAATCAACTACAGAAGAGTGCAATCAGGATCAACCTCGGGCGCATTTCAGCTTGCGCTTCGCGTTATTTGCTGTTTGATAATGTTAGAATCAACAAAATGGGCGATATTTTGATACCGCATAAACAAACATCATAGTCAGCGCAGCCTACACTTTTTTGTGTGTGTATGTATAAATATATACTACATATAAGTTCGAGTATAGAGAAAAACACATTACCAACATGAGACTTGTTTTTTTTCTAAATTATTATTATTATGGGAAATCGTAACTGAGTTATGTAAACATCAATCGGAATCGGATGGAAAATTTTGTTAAAATAACTCAAAATCTATTTCATGTAATTGCTGCGTCTCGATCAGTTGAAAATGTTATTTTCATGATTTTTGGTGGTTTACTTGAATCTGGACTAATCGCTGCATTAGATAAGATAGCAAGCACATTTTGAGGTGCCAAAAAAATCATCATGTGAAGCAACTTTGGGACTTTTCCAATGGGGTAATTAAAAAATATGCCGGATGGACAATAGCGCTTCGTTCTTCTCGCTTTAGTTTGTTTCCCCTTTTCTGTTTGTGCAAATGAGCGTTATGTGACTTTTATACAGACTGCATGTCTCCAAGAACTGCATAATAAAAAAATTGCGCTGCTCCAAAATAAATAGGTTAGGTAACCCGTCAGAAATTAAATGTCCCAGACGTAATCTATACCAAGTCATTTGTTTACTTATATTTTTTTTCTGTTTTGTTTTCCTGAAGGGGCGGAGGTGTCGCGAGGTAACGTAAACAATACAAACCTGGATCTGTTAGCAACGGACAAGGCATATAACGGTGTAACAGTTGACATTTAGTAATCCCACTTCTTGCTATGCGGTAAACATCCTAATCGCACCAAAACAAAGCACTTCAAAAAAAAAAATATATATATAAAAATATATACTTGATACCAAAAAAAAAATATATAAAACAATGTATAAACCAAATGAAAAACAATAAATCGAGCACTCCAATTAACGAACTTGTTTCGATCACGCACTTTGCATTACTTAATGAAATTAATGGATAGGGCAGCAGTAACAAAAAAAAAAAACAACAACAGCAAGAAGAAGAAAAACTTAGTGTTTCCGTGTGTTTGCGAAACTGCACTACAGGCACAACAAAAATCGCACTATGACCAACCGATTGTGGTGTAAAGGTCCTGTCCTCCTGTTTCGTCCTCTTCTTTCGTTGTTACGGATGACGTATTGACGGAACGAAGGACGACGGCAACTTCACAGCACCGTTTGTTTATAACGCAAACCGGCGACTGATCGTATCCATGTAATGCATGGACGTCTTGTCCACGGCTAACCCAAAAGACAAAGCCGGAGAGCGAGTGTGTGTGTACACATAGTTGGGGAATCACGCGCAGAGCGGCGCGGCGCGCTCTCCCTCCGACAGACTACAGCGACCGCGTCAGCTGATCATTACCAACATAACGCACCTCAACCTCGCAGCTTGAACGCAATACGACAATCCGTACCACACGTTCAATCACTATATAACAACAATGTTATTCAACTTTGTTCTTCCTCCTCATTCCTATCACATTTCAATTTGTATAACCTATCGATTAGTCATGAAACTCAATTGACCTACATGAATTTGAAAGAAAACATTAGCAACCACAAAATACTATCATCATCTGCTTGATGACCTGAATTTATATTAATATATTTATAAGTTTATATTAATTTCTTTTTATATTTTATATCTTTACGAAATTCCATTTAATATTTACAATAACGAATTTAATTAATGTTCTTTTAATGATAGATTTAAATAAAAATAAAAGACATAAAAAAATGTCATTCAATATTGTATCTACTTCAACAAAGTCTATATTGATTTATAAGTCTAATAAAAATGATCGCAATATATGATAATTTATGTTCTTTATTAATATCATTTTATTGGTAAACTGCACCTCGAACTGGGCTGAGCCCTAACGACACCAAACTGCAGTTACGAGTGATTTATATCAGTGTTTCTCCTTTTGGTGCATTAAAAAATTTAAATGACCCCCCGAAAAATGGGTATATATAGAAAAACATACCGTCCCGTCTATCATCAGTTTTTTTATATACTTTGTAATAATTTTGTATATATAAAATTATATATGTTATTTTCTTCCCACAACTGTTTGTTACTAACCTAAGAAACAACCTATTTCATCTCCGTCAGCTAAGTGAAACTAACAAAAATACAATACAGTTATACAACTTCTATTAACTGATACAATTTACTTAGAAGATTATTACTTATATTGAGCCAAAAGCTCAGTCACAAATATTGAAAAAACTTAATGTTATAGAAAAAATAAGTTAAATACTATATTAATTCTACCACTATTCACATCAAATAAGTATAGCTTCAAAGTCATATCTTTATATTCATCATTGTTGACCTGAATTTATTGTAATGTATAGTATTTATATATTTTCATCTCACGTTTAATAAAACATAACATTTCTCACCGTCTTATATTATTTAACTTTGTTATTTTATTCACTTTAATCATGCAATTCTTAATTTTGTATTTTCTAATTTATTAACAAAAAATAATTACTTAATTTTACTTAATTACTTTTTTAAATAATAAATCATTATAATGAATGATCAATATGTAAATAATAATAAACATAATTATTTGCATATATGCAACCAACAAAGATTATTGACTACATGCCTATATAGTAATCTAAGATATTCATTTTTAAATTATCGACGTATCGATGTAAAATATTTATATTTTTTATAAGTAATAATTAAATAAGAAGTCTTTTCACCCTAACAATATGTATTTAAATGATTTTATATATTATTTCATTATTTTTGACTGCTAATTTCTACCAACATAACACATCTATCAATAATATTATTTAACATCTTCTCACATTACAAGAAATAAATATGTTTATACTAAGATTGTTTTAAAATAAAATAAAGATAATAAAATGATTATAATCATCACCTACAGTTGTTTTCAAGCAAATGTCGTTCATTTAAAATATACGAAAAAATATAGTCAAAAGTATGAAAATTTATTGAGTTTCAATCTTGATAATAATACCATAACTTTGAGTTTCTTGCATTTATATAAACATTAATATGTTTTAACATTGCACATATTTCCCATTACAATATTTTTCTGTATATTTATCAAATATTTTTGTTAGAAATAAACTAATAAATAATACTTATTCCTTATTTGCAATTATAATTCATATGATAATTAAAATAATAATATTTATTGCAAGAGTCGTGCATGAAAACGTATTTATATTTTTTTTAAATTTATATACATAACCTGCCAACATAAAATATTTAATAAAATAATTAACTGCTTAAGTTAATTAGCTTAACATATTAAGATAATTAGTTTAAAATCAATTATTGAGTTATATTGTTACTTTTCATTATATCTTTGTACCTACAGTTTTATAAAAGTAAAAAATGATTACATATATTTGCATTAATGCAAAACTAATTAGTCAGACAGATAATATTTTTCAATACAATTTAATTAATTATTTACTTAATTAATAAATCGTTTAAATAATATATTAGATATATTGATTCAATATACGTATATGAATTGAGCGAGAAATTGAAGTGCGATAATTGGCGATGAATGTTTGAAGAATAAACGTCAACGCCATTCTACCAAAACACAATTCAAGTTCCCTATTGAAACGAGCACTCAATTTAGCAGCGTTACAAAAATGTGAAAGAAAAAAAGATTTTTCATTCATTTTCCTTATTGTTTTGGCTGCATTCTACCCGCAAAACTCCAAATTAACTAATTGCAACAAAATGAGTATACTCAAAAAAAGTGTCGCGATTTTATTTTAGTTATATTGCAAGTACATTTCTGTACTTGCGATTAAATAATTGGAATAGGTTTAAATTTAGAGGCTGCGCCGAATACCGTTCTATACGTGCATATGCCCTACATTTCACCACCATGCGAAATTTAATAAAATATTTTTGCATCTTGCACCGTTCGTGCGCAAATGCGATTGATACGTCACTTCCGGATCGTGCGATGCATTATTCATTTGTATTGCACATCGCGTTTCGTTGACGACGTTTCGAAGGAAATACTGAATGTAATTTATTTATTTCGTGAAGATCTGGCAGTCTAAAATGCATTTATCTTTGCGTATGTTTTGCATGATGGATAAATTTAATAAATGTTTATATGTAATAATAGAAAAGTATTTTTTTTATAATTTTCATAAAAGTCATAACAAATATAGTCACACACTTAATTGGCATGACAACAACAATTATCAATTTTTCATTTAGTATCAAAAATACTAGTTGCTATGGTGGATCTAAAAAACGGAATATGGTGATTCCGTATGTATTGAGATTATTATTAACCTTTTATAAATTAATATACGTTTTTAGACCACTCTACAAATATGAATAAACATATATATTATTGGTTTTAAAAATTGTATGAATCATTATAAAATATATGATTCTCAATTAGTCTTAAACAACTGGCTACTTTTTATAAAAAGCAGTTTTTATATATAAGTGCGTACTTATAACATAAATGTATAAGTAACACTTTAAAATATATTGATAATTTTACATCAATTTCATAAAGTTCACTTTAATTCATTCATACGGTAACTAAATTTATATATTATTTAAATATAAATTGTAATACTAATTACATACTAAGTTATGATAATTATTTGTAAATTATACTAAAGATAATCGGTAAATCAATAAATAAGAGCACTTAAATACTAGTTTTAATTTTGAGTTAAATATGATTATAGTATAAATAAAATATAATACAGATACTATAAAAAGCAACGAAAAGAGGCATAAGACTGCAGTTGGCATTTAGAGATTATTTGGTAATATTCATAAAAATAGCCCGAGGATGTTTACTATGCTTTGATACATTATTATTGATTCTATAAAAGGTTTCCGCTTTCAAAGTATCTTTTCTTTACCGAAAATCGTATAAAATGAAATATTTTGAATCTTACTAGTCTAATATTTATCATAAATCTCCTACTTAAAAGCCTTTCTAAAGGATTTACTTATTTTCATTTCAACAAATTCAATGATTTCAGAACTTCCAGTATATGTACCAACTTAAATAATATATGTCTCCATATATTATATTATAAGTGACAGTATTTTTTGTTTTAATTATATACACATCTCTTATACGTCTGCACCAGAGGTCGGTGAACTTTTTTTTTATCTTTTGTCCCAAAATATATTAGTTTACGTCTTGATTACCCCTTGATTATGACGAAAAGGGGATGGATGTTGTATAGCGAATCTCAATATTTTTCATTGATACATAGATTTTTTTGAATTGCATTAACCCCTAGAATTCACTTATACCCCCGTTTGGAGTAATTTACACCGGTTCGCCGACCCCTGGTCTGCACATAATGTGGATGCACCATTACGTCAATGACAGTTTAGCATGACAACGATCAATAGATTAAGTCTTTTAGTTGAAGATTTTATCACGAGATGTCTAAGCTACGTTTATTTTAAGTTATGAATTATGTAAGTTGAATAATGTCTATCGTCACCACCTGTGTCAGTAAAATCCGATACAAAGGGATGAGAATAAAAAAACAAACATTTCTTTGTGTAGTTGCACCAACAAGTGGCAGAAATAGGGAAATGATATATCAAAAGTATAAGCTAGAGAAAATTGTCACTTACAGAATCACTGTTGTTCGCTTCTTCGATGCTAAAGTCCCAGCTGGGTTCGGGTGTGTTGGCTCTGCTGCTGTGTGTGCTTAAGTATTGCAAGGGCGGAGTGTTGGTTTCGTCTAAGGCATGATCTTCGGGGATGGTGGCAAAGTGCTCACCTCCACGGTGTCGTGGGGCTGGGGATTGGGGTGGTGCGGTGCCCTCCCCGGAGGTGGGCCCGCTTGACACTACCGTCACATTGAAACGACGGTTGCTTGGCGTGACGACCACTCCTTAAACAAAGTGTAACGAAAATACCACAATCAAGAATAATACAAATTACATAATGCATCATCATAGATTAAAAAAAAACAATCAAAAGGATTCGTTTACATAAATATCATTAATATGGCAATTAGTTGGGTGTAGTAGCCGAAATAAGTTCTTGTTTATTTATAAAGCTGCACCAACACTATGCGTGATATGAGATACACATATTTATCAGGCATACCAATTCCTATATAATAATTTATATTTCAAGTTGTGGTTGGTATACATTGGTTGGTTATTATGGAATCTTGTACCAACTTAAATACAAACATGTCAGTATATTTATTTAATACTATTAGAATTTCTTAAACACTGAGTATGTCTACAATTATGTTTTATATCACTCATAATGTGGTTACAACATGACACAGTTAAATAACCCATCTTTTAAGTAGTTTTGTCTATTTTATATGTATATGTTTCATTCTTAAAATGATATTCATTTGTAGCTTCCTTTTTTCATTTTAGACACAAATTTTCTTGTTTTTTTTTTTAATTTTATTACTACGTTTCAACATTTATTATGCAATACATTATTGTTAGTTTTAATAATAAGAATTATAAAATAAATATAACGTCAAACCAAACGTCTGAAATTTGTTTCAGGTTAAAAGCATGATCGAAAACAACAGGACTATTTTTAATACAAATGACGCGCGTGATCAGTACTTAGTCTCGCGTAGCAAAAATGCACAAGGTGTCTTTCTTTATTTTAAAAGAGTTGCGTTTCATTCTTTAAATTGAAAATAAAATCTATCTAACACATAATTTGATATACATAAAAAGTAAAGTTTAATAAATTATAACATGTAAACATATAAGTACCGATATATTTAATTACATTATAAAGAGACGTGAAACAGACCTAAAAACTTGTTGATACTTTAAAATAATCTTTATATTGTATACAAAATGATCTGTTTTGCAGTTGGAAACACCAAGTGAGTATAAAAACCTACAGTTAAGTAATAATTGTCACTTCTGATGTTCTAATGAAAGAAACATTGTATAAATCCGAAAAAGTATATATTTATATTTTAATTATCTACAGGTTATGTTTATATTTAAAATTAAAGGTAGTTAAACAATATTTCATATTAACCAAGCATACGCATTTGGCGACATCTAATCATAATAAATAACACCAATAAAAAAAATATACAATATATCACCACCATTGGTACATTAGTAACTTAGGTTACATAAAGTTAACATTAAGTTACTCGCGTAAGTTTGACAAACTTTCTTGGCATTTATCTCGTTGTGTGTACACACCGTGAAATGAAAGATTATAATCTTCACCGAAAACTCAACCCAAATATTTGAATTATAGCAAAATAATTTAGCAGACTACGGCCAACAGATGGTAATTTAGGAAACATAATATAAAACGTTTCCATTCTACAGCGAACAGCAAAAATTGGATTATTGCCAATAAAGTCACAAAATATTGTACTTAAATATTTTCATTGTGGAAATTTTCAAACAATGTAATGTACATATTCATTGCTCGACTGTTGATTCAAATTTAATAGAAGATAAACGTTTTTAAAAAAAAAAAAATGATAGAATAATTTATAATAATAATATAGAAATTATTGTTTGAATTTTTTTTGTAGCCCTTTGCAATTTACTGTAGTAATGTAATTTATAATTACTAATATTAATACAGCTTTCTTATAATTTGTTGTTAGTATTTACTATGTTAAATGACATTTGTAGCAGTAATACAGTAATATTGATAATTGTTAGTGTGATTGAGGCGATGTGCGTCAGAACTCTTGGACATTATTTATAGTACAATGGGCATATTTGGGTTACTAAACGATATTGACGTTTATACCCTTGCTTGGATATAAAAGTCACCACAGCACACCAACTGTTCCATAAATTTAGAGCTTCTGTTCACTCGCTACAAATATTTGTTATAAATCACGTTTACTGACAGCTACAAATTATGTTACAATTAATATTCTTAGCATGCATAAGTGCTGTGTCTGTCAGTTAAATGAAGAATGTTAAACAAAAATGTAAAGAAGATTAAAAGAAAAACCTGAAAGGAAAAGAAGATGTAAGAGAAAAATAATTAAAAGTACGCACCTGTACGTGGCTGTCGACGCCACGAAGACTTGTGAGATGACGTTTTGATAGATTTTAAGCCATCATCAGAAAATTAATCCAACAGAAGAGCACTGAACACATAGAGTCTTGCATGCACTTTCGAACTGTGTCATAACCAGATGTCTTTCACTGCAATCCGACAATAAGAGATAGAATAAAAAATCAGAAAAGAATGGAAATATATACAAGAGATTTCAGCGTATCAATAAGATCTTGTGTAGATCTTGGATGCTCTCTGTGCGTGTGTCATGTGAGTGTACAACAAATACATGTAGTAGTATTTCTATTTTCGTTGAAACATTCTGTTTCTCGTAGGAAAGCTAAATATAAACGTGACTTATAAACACACTTGCAATATAAACACGTCGGAAGGGATATCGAAATGTGAATTTTTTGATACACAACCACAATCATACAATTATAGTTGGCATAGCTTAAATTCTTTTCATTTTGAGAGAGAATATTCTGAAGAAAACCAAAAAAAAGCTCGCTATTTTTCTCGCACGCCCACTGTTGCATGAAAACTGTAATCGACATCTGCAGGATGTTTCTTTTGATAATACTAATCGTGGTGTTTACTTTACAGTTGAAACACATCAGTAATTTATGGTAACTGCTCTTTCAGCTGATACTTAAATAAAAATAATTTTATATCACGATCGAATTATGTTATTCAAAACAAAACAATAAATTGACCCGAAATTATGCATATTTTCACATTCCTTTATATAATTTTAATCCGGATTCGAATGGATAGACGCAGTGGATACGATCTCAACAAAACATTACGCAATAAATTGAATACCTCGTCCATCTATTGAGTTGTCACGAAAGCTTCAAGCAAATATTATTTTATTTTACGAAGTAATAAATATACTTGTCATGAAAATTAAGCAATGTTCCGCGAATTGGTGATCTCAGTATAATGAAGTCTAAAATCAAACACTGATGATTTTTAAGCATTAAAACAAACCTAAACAAATATTATGAAGAAATAATGAAAATGTATTATTTTTTTTACAGTTTTCCCCAAGTAAATTTACATTAAATAATAATTTTGGTGTATTTAAAATAAATCTAATATTTCCAATTATATTTTAAAATGACATGTTTTAAGTTCTGATTATAAGTTGGCGTAATATAACTACTGTCAAATTGATTAGTGACAGAAACGTCAAATCAAATTCAGTATTTAAACATACAGTAAAATACCGATTATACGTGTCAATTCGGGAACGTTAAAGCACGGATAACTGAAAAATATGGTTAATACAAACTTCGCTTTTATTCCTATATAGAACTAAAGGTACAATCTCTATTATAACGTCAATGTAAATATTATTTGAAAACATATGTCATACGCAATCGTTTTCGCAATGTGCAACACTGGAATTCTGCCAATAGTGAATTCAGAAACGCTGTACCATTACTATAATTTTTGGAAACGTCAAACAAATTTTGACAGCTTCAAATTTGACATTGCCATATGAAACAAGAACAGAAAAAACTATTGATTTCGCGCTAAAATAATAAATAAAACTCTACTGAACAATTTGAATTTGAAATTAAGTTCTATTTATAGGTTTAGCAGTTAGCAATTAGCATACTCTCCAATTAATATTCGATCTCCTGAATTAGCGAGCAGACGTTTCCAGCGCCTTCGCTGATTGCCGTGATGGAATTAAGACGGCCGTACTAAAATTAATTCTGCGCAAGAACTCGTTTTTTTTTTTACTGAATTCGGTATGCAAATTTAAGCTTTTCTTTCTTCCTAACTCAATATTGATTTTGAATCCTTCTTGAGATGTAACAAAATCGTTTTCAATCTCCAGTATTAGCATTTTAAAATAGAATACAACAACTGTAAAATATACAAATAGTAATGCTATTTAAATGATTAACATATCAAATAAATACTATAGTAATAACATCTTTTTAGTAGAAGTCAGTGGCAGTTTGCGACCGGTGTTGAAAATCTACTGTTTTAGATTCGCAGCTGCAGCTGATTCTTCGTATGCTCAAATAAGGATTGTTTAAACGGGCGCAGAAGTAGGTGAATCATTGTGACGCAGATGAGCGACGTTTTCGTGCCCAAATAAGGCAATTATTAAAATAACCACCTAACTTTTATTGCTTTTTATCAAACGCGCAAATATATGAAATTAAAATTGAATATACAATTTTAATAATCCATAAATACAAGAAATTATTTATAATTACTACTTATTAATTAAAATCTTTACTATTTTCGTATAAAGTATTTATATTAATACACGATATACAAGTGAATTACTTTGCAAGTAATGCTACTAAATGTATTATTTTAAATAGTTGTTCTGTAATTTGTAAAATAAATTTAATTTCTCTCAATAGATCTGAGAAACGCAAATTTGTGCTTGCCCATTTTCTTTCCGATTGGTTTAGATTTGGAAAAAAAATATCCGTTAACAAAAAACTTTGCGGGCTGACCCGAACGATAGAACCAATAAAATGGTGAATAACGAAAAAAAACCTGACGTTGCCGATCCCACGTTTAGCATTTGGCGATATGATTCGCAGCTCCAACTAAATTTTTTATGACTCTCTTATCTGGTGTTCGAAATTCCTTCTTTTTATGGCCCAATAAGTATAGTTTAAACGTTTAAATCAGATGTGATTCGTCGTGTCTCAGACACAATGGCGATAAAATATTTGAATTAAAAAATACATATTTTCTTATTATGTTGCCGACACTCGAATAAAATGTTTGAATTAATATCTATTAAAATATAAATAATATATAGATAATTATTATTTACAATTTTAAGCAAGATGTTATGTATTAATGTTTTTATAATTTATTTTAATTTAAAAAATATTTTATTAAAAAAATCAATGCTTTGTGTAGTTTTCATGTTACGTTATTGATTTTCTCGTGTCGTCGAACTACATTTATTTCACGCCGCGTATATAGGTTGCATTTGATGAAATCATTTAAACAAGCTTGATTTTTAAGCTAAACTCGATTAATGTATAATATTCAATGATTGATTTATCAAATTACGTTTTTCGTATCTAATATTTTTATCAAGATATCGTCTGTGAATGTATATTTTTTTACAAACCGTTTCGTGTAGCTTCATTAGAGTTAAACAACTTACAAACTTTTCATGAAGAAGTTTCAGTTTATCGTATTTTGTGGAAAGAAAGAACTGAAACTTTCAACCCCTACTAGACTCTGCCATGTTGCAAAATCGATATGCTGTGCACACTATGTTTCCACGATGCGGAGTGATAAGATTAGGCGGCACTTGTGATGTAGCGATGTTATTGACTCAAGAAAATCACCTTTCGTGACAACCCAATATGAGAATTGCAGATCAAATCGAGATCCATTAATATAATGCAAAGAATAATAGAGGGGAAAAAAGGTGAACGAAAGTAAGAACAACAAAATAATTACCTACGGCCGTTTTAGGAAAGGAGACGGCACGCGATTTGCACAATGTGCGAGCGAGAAAGAGAGCGCTATTGGGTAACAACTGCTGGCATGACGTAACGGCGACGTGCAATAGCGTGGAAAGCAATTAGGTGACTATGTATGAGCGAAACAGCATAAATCGATTATCCTTAGAACGAGCGGGTAAAGAAGGATCCAGTTCGCTCTTTGTCCGGTCAGATGGTCAGAATAACCGAGCGAGTTACTAAAAACAAAAGCGAAAAGAAGAAGAAGAAATAAGCTACCTGAAGAAGAAACTGAAGCACCAAAATCTATTAGACTCGAATCACGGCAATTAATATCGACTGCAGCTGAGTATCAAAGGCGACATGCACTATTTGCACCGTATCAGTGTAGATATCTGTTGCTAGGATAAATCGGGCGTGCAATAATAAATAACAAGTGAATTACAACAAAACAACAAAGGCAAACAGATTGATAAAATCTGTACAATTTAATTTGTGAGAATCACATTTATTTGGAGCGCGAGAACATTTGTAAATATTTGATGTTTGCGAATTTATTTCGAGTGCAGAACAAATTTCTCGCTCGCCTCTAATATTACATGCTCCAGGTTTTGCACATCTGCGGATGTCGCAGAAATTCTCTCTGTCTTTCTCTCACCGTATTTTAATTGCTGGATGAATCTCGTTGCAACTATTTCTACGCTGTTATTGTAATATAAACTATGTGCGGAAAATCGATCGAACAGTCCTTGACTTTCACCTCCGCGAAATCCGCAGCATGCACCGCAAAGTCCGAAAACAATCCGAAAAAATAAATTATTAAGATAACAATAATTTTTTGGGAGAAGCTGTCTTTCGCACAAACAGAAGAATTCGGTGTACCGGTACTGTTAGTTAAATCGGAGATGATGTACAGAGTGAAAATTAAAACTGAGCTTGCTTGATATTTAGAAGTTGTCCGGTTACAGCGTGAGACGAAAGTATTATTATTAAGTCTATTTTCGTCTTTGGCTTAGGCTTATGTAAAATGCGCTCTCCTCCTGTCTGCGTGTTTGCTGTTTGATTGCAGATGCAAGTGAGTTTTGCTGGCTTTGGCTTCAGCGGAAGCAGAGATAGCTGATGCACGGGGGTAGGCGCACTCGTTGATACTTAGTAGTTATTTAATAGCAAAACAATGATGCGATTTGTATGATGATGATGTGATGAGATTGACGGTTGGTTGATCTCAATCTCTTCTCTTATTAATTTCGTTTCTTTTCTGGCGGTTATATGTAAATAAATGGGTGCACTTCGAACCGTAACGTCGGAATTGATCGGGAGATTTTCAGCCGGTTTTCAGCGAATCTTGCGTCCACTACTAGCTGAAACTGTGCAACTGGCGATGGGAATTAGAGGTGGCGCCACCAGTAAACTGGGTCACGAACTAAACGAAGACGCCGCTCCGACTGCTGCCTGCTACAAACCAATGCAAATTGTACATTGCCGAGGGGGAGGATTGATTTTTATTTTTCTGCTGGCAGTTTTTTTTTTGTAATCGGATCGTTTTATTTGTCCGTCTTCTTCTTTCACACTTTTGGGGCGCATTTCCAGGGATGCGCGAATCAAACGCGAAAGGAAAAACAATGTTCAAACTATTTTCGCGATGCGCGCATTCCTCTCGTTTACCGCAATAAATTTGTTAAACGAAATGTATCCTGTTTCGCTATCACATCACATTTCCGCAATTAATAACACTCTGAAATGCAATTGCATTAAAATGCATATTTTAGCAACGAACGAATGGCACCACACTTCATTCAATTTATATATTTAATTAAAAATTATATAAATATTAACTTAAATCAAAACACTTATGAAATAATAAAAATATTTATTGCGCAAATATCTTATTTCTTTAAATTTGTCAATTTTAGATCTGTAAAATTACTCTAATAAATAAATGACAAATAGATATTTCTTACAATAGAAAGTAATAATTATATTAATTTTGTTGTTTTAACTATATTCACTGAGAAGTAATAAATACAGAAATTTAGAAATTAATTGAAATTATTATACAAAATGTATTATATAATTCATTAAATCTTTTCCAGATATTCAATACGAACATGTTTACATTTAATACCTAATATTTAACTTCGCAATATTTTTTTAATTTGGAAATATAAATCTTCGATAAAAAAACTTTTTAAACAATACGTTTATAAATTAAATGACAAAACAAGTTACAAATCAATAAATAAAAGAAAGTAAGTAGTTAATATAAATCATATATAAAATTCATACTAAATATTCCGCATAAAGAACATTTTTATATCATAAATTTCCTTGCAAAATGAATGCAATAAAGACTACGAGAATATTGAGATAAGTGCGCTCCAGCGTCCCGACAATACATCAAATACTTGAATAATAAGGACATAACGTCTTCGCTGTCAGTTTTAACCGTTTTTCATGTACTTCAACTGCCTTCACTATCATTTTACTTCTACAATTTATAGATATAACCTTTTGCATAACCTTCTTCAAATAGTCCTATTTACATGTTAAATTGTATTGCACAGCCATTTTGTTTTACCTGCTTTATTTATCCGTTATTTCTCATAGCAACAACTGTCTTATTATATTTATTTTAGTAAATCTACAAAATACATAGATAGTAAAATATTATAAACTATATGCGTTTATTAATAAAATTCAATATTTAGTAAATTTTGATACAAATAATACACATTAAAAATGAATCGTATTTGAAAAGGTATAAGAATCAATAATACCAGACGCGCCATCTATTAAGATGCGCTCCAATTAAATAATTAACAAATTTAGATTCAAATTTATTATGTAGATACTAATTATTTAAATAAAGATGTGATAAATCTTCATACCGAAAACAATATTATTTATATAAGGAAACACAATGTAACTAAGAAATACAGACATTTTTGATAATAATTTGTTAAACAAATTTGTATAATTTCAAATGATTGATAACTTATAAAAGTAAAGCAAGGTTTGTTTTTCTTGAAGTATAATGGGTGATAAGTACCTAAAATAATTAAATACGAATGTAATGCTTATTATTTCGAACTTAGTAATCTCGTATACTTATTTAAAGAACAATTTTAATGAATATTCTCAGAAAAAACAAAATGTAAATCAATAATTTCAAATTCATTATTAATTTAGCGTCATTGATTAACACAGTGCACATAAGCTCGTATCAGATTAGCATATACATACCAAATGTCAGAGTGACATTTGAGTTATGTGCTTAACCTCAAAAATTAAAAATGTCGATAACCTTTGTTTTTTAGTATTCTTGGAAACATCATGAATAACAGTATTATTAGTTTATAATGTAACATTAAGAAAAACAGTATAGTTCAAGATGGTTAGCCTGAATAGATCATTCTTATACGGCATAGGTATTACATCCCTGACATGGATAATCTGTCTGTACTTGTATTCACAACTGAACCAATTAGCCCAATCCGAAAAGCTAGAGAAGCATTACACTCATCTCCCAAGAATCAACAAGGAAATTGTGAACAACAATGTGATCGACATTGATGACAAATCGAAGTCTAAAGAATCAAACAATTACAAAAATGAGTGGTACAAGAAGTACAAGAACAGCGAACAGAACATTAAGAAACTCCAGCCAGTCTTTAAAACCAACAGCAAACTTTCTAAAGATGAGAAAGGTGTGTATTTATAAAAGTGAATAATTAATTAATATTATTTAAAATTGTTTTTATTTAGATTTGACTGAGTTGGGGTTGGTGGCTAATTTGCAAGAGAAGGAAATAAAAGATGAAGGTTATAAAATCCATGCCTACAATGTGTTGGTGAGCAATCGGCTGAGTTTGCACAGGAAAATTCCAGATACAAGAAACAAATTGTAAGGATACTGGATAATAAAAACTGCATATAATAACTTTTAATTATTTTAGATGTGGAAGCGTGGAGTATCCTTTGAAGTTGCCTAATGCCAGTATTATAATATGCTTCTACAATGAACACTTCAATAC
The DNA here is from genome assembly GCF_001412225.1 of Nicrophorus vespilloides. Classification (NCBI taxonomy): domain Eukaryota; kingdom Metazoa; phylum Arthropoda; class Insecta; order Coleoptera; family Silphidae; genus Nicrophorus; species Nicrophorus vespilloides. The sequence continues at coordinate 384,092 of NW_017098910.1, forward strand.
TTTGCTAAGGTCTATACATTCTATAATAGATAGAACTCCAAGTGAGTTACTCCATGACATCATTTTAATAGATGATTATAGTGATATCAAGGTTTTGCATCTGGAAATTAAAAATTACATAGATAAGAACTTTGTTGATGGAAAGGTGAAGTTGTTTAAAACTGAGAAGAGAGAAGGTTTGATTAGAGCTCGCGTTTTTGGTGCTAAGAAAGCCCAAGGAGAAACATTGATCTTCTTGGATAGTCACATTGAAGTTAACAAGGACTGGATACAACCTCTACTAGGTAGAATTAAGGAAAATAGAACCAACGTTGTTGTACCTGTAATCGACGTGATCAATCCTGATACGTTTGCATACACTTCCAGCCCTCTTGTTAGAGGAGGTTTTAATTGGGGGTTGCATTTTAAATGGGAGAATTTACCTAAAGGTGATTTTATTGCAAATGAAAAGAGAAGGAAACTTATTTATTTTATTTCAGGAACTTTATCCAAGGGTGAAGACTTTGTGAAACCAATTAAGTCTCCAACTATGGCAGGAGGCTTGTTTGCAATAAACAGACAGTATTTTATTTATTTAGGAGAGTACGACAGCGGCATGAATATTTGGGGTGGAGAAAATTTGGAAATTTCATTTCGTGTAAGAAATTTACTTTACATAAAAAAAATATTAACAAAAAAAATCCTCAAAACTACGTGACAACTATTTTCTACCTTTAAATATCCATTGATTATCCTACTAATTGGCAATGAAAACAAGCACTAACTAATGGACTTTATATAAATCAGTATTTGATTTAGCTACAATTAACTAATACTAATTTCACTAAAAATACAATTTCATTTGCACATCAATTAAATAACGAGCGAATTTTACTACTTAATAATTATCATAGATACACTCAGAAACAACAGGCTTTTTTCAATGACAACCACTGGAGATTATTAATGAACTTCTACCAATGATTACTAAGATAAGTTAAACTCATTCGTTAGTCAATATATTTCAAAACTAAAAAAAATATATATTTCCATTAAAATTTTCCATTGAGATTATATTTTAGTGTAATCTAATTCAATAACTGAATTAAAATACTTTAGATATTCCTTCACATTAACAATACGATTTTCGATATGAATATTAATTTTAAACTATTCCTAACAAATTCAGCTTTGCTCGAATTTAATATATTATTGTTGTATATTATAAAGATTTCGTTACTTATAACGGATTATTATAGATATGGATGTGTGGAGGAAACTTGGAAATGTTGCCTTGCAGCCGAGTGGGTCATGTATTTAGGCAAAGAAGACCATACGGATCACCGGATGGACAAGACACGATGCTTCATAACTCTTTGAGAGTAGCCCACGTTTGGATGGACGAGTATAAAGCATGCCACATACAATATTATCTACGAAAAAAACATAATTCTAACCATTGAAATCGTTTCTTTCAGGAATACTTTCTGAGTCAGCGCAAGGAAGTGGAAAAGGTGAAATACGGCGATATTTCATCGAGGCTTCAATTAAGGAAAGAACTTGGTTGCAAATCGTTCGATTGGTATATAAAAAACGTATATCCTGAAATCGTGTTGCCTTCGGACGATGATAACAGACTGAAGAACAAATGGGCAGCATTGGAACAAGACGATTACCAGCCGTGGCACACGAGGAAACGGAATTACGTGAATCAGTATCAGATCAAACTGACTAATAGTTCTTTGTGCTTGACAAGCGAGAAGGATTACAAAGCGAAAGGTGGATTGCTAACTTTGAAGCCATGCATGCGGTACAAGTCGCAAGTAAGATTTATTATTCTGAAGAATTATTAACAGTTGTTAATTAATTTTATTGAAATGTAGATGTGGTATGAAACGGATCGAAACGAATTGGTTCTCTCTCAGTTGCTGTGTCTGCAATCTCGTCACCCGAAGCCGTTCCTTTACAAATGCCACGAGATGGGAGGTGATCAAGAGTGGAAGCATAAAGGAGAGGTGTGTGCAGCAATCGATTTTCGCATTTTCGTATACAAAGTTTTTTTTTTTACTTACTTTCAGAGCGGATCCCCTATTTACAACATGGCTGCCGGAACTTGCCTAGGTGTGGAAGAGGTCAAAGTTGCGGCGGAAGTAGTCATGACCCTCTGCGCAGATCCGACCTACAACAAGTGGGATTTAGTCGAGACCTAAACTAATATATCTATATAATTCTAAAGACACATATTTTTCTAATGATCTTTTTTTATATTAACCGGAAGACTGATTTATTTTTGCTTTTATATGTCCTCCAGGTATTACACCTTTTCTTCAGGTAACTTTATGCCATACTGCGTGTTCTACCTTTTTATGTGTTTCATTTTATAATTATACATTTTTACTCTCTATTATTCTTATGCATTTATTACTAATATATTGGATGTTGGTTATTGTGAAAAATTCTATTTATAAAATATATTTTCTTGTTTGTGTTTACATTGGTTTGTATTAAAAAAAAATGAGTTAATGAATAAAAATATATATTTTCCGAGTTTAATTTGTTTCAATGGTGGCTGAATGCGAAGTCGTGATTCGGAAAACTTTTCTCTTAGCGTTTCGGTCTCCCTCTCGCTCCTTCCATTTGCTCGAATGTAATGTTCTGATCTGGTCTTGAAACTAAGTGGTATATTGTATAAAACCTCGCGACCACGAATTGCTTTTAATTGATTTTCGATAAAAGGTTTCCGCGTTTAACATAATAGCGGTGGAGTGTTGACATCTTCACGGATCTGTGTGAATTCTGACACATGCGAACTTACCCCACTTTTGTCGAGCGCGCACCCTCTTTATATCTCTCTTACACATCACTTATGTACATCTCCATTCAGATGCCTTCTACACACATATCTGTCCATCCTTTCGAAATACAAAAGGAAAGACTAAGGAAAATAAATAGTCTGAATTTGATTAATTTGTTTAACTAAATTTCGAAAATATTAAAGGGAAAGAACCAATTCTCCACTAAAGTCAATATAAACATATCAATTTATCACCAACATAATAAACTTTATAATTATAAATTTTGATTAATGCTCAAAATAAAAGTTACTAAAGCCTTATGGAAATAAGAAAAACTTGTAAAAGAAACATAAAAAATAATATATAATCTGAAGAAATGTAACATACAATTGATTAATATGTAATAAACTTTTATAGTTTTTGAAAACTCCTATATAATTTAGATACAAATACTGTTGATTCATTAAGAGAATTTTATATTTTAGATATGTCAATTTCAAGTTAGTTTAATGAAATACTTCAGATTTCTATCAACGTTTTGTTCCACTGATTCAAATAATTTTGCAATTTCGTTATTTGAATTTTTAAATAGTTGATTTTTTCTAACGGATCATTACTTAAAATATACGATTTGTACAGTAGACATACGAATCAATCATTATCTTTTCCATTGCATTATAATAATATACAGTTTATTGGTGAAAATTATGACCAAAAGGCTATCAATCGCGGTCATTTCACCCAATTTTAATATATTTAAAGATAATACTTCAATAAAAAAATATGTTTGGTTTCTATCTGGTATTTTACAAAAGTTAATTATTAATTGGTAGTGATTTGCAAGAGTAACAAGTATAAATACAAGCAGATTCACTTATTTAAAACATTAATTTAATGATAAAATATGTATAAAAAAAAAAGCAAACAACCAATATAAATTTGTGCTCTGGTATTCATTTAAACTTTAGTCAACTTGATACTTTGAGCATTAATATTTGTAATTAATTATTGACACCAAACATTTACATACAAATGGAGATTAATTTTATTTGTGTAATCTTCTCAGTTTAGTTAGTTTTGATTAACTGCAATGATTAAACATATGCTTAAATGCACTTTGTATTTAAATATCAAAGAAATAATATTACAGTAAGACATTAAGGTCAATACAAATAATATTTTATTCCAATCTTCAATATATTTACATGTATTTATCAAAAAACGTGATGTACATATGTATGGCCTATGGCATTTGTTTATACAAGAAATTCTTTGTTTGTTACTAGTTTGAATAAACGAAGGACACATTTGATCTAAACATTACTTTTCCACGATTATTTTTACTCAATCGAATTCTTTACATTTTTTATCGCAATCAACAAGAAGTTAACAAGTATAATTTCGAATTAATCTACGTTTCCTAATATTTTATGTTTCGCGTTAATCGTATAATATTGTATTCATCAACTACCGATCCTTATGTTTTTTTTTTTCGAGGTTTTTATTAAAATTGTAAATTTCTAGCGCGAAATTTGTAATTAGTGTAAAACTGATGTCAATAAAATATATTTAAATCACAAAATATAAAAAATGGAATCAATAAGCAATCTAAATTTTAAATTTACTAGTATTATTTACAATTGTATCAACAAAAAATATACTTTGGAAGAAATTATGTTTATATCTAATATTATTATGATATATTGAAATGATTTTTCAATAATTAACCAACATTTTAAATTTGCTAGTATTATTTACAATTGTTTCAACTAAAAATATACTTTGAAAGAAATAATGTCTATGGCTAATATAATTATGATATAATGAAATTATTTTTCCCTCAATCTCCGTCGATATTAATTCACAATAAACTGTTTTATATACGATTAAAAGAGGAAAAACTATTTCACAAAGTTTCTATAAGAATTGATCAACACTATAGATGCAAGGCATTCACAAATTATATAATGCTTAATAAATACAAAACAATAACAAAAAACAATATAAATTCTGACCAATATTTAGTTATTCATAGAATGAGCACTGAATAAAGTATTGTATCACTGTTAATAAAAAAAAAACTACCTTTCTGTAAACATTTATTGAATCTATTCAACGTTGAAAATAATGATTTCAATGAAATAAATGATATCCGGAAAAGTTTTACTGAATATAAAAAATTAAAACTTAAAAACTTATTAAAATTATTTCCTAATAATATTGTTTTCTTTGTGTACGTCTAGTAAGTGTATTATTTGGGTTTTGTTGACATCAAATGAGAGAAAAGAAAAACTATGGAATAAAGAATATAATTATTTTTTGTTTTGTTTTTCGTGTTGGAAAATTACTTGTAAAATGGCGATTCCATGGCCAGGGCAACGATTTTCCAGTCGGACTTCGAATAATTTATGCGCGCATTAATATTTGAGCCGTCGCTCGGGGCATAACGACGTGGAAAGCTAAAAAAATAGGAAAGGAATGTTCAGTGACAGGTCGAAAGGGTGCACAAAGGTTGCGCCCCGACCAATGGCGAGCGGAGAGGCAGCAGGAGACGACCAATCGCATCGCTCTCTCCCCTAACCGATCGCCGCTCTTTTAACCCTGCCGCGAGGGTGGTAGGCGTGTCCACGATGCACAGGGTGCTTCATCAACTTTTCTATACACCGAGTTATCACTTTGATTTGTGACTTTTCAACCGGTAAACCACTTTGCCGTCCGCAATAAACGACAGTTTTCGAACGGCCGCAATTCTTCATCATTCCAATTTAACAACAAGTGCATCAAGTACATCAAGGTAAGATTTATCAAAATTATAGTAGAAAAATGAAAAAGACACAATTCATAATATTTGCATTTAACTGAAATTGTAAGTCAAGTGTAATTTTGTAATCAACTTGTAAATTTGAATCGTTACTTTGTATATACTTTTCAGTAGGCAATCATTTATTTTATTTACATTTTTACACTTTCACCTGTATATCTAGCTAAATTTTCTTTACTCATTGTAAACAGTTTATGGTCTTCCATTCATCAGAAAGTACCGAGCTAATCTTATTCGTTTGTGATTTGTCATTTGTCGAGCAGTGATAAAGTCTAAATTAAATATAAAACATAGAACTGTAGATTAAACAACTAAAAAATAAAAAAATGTAGTAAAAATATCAGAAATATAATAATATATAATTTAAGAAAATTGAAGTTTCTACATTAATTACTTAACCAACCTCTTAATTATTACATTGATTATAATTAGTTTTTACACGTTAATTAACAACAATAATTAATAAAAACATATATAATTTTGATAAATTCATATTTAAGATTTTTATAATGATTGTATAGTTTAAAAGATATAAACTAAAGAGTGATACAAAAAAACTTCAATTAGATTTAAAAATCGAACAAATTAACCAAAAAACATGATTTTATCATATTTCATCTTCTAGGTAAAAAAAAACTATTTCATAAAGACAGTTTCCGTGTGACAAGGTTTTATATAGATTTATAATTTGTTTTATAACTGTTTTATATTTGTTATAATTATATTTATATTTGAACAAATTTAGTTTTTATTATTAAATATTTAATTACAGACTTAACTTTGTATTATAATTTTTATTGATATGCAGGTTACCTCATACATCGAACGGTTCAATTTTTAAACCGTTATTTTATTATTACTAAAAAAAACTATTTGAATAATTTAATATTATATATTTATCACTAAATTTTTCGGTCTTGTGTTTCTAAGAATCTTAATAATATTAAGATTTAAGTTGCCATAGTAATTTCAATCTTAATAAAACTTAACTTCCTAATACATAAGTCAATAATTAAATACGCAACAAGATATTCATTTATTAGAAATACTTGTATAGTTCGGTTTCAATCAGTCGGGATTCAATATAGCCCAGTTTGAAAATTTCAATTTGAAAATTGAATTAAGAAAAAATATGAATAAACAAAATGATTGTATATACATAAGTGATCAAGTTTTCCCTATATTCAATTTTCTTTTTGTGCTGATTATTTTATATGTATTTAGTTTCAAGCAGTCCATGAGGAACTGATTACCCGCACTGAGCGAGGAATTGTTGTTTGTCGCTTTACCTGACAATTAAGAACAAAGTTTTTCAATTATGTGATTTGCATGAATGTTCATAATAACTTACTGTAGTTGTTTCACTGCTAATAAAAGTTACAAGAAATTTGCTTACTTAACAGTTTTCAAGAATTGTACACATAACAAAATATTTCTTAATGTTACAATATTATTTGATTGCATTACAAAAAAAATCACTTGTAAGTAAAAATTAATTGCAATTATATTACAATTACTTTAAGTTTGATCGATTTGTATTCAGTTTGTTTGTCTGTTTGAAAATCTACGGTGCATCAACGACTAGAAAAATTAATCCATATTGTTGTTGAACAATAGTTCGAGTCCATTGTGAACCGATAATCGCACATAGAATGTATCGGTTCAAACTGCAAACACCTTTCGCGCTGAAGATGACTTTCGATTTTATAAAAAATCGACGCTGCAGAAATTTGCATATTTTTTACATCCATCCACATCATTCTCCGTGGCCCAACACCTCGACACTATTAATCTAACATTATTCAAATTCCATTTGCCAAGTTTTATAATATCCATTATTGGATAAACTTTGTTGAGGCGTATAAGCTAATAAGTATTCATAACAATTTTATATAGATAAATCAATGGAAACTCACGTGCTTGATTATTAATAATATTAATAATAGTAATATCTAAAATTATTGAAATTCCGTTTACAAATTTTGTTTAATTGTTTTCAACTTAATTGAAATGTATAAGTTTTGATATAATAAATTTATATAGATAAATCGATGGTTTAAACAGTAACTTGCGTGATAGTTAACTAAGATATTGATTAGATCATTAATAGTAATGAATAATAAAGTTCATAGTTATGTCACCACATAAAATGGGAAATCTACTAATTAAATTTTCCAATTTGGACCAAAGAGTTATGATTTTGTATTTCTTCATTTTTATTTGTTAATAAAACAATTTATAGTAATATAATTTATTTGCACTACATAGGAAAATCAAACAAAATTATTTAATTCTAATTATTAACAATTATTGCAAACGGCTTTTTCTACCAGGTTCTTTAATATTTACATGTTATTTATTTGATAAAATTGATAAGCAGTACCAACTAATATGATATAAGTTATAATTTAGGTAAAAATTAGGATATCTAAAAAACACAAATATATTAATATATAAAAATGTACAATTTTTGAATACGATAAAGTTTCAACTGAATTTTGTTTAATAATTTTTTTAATTAAATAATATTTAGACTCGTTCGTGAACTATTACAAACTGATAAAATAATTGAAATAATTATATCAAATTTCAAAACTTTCGTGCTTTGAAATTGGTATATGTAATACTACCATTATGTCGTTTTAGGGTGAAACAGATCAATTTAGTTATAGAAATCTATGTGATTTGATCGCCGCCGGAAAGATTTTTAGAAAAGCCATACGCCGCGTATCAATTAAACGAATCCATGAACCGTGACTCGCAGTAGTCCAACATGAAATTATATGTTAATTACAGTTTACAGTATCCCTTTTTCTTTCCGGCCACAAAAGGGCAACATATGCGACCTGTCCGTGGCACGTGGCCCCCTCGAAGACAGACTGCAAAATAATGCCCTAACATCTAACACCCCTCCAAACTGTTGAATAAAATATATTGTTGATGGCACTGGGACTTTATTTTTCGAAAAATTTTGCAACTTTATGCGAAAACTTTGTGTGGAAAGAAAAAGCGATGGTGCATTAGGTGCCATGTGTGGGTGTCGTGGTGAGTCGATCGACTGCAAATTAATTGTCCATGTCATATATCATTCGGGTGTCGGATCCTGTAATTATCCTACTTCCTACCAAATTGCCGTGACCGATTTATCTAGGAAAATGTAATGTTTCGATGGACGTGTTGGGAGAGCGTGTATTGTACTTGTAGTCTGGTACCTTCGGACAATCAAATATTAATTTCCTTTTACGTACCATGAAACCAGAGAATTATTCATTACACGTGTACATAACACATTCACTGAGGTAATACCGCATAAACGGTTTTCCAAAAACAAAACGCTCGAACACATAATTGCTACACATTTCCAACTGGGTCTTGTGTTTCACCAAATAACACGAATTACACAAATGACAACCATTTTCAGCAATATTAAACAATATTTTCTAAAATATTAATACATATTATCTCTTTTATATTAATGTTCCAACAAATTTCCTACGACAACTTGATTTATTTATTGGTGCGTACACACTACGACGTAGTGCTATTTTTTTGCCTTATGGCAGATGTACAGGCATACTAATATAACACCTCACTTTTCAAAATATTACACTTTGTTGGTACAAAGTGAAACATTAATTTTAATTATACTGTGATAAGAGAATTCATAATTAACATTCAAGAGTCCTGAATATTTTATTCTATTGTTTGTATTTTGTTCGACTTGAATATTAATAACTTGTAACTTTAATATAACTTCTATAAGTTGTATCAACTATATCCAAATAGCAAAGCTAATAGTTATTTTTGAAAATATCAAAAATTGCCTACAAATTTAAAATAAAATGAATTTATTATCAAAAACGCTATTTTCTTATGTTTAGTTGAGAACAACTTTATATATTACTTCTTATAATATAAGATAAAAAATATTGCTTCTATCGAAAAGTCAGTATTAAATAAATTTTAAACCTATATTTTCCAATATTTAACACGTATATTAATCTATAATTGTACAATACAAATTCGTACTTTATGTACTTGTTTCTGTCAGGAAAACGTGTTAGTTTTTTTTTATGTTTGTTTATCTGTTTATACATAAGGTGTTTAGCTGACCTTCCATTTGTCATAAAAAAAAAATAACGCGTATGAGATTTAGGGGTGACTTTAACACCTGTATTGTATTGTCTGGTGCGGTTTCGGGTAGCCAAATGGTGGGGTGAGCTATCAAATCTACCGCACAATTATGTAATCATAATGAACCCCGGCGGTGCGGCGTTTACAACTACAAATTACGCAATATGTTAGCTTTTTTCACGGCAACTCTACATGAACATCACGCATGCCTTGCATATTCAATTGCGGTACTGACAATAGTCAACGTCATCAATACAAATCGAAGCAGAAAAAAAAACAAAACTATCACAAATATTGGTTTTAAACATTGAGAATTGAGATATTTAGATTCATTGAAATTGCTATTGACTATTTATGAACATTTGATGTAATTCAATTTCAAATTTAACAAAGTAATGTAGATATATACTTTGCCGAGTAACTTGGCAAGTAAAATGTAGTGCATGGATAATATCCATGTATCCCGTTTCGTTTCCGCAAACAGTTCCGGACTGTTTGAATCACGGGGACATTAAAACTGCATAAAAATAAAGTTCACAAAAGAAGATTTGTAAAAAAAAATCAATTATTTATATATATAAACAAATAATTGAAAATTCTATTTTAATGATTTATTTGTAATGTATCAATTAAAATTTAGATTATTTTGCAATTGTCAAACTATATTGAATCCGGACTGATTGAAGACGCACTATGCGAGATATTTATGTACTTGAATTTACGCATGTAACTATAATGAATTAATTATAGTAACATAAATTATTTAAGTTGGTACACATTTTAGTTCTATGCACATATTTAAAACAAAAATACAATTTTGTCAAAAAATATAAGTATCATAATCAACAGTTAATTTATAAATAGTTTTTAATTAAAATATAGAAATTGCACTCACCTGCAATGTAGACACCACATTTATGTTCTTTCGATCAGAATATGATAACTTTATTATACAGTTGAAGATGTTTTAACCACAATTTGTTAATTTTTTGTTACATGTTCAATGACTTTGTCAAACTATTATTGACAAGTAAGAAAACAAAATAAATATTTAATGGCTGTCTTTCATGGGTAATTAGATAAATAAAAAGAATAAAATCTTTCAATATCATTAAATATTTATTTAAATTACATATTTAGTGTACATATGTATTGTGATTAAAGTTGCTGGAATTTAATAAAATACATTTAGGAAATTTACAAATTATATTTATTTAAAATTGAACAATTCCATAATTTACAGTAAAAAATAAAAAGAATATTGAAAATTTTATACAATTTTCGAATAATTCATCGTAATAAATTATTATGCAATTTGACATAACTTAACTACAAATAAAATTTAGTAATAAAGTAAATAGTGTAAAACAGCGTTTCTTAACCCAACACAAAAATGTTGAGAAAAACTGGTGTAAATGATACAATAATAAATGTGTTTTCTTTTTAAATATTTGCAGATGGAAGAATCTACAATCAAAGGAGACTTACTCTGTAAAGTTTGCGGAGATAAAGCCTCGGGGAAACACTACGGTGTCTCCAGTTGCGACGGATGCAGAGGTTTCTTCAAGAGAAGCATCAGAAGGTAAAATTATTTAAAAAAAATCCTCAACAATTATTATAAAATTTAGTTAAATATATAGTATAGAAAATTACAACATTGACAAGTTTATTTATAGTGTAATTACTTGGAGATTTTAAATCAGACATTCACACGATAAACATAACTGAATGAATGAATCCGTGTAGACGATGGCCTTCGAAAATAAGAATAGAATATAGTTAAAAATAAATTATAATCATTACGTATCTACTTGTATTGTTTTTTTTTAATCACACCAAATTTATAATAGTCTGATTAATTTCGTTTAATTCACAGAAATTTGGAATACGTTTGTAAAGAAAATAGCAGATGCATCGTTGATGTGACGAGGAGGAATCAATGTCAAGCATGCAGATTTAGGAAATGCCTTCAGGTCAACATGAAACGAGATGGTAAGATTTTTTATATTGTTTTTTATTCCTTATTAAATACATAATGCTTATTAAGTTAAATCCATCTAAATGATTAAAGTAATAAATAATACTTGATTAAAAAAAAATAATAATTTACATTTCGAAATTTGTTTTTTTTTCCACCTGCAAATAAAAGCAAACACGAATAATATTGTGATGTAAATTAACTAGTTACGAAACTATACCTTTTTTAAGGAGTTGCGATATTTTCGTTGTTGTTCTCGTCTTTGGTCTTGTTCTCGAAACCCATGATGGGGAACAGCTTGATTTTGAGGAGATTCTTCGTCGGTTCCTCTCTTTGAAAATCGCCCGTAAATTTGTTCCTGTCGATGTGCTCCACGTTTAGTTTCCTGGGCTGCTTGAGAAGCTTCACCTGGTAAACGCCAGGCCCTGGAAGCTCATCCTCAGCTGGATAAGCGAGGACGATTCCAACAACGAGCAACAACAAGAACGAAAACACCTTCATTTCGCGAACGCCAAACAATCACTGCCAATCATCAACATAATCCGCGGCAATTTTATTTTGTCCGCGGCAGAAATCCGGATTTCAATGACGCAATCTATAATTGTGGCCGTTCGTAGACATTCTTTCGATGCACATCCATGGTCCGTGCGAACCTATTGCCTCTCATCAGATACGTACGTCTTGCAGATGGCTCGAGTCTGATGTAACTAATTTCCGTTTAATAGCGTGAATTGTTTTCTTTAAAGAAGAGCTTAAAAATATATAATAATAATACGGATATACCCAGTGATTTATTATTGTTGCGAATGTAAATAAGCTTTATTTTGGGTGATGAATAAATTTGATGCGAGAGGGCGATGGGCCATCATCAATTAGTTCAAGCGTTCGCACCCCCTCGCATTCGTCGGATCTTGAGAACGCTCAGGGTGAAGTAAACAGCACCCCCTTTGGCGTTCGGTGTCATCCGCAATTTGTTTACCTCGCAGTTTTTTTTTTGTTTGTTTGCGCTCCGCTTTTCTCTCCTGCAATAACCGAACGAACACTCAGGACCGTCACGACCAAAAGAGTAAACACATATACTTGTATGTTTGCTTAAGTGAGCTTTCCACACTCAAAATAATATATATTTAAAAAAAAACGTAATAACATTGATGACTTTTACAAAATAATTGAAAAAAACATCTATATATATTTCTCATTATCAATTTAATTCAAAAAAAAACATTTAATTATTTCTTAAAGAAAAATATGATGAATGTATTAAATACTAGTAATTACATATACAGTGAAGCCTCGCTTAACGAGTTTAATCCGTTCCAAAACTTCCGGATTTTTACTCGTATAGTGAAACATATTCAAAAATACACATAATATATGTACACAACTTTTAAAAATAATGTAGTAGGCGCGCAATCCGGGACATCTCATCTCATCGTCACTCGTTAAGCGAGTCATTTTTCTTATAAATCATTTTGCTCGTTAAACAACATGCTCATTATGCGAAGTGCTTGTTAAGTGAGGTTTCACTGTACTTGCTGTAAAACATTAGTAAAACAATAATAATTATTGTACATAACCTTATTAACCTAACCCAACTTTTTTATCTTCATTTTCTGTCTATCCATATTGGCATTAATAGTTTATCAAAAACTTAAGATGATCATAAACATTCCTTTTTGTTATGATTTCGTAATCCTTTTTTATAGCATAGGTTTTTTAATGATAGTCTTTTATGCTGAATCGTAAAAAATAACAAGTTTAATGGAAAACATATTATTTCCACTATTATTATGGCAATCCAATTAAATCATGTCATGTCTATTTCTGCACTAAAGTCACAACAATCATAGATGTAAGCTTACACTCAATCAATTCAAATTGTTTATTATTTTTGAAATACTTGTATTTCGTCGTCTAATATTTATTTACAATATTTGTTTATTCAGTAATGTTTTGATTCATAATGAATGGAACATACTACAATGTTAACGAAATTATAAAACATACGTTTGATGCATTTTAATTGAAAATACTTGAAAAAAGAACCATAGTTCCTAGGTATGAGAATTGAAATAATTACTTAATAGATCTTTAGATTTAGTAACTTTTTTTTGTCTTGTTGTAACCATTATTAGTTAACTTATATTTTCAAGTGTTTTCTTTGGATGATTACCAACTTGATATTTCATGTATCAAGATATTTGTTGAACAAATAGAAAACATTATATTCATTTTTATTCAATTATCTTGTTTTAACGCAAATTTTCTATCAGTTAAATACGATATTAGATATTTATAATTTACTACTTTTATATTATTATTTTTCATACGGTATAAATAAATAGAAATATAAAAAAAAATAATCGCATGATACAAATGAATGAACAGTTTATAGAAATATTAACATTTATTTCTCATATAAATTGAATTATAAATTTTATAAATAAGGAAACTGTAATTTGTATATATAATCAATCGCCAAAAAGATAAATTATTCATAGTTTAAATCATATACATTTATTCTATTTCTAGAAATGCACGACAATGAATATCTAATAAACTTTAATGACATTTTATTGCACTAAAAATATTTATTATATATTTTTTTTGTTAAGAGGAAGAATAACGAGGTTATTCCTCATTCCCCAGGTAAAACGACTTTTCTTTTACTGTTATACGTTGTAACATTTTTTTTTTATGGAATCGATTAGAATATACGGTAAATGCGAAATTTTACGTAAACCTCGCACGTGATTTATTGAATTAGTAAATTGGATTTTCCTATGCGCTTTTTATAAACACATCTTTGCAAACATATTAATAAACACATGTAATGGAAATAATATTTAGATTGTTTAAAAAACAAGTTTTTTTTGTACTGTTTTTGTTTTATAATTACTATTATTACTAAATTCTTCATAAAATTAGTTTTTGTTGTAAATAAATACAAACTTATATTTTTCAAAATTTCAAATGTAGTTTATAAACTATAAAATTAATATAATATAAACACTTCATAGTTCATTAATAAATTTAAAAAGAATCTTTATTTTGATACAAATGAAGATATTATCACAATTGTAATGTGACAAATAATTTGTAAATGATATCGGAAAAAAAGTAAAAAAACAAAACATTAGATCAAATTGAGAGACATTCGAAACAAGTATGTAAATACGGAAATCTTATACGGAATAATTTGAGAAAATGAAAACATAGGGATAAATAATGGCTGAAGACGACTTCGTGTTGGTTTAGTTAATATTTAAGATGTACGAGTTGATTCGAGATAAGGGTTCGACCCGCGGGTCTCGCACACAAATGGGGTGTAGGTGGAGTGGTGCGAACTAACAGGTGTTTGAATATCTTTGTTGTGTAACCACAGACATTGTGTGTATGTATATGTGTGTGTAACTCCCTGTCTCCCTGCCTCATAGTCATTACGTAAAAAAAAACGAGACCCTCCAGCAACAAACCACCCCCGCCGCTGCGACAGCGCGACCCCTTTTCTCTCTCTCCATCGCGCCGCCACCAAATGATCATTACCGGCCATAATGTACACAGCAGGCCCTGAATAATAAATGAGTTGACTTTCAATAACTACGCTCGATTCTCTAATTATTAGTTAAATATCAGCTGATTGGGCTGCATGCAACGCTCCATGGTTCCGTAATTGTTAAAAATGCATAAATCCGTTCCCTCATCGATTCGTATCGCTCAACTCGTCTCGTCTTTTCCTTCCGCAGCCGTACAACACGAGAGGGCCCCCAGGACGACGATCCAAGCCAGCATGCATCATTATCCTTTATCCTTCGGACCGCGTCTCAAGACGCTTCAATCCTCGTCCTTCTTCTCTGGACTTCCCCTGCACTTGCAGACACCCCCGATAATCGATCCAGCCGCTCTCACCTCCGTCTCCAGTCTCCACTCATCCTACATACAGCAGGGATTGATTTATCCCACGATGCTGAGCCCGTTCACCAAGCCCGGCCTCTTCGCCAACAATTTAAGTGAGTTCCCATCGATTTCGCGTTTCCTCAATTAATCATCAATCGAACATTAAAATTCAATTAGCAGGCATCCATTCGAGTTTCGCTCACAACAACAAACCCGTCTTCAGTTCACCTTCCAACCTGAGCCCAAGGACTCAGGGCGTCGCTGTGAAGGATGATGAGGTAAGCAGTTCCGAGGAATCGACAGCAAACCGTCTCGAAGGTAAAATCACAATTAAACGAAAACAACAACAATATAAAATTAGCCTGTTTAGATTCCTCCAACCAGGAAGCCAAGTATCCGTCTTCTAAACGCTTGGAGTTACCTATACTTAGCGATCCTTCCAGGCGACCACTGGACGTTCCTTACCTGACCATCTTTCCCACAGAAAATATCTACGAATCAGCCGCCAAACTGCTATTTTTATCCATAAAATGGGCTAGAAGCATACCATCATTCCTGCAGGTAAGATTTAATTTTAAATTTATTTAATATATAAAATCAAATCACATAACTTTATTTTTGCATTAGCTTTCTTACAGGGATCAATCAATATTGCTGGAGGAAAGTTGGAGCGAACTTTTTATATTGACTGCGGCACAATGGACGTTGCCTTTCGATGAAAGTAATTACCGATTAACATTTAACACATTTCATTCAACTAATCGATGACTAATTATTCGCAGATTTATTAATCACCAACGCGATCACTTCTAACTGCAAACAAAGCGTTTTGGAAGAAGATGCAAGGAAATTGCGCGACGTGATCAACAGATTGACATTGCTTAGGGTTGATCACACGGAACACGCTTGTTTGAAAGCGCTTGTACTGTTCAAAGCAGGTAAAGGTTTTTTACTATTCAAGATTTATAGTTAATAGTTCAATTACAATCATTTAGTAATCTTAAATCAAGAATGACATGTTTTGTTTTTCATTTGTTATATAGAATGCCGTGGATTATGTGAACCTAGTCACATAGAGCTCCTTCAAGACCAAACCCACGTCATGCTGAGCGAATACTGCAATCAGCGACAGACCACACCGAAAGGAAGATTCGGAAAATTGCTACTTGCGTTACCATCGGTCCAAGCCATAAGCAGGAAGAGTTTGGAGGAGTTGCTGTTCAAACAGACTGTGGGAGACGTCGCTATAGATAGGCTACTTGGAGACTTAGCCAAAGCCACGCAAACCTAAGATACTTACCACAATATTAAAATCGTGTATTTATATGACTCGCAACATCACCGACGGTTGACACATACCATCTTTTTATCCCTGTGCGTGATTTCTTTACTATTAACGCTTCATATAAACAAGTGTATAAGACATACGAAAATCACATATTTTTCTACCAGATGGATTTCCCTTCGAGTTTATTATTGTGATATATTTGTATTTGCCACTATTTATTTAAAAATATTTGTTTATGTACGTGAAAAAAAGTGTGTAAAGGTGTTTGTAAATCGAGTCGAAGATTGTGAAAGTGTTAGCATTTTTGATAATAATCGGTGCAATCGCAGGGGATCTTGTCCGTTCTCATGTCGCACAAATCCATGCGATCTCTCACGCACCTTTCAGGACCTTCTGCGAATCTCACAGATTTTATCCTACAAGCCCCTTTCGGAAGCTCCACCGGCTGGACCATCAGAGGAGATGCCGCCGACACCGCAGAATCCACTTTTCTCCTGATATCTATACCGATCGGAGGTGGTATATCGCAAGGCGGAGCATCCCCGGTCTCGCACACGTCTTTGTGTTTCTGCAGGATGGCATCGTAATGTTTCTGCAACGCTTCTTCGGGTGTATCAATATGCTTTGGTGTAAACAAGGATTGATCTTGAAAAATAAAATATAATTAAATTAATAAACGATAATCAGAAAAAAAAACAACTCAGAGTTTACCTCCCATATCCGTGCATTCGATGGATTTTACATCTCCAATGACTAACGGATAAGCGCAATCCTTATTTAGAGGTTTAATACCGTACGGAGGAACCTTTTCTTTATGTTCCATGCTCTTTTCGTATTCCATCAAGATCTGAGCTCTCTTCCTATCATCAGAACTTGGATCAAATTCAGCGCCTCCGACGTGCATTTGTTCCAAACACTTCTCCATCTCGGTCGCGTTCTTCTCCAAATCACGACCTGCAAAAAACAAACAGTTTACAAAGTTTAATCGTATCAACTAGAACAAACCGATAGCATCTCGTTCGGCCTTCTTCACAGCTTCATCGTACTCCTGCTCTTCATCCAAAAGATCATCCTTAAGATGACCCTGGATGAACATGTAATTACGCATGTTCTCGATTATCTCGCATGGGAATTTATCTGGATTTTCTTGCATGTACCGATACACATATAAATCAGCTCCAATTATTATAAATCTTTGCTCATAAACGGTAATCACACCACCAATGTAGAAATCAGCAGGTGAGTAGTAATCAGGATCCAAAGGATCTCCACCCGGTTTAGTTAACATAGTATTACGAAGATATTTCCCACCTGAAAAAAAAAAACAAACAATTTTTAAAATAACATTTAAAATAGATAAAACTAATCCAAAATACTTGGACCTTTACGTAAATTTAAAAACCATTAATAAAATATATTATTTTCATTTACCAATAACTCCGGAATTCTCAATTATAATCTCGTATATGTTGACGGTACCATCGCCTAAATTGTACTTCATCACGAACCTCCTAATAGTGTCTTCAGGATGGACAGCATCAAACTTCATCTCGTACCTCAAGAACTTGTTGGCATTGGTGACCTGCTTGATAACATCCTTCCTGGGCGGCTTCGGAATCATCATGTACGTATTCTGCATAGAATCTTCTAAACTTCCGAAGCCATCGTGTGGCGGCATTGGCGGTTTAATCTTCGGTTTTTCCTTCGGTTTCATGTCGATAGCCGGCTGCTGTTCGTAGCGCAAAACCTTCTGGTAGTAATTCCTAGTAAACTTGTCGCAATCATATAAGAACATTCTTCGACCCAGGACGAAAATCGTTTCTCCCACACGAAAATCTTTAGGCTGGTAATATTCATTCACTTCCGCATCAGACCTTTCCAAGTAAATTGATGGATAATTTACTGGCCGTTCAGTCCAAATCTATATAACAACATAAAACTCATTAAATATGTGTATTTTAACTACTGGCATGATATACTTTGGGCAATTTAGTTTTCCTGAGTAATTGCGGGAAAGGATCACGTCCTTCGTTATTCTGCATTACTTCTTTAACAGCTACAGTGTCATCGGCCAAGAAATAAAGGATTTCGTAAGGACGAATCTCTCCGTACTCACTATCTCTATCATCCCACATTGCATCGAATCTGTAATAATTTATTTTAAACTCCTATATTAATAGATGTTAAAAAAATCGAAACAGTACTTTAAGATTTTTCCGTCGTATTCCAGGAAGCGCCGGAATTTATCGTCGGCCGGAGGAGTTGTGGTGCAATGGATTTGTGTTTTGAACTTTCTGTCTTGAGTGTAAGGATCCGGTGGCAGCGCTTCAGTTTCACCAACGATAACTCCTTGGCTCCTCATAAATTCCTGCAATTCCATCAATTACAATGGGCATCAATCATGAAGATAAATCTCACCTTTGTGTATTTATCGCAATCGACGGTATGGTAAACTATGCCGTATATGCATATATCTATACCGACGTTCAGATCCTTCCAATGCCAAACTTCTCCGTGATCCGTTTTCGGAATCTTTCCTCTCTTCACCAATCGCCCTTGATCGAAACCGCTGTTCGCAGTCTTCGGCTCCATCACCGTCATGGAATCATCTTCCAAG
Organism: Nicrophorus vespilloides; assembly: GCF_001412225.1. Lineage (NCBI taxonomy): Eukaryota > Metazoa > Arthropoda > Insecta > Coleoptera > Silphidae > Nicrophorus > Nicrophorus vespilloides. The sequence continues at coordinate 403,601 of NW_017098910.1, forward strand.
AAATAAATTATATTCACATGTCGCACCCTGAAATACTCCGCCGGAGACTCAAACACCGACTGCTTGAAGAACGCTTTGAACGTTAAACATTTCTGATCGTAGAGCGCGTAATGGGGTAGATAAAGCGGGGGAGCTTTCGCTCTGGTTCTTCCGTAGGTCAGCGATGGATCGTAGTGCAGGGGTTCCAATTTCGATACGTAAGCCACGGAATTTATATCGAGCTCGCTGTTCCCGTGACCGGTAAAATGCATCTTTGGATGTCTGTATCCATTTATAATATCGAATGTTTGACATAAATGGAAACGTTGAATCTACGCGGAACAGCCTTGAATATCAACACTTTAATTGATACAATCTTTAAGAACTTACCGTGGGATCTTTAAAAGCGTACCCGGGAAGTTTGGGAAGTCCTGACATATTGTATAATAGCTTTAAACTGCACGTCAAATGAGAATAAACAATATCGATCACACACTTTTTCGTTCCCTGGACAACCAATTTCATTTCAACCTTTAATCGACTAGTCTAAGCATTCCTTGACTTAACATTTAGTTTTAATTGCGTACATTATCAATATAACCATATTAAACTCTCCTGATTTCTTCTGTATATCTAATTGTTTGGAATCGTTATAATGTAATGCATCAACGCATTAATGTTCATCGCCGCGTAAAAGGGCAAAAGAAGACCACAGAGGAGCAATTAACAGCAAGTATTGTTTTTTGAGGGAAGTGGGGTGCAAATTAAATATATGATCTTTTGATTTCTTGAGGGTTGGCGGGAAGATTTGTTATTTCCTTGCTGTGGCCCTATTAATGTTACAGAGAGTCATGAAGAGTAAATTTTTGAAAATTTATATTTTATTTTTAATCATACTTAAGAGTTTCTCCTTTCTCTTCATTGTATCAATTTTCAATTTATGTTGTTTATTTGTACTTTGATGCATTTTTCAATTATTTTTAAAATACATTGGAACCTTGCTTGACGAACATAATCCGTTCCAGAATTTCCGGATTTTTACTCGTATAATGAAACAATTTTCCCCATATAAACTAATTTAAAATACTATAATGCGTCCATGCATTTCATATATATGGTTATTTTTTTATTCTTTCTCTATTTATTCGGAGTCATGCAAGTATTATTAAATTTTTCACAAAAAAAAAATCACAAATAACATATAAAAATACAATTAGTATATGAACCCAAGTTTTGAAAATGATATAATAGGCGCACAATCTGAGACTCGTTTTGCAAAGCATCGCTCGTTAAGCGAGTCATTATTACAATTTATTTTGCTCGTTAAAGCGAGGTGCTCGTAAAGAGAGGTTCCACTATATTTGTAAATTTCATCTCTTCATATCATCATTATATGCAACCAACATTGATCATTCATTTTTTCAGAGTTAAGTGGGTTCGTATGAGAATCTATATTTCTTAAAACATTTACATTAAGCCAATTATTAATATACTATTATTATACAAACAAGAATCAAACTATTAGAAAATAATTGGTTGCAACCTTTCACTCTGTATTTTATATTACATATTTCTTTAATGCGCTTTAGCGTTGTACAAATAAATTACAATTATTTTATATTTTTACAACGTAAAAACGAATGTTGAGAGTAATCATCATAATCATCACATTGTCGAGAGTCCAACAATTCTTTAGTAACATTGGTCTCGAAATCTGTTGTTTGCAGTTTTTGGTAAGATAACTTGGGCACTCTGCAGCCGTTCACAAAGTCCAACGTCTGCGAACGGTGGTGATTTTGAATCTGAAAAATCATTGAGATCTGAAAATATGTAATAAGTTATTTTACATAATGAATGATGTTACCGAAGGATCTCTGAAACTCAAACCGGGTAACTTTGGAAGTCCAGACATTTCTGATCATATAAATAAGGAAATTACAAATAATTTTGAATGACATTAACAGTTTTCTCAGAAATGAAGTAACTATAGATTTCAACAATTACCTTACTTTTTTATATCATTTAACAGTTCATTTGATAATTGACGTAACAAAATATTTCAATCTAGATGTAATAGAGTGTTAATTAAGTAATATATAAATGTAATTCATTAATTAGTTTAAAATACTTTAATATATACAGTGGAACCTCGTTTAACGAGTTTAATCTGTTCCAAAATTTCCGGATTTTTACTCGTATAGTAAAACATATTAAATATACACATAATATGTGTACACAAGTATTAAAAATGATGTAGCAGGCGCGCTATCCGGGACTTCTCTTCTCATCATCACCCGTTATGTGAAACGTCGCTCGTTAAGCAGTCATTTTTCTTACAATTAATTTTGCTCGTTAAGCGAAATGCTCGTTATGCGAGGTGCTCGTTAAGCGAGTCATTTTTCTTACACTTCCACTGCACTTCTGGAAAAGAAGATACATAAAGAAAGCTAGATCATTTGGGACTTAAGTTGTAATAGTGATGATTAACATCTGTTAATATAAAAAGAACTGGCGCTCCCACGTACATATTGTATAATTTATAATGCCAATGAATTTTAAAGATTATTGTCCTTCGTTACGTAATTTGAATGATATAAATAAACGTGAATAATACATGTTTTTAATTGAAGTTCTCGCCACCAGCGCTGTTGTCCTTATTTAAATTTGACCTACCAGAATCCAATGGGACATGATATAAAAAAGTAACCGAAATAAAAGGACGTGAAATATAGGTTATGCCGCTGAAATAATAATTTCAAAATATTGTCTAATTTGTTTGCGCGTTTTATTGTTTTTTTACCAAAATTACTCAACTCCATTAATCAGGCTAATATGAATTAATGGCATTTTAACATTGGAGTAGTGAAGCTGTTGAAATCCCAAAAAGATGGCTTCATATGATATTCAAAAGGTTGTTCGAAATCAATATTCCTTGCAGGATTTCTTGGATGTACATAGCAGTGCAGGTAAGTGTTTTTAATTTTGTGTGCACTTACGTTATTATCATTTCAATTAAACTTTTTAACATTTCTCTAGATAATCTACTTAAGCTGTCTGGTTTCATATCGAACACCAAGTTTATGTGGATGACATGTGGTCCATACCTGGAAATAAGAGAAACCAAAACAGGCAACAAGATAGGAGATTACACTTTTGGAGCTGCTGCGAAAGACACTGATACTCAAATAACCTGTGTGAAAGAGCTAAATACACAATTCTCGGATAGCTCCATTTTGGTGATTGGTTTGGAATGCATCAATGGTGGTATGGTCTGCATCTTTGATAACATATCATGGCGGGTTCTGAGAGCAATTCAAACTCCTCAAAAGGTAACTTATATATCAGTGGTGAATGCAGGAAATGAGGATTCTAGTTTTCCTGGGCCATTGAACAATTTTGATGGAGCCCTTTCTGTTGGCATGTACCAAGGAGATATTTTAGTTGTTGACTTATGCAGACAAGCCATAAATGAAGGTAATTCTATTGATGACATTTAAAGATGTATACAATAATTAATTTATAAATTTAATTAGCACTGAAAATAAATGGGATTTCTGAAATCAAAGGAGAAGTGGATCCATCTCAATTGACAATTTTGTCTGTAAATGATATTAACAGTATTGAGCAATCCAGAAAAGCAGCTGAACTAGAGAACAATCATCTTGCCATTCATTTAAATGGTAATAACTAAGTCATATATAGTTTAAATATTGTATGACTGGATTCTTTTTTGTAGATGTGGGGAGGGCTCCTCATTTTATATTGAAAGGACAAAACGGGGAGGATCGCATTCACGTTAACAAAGAGGAGGTCGTGATCAGTTCCCTTCACTATGCGCCTCAATTAAGTTCCTTATTCGTCGGATTCAACTTTGGGGCATTGCAAATATGGGATTTGATCAACATGAATCTTATATACACATCGCCCGTATACTCGGAAAACATTCCAATTTCCTATTTCGCGATATTAGTAAGTAAATAGAATTGATACAAAAAATGATGACTAAAGTTCTACTAATAATTGTAGGAACCTGTCGACGATCCAAGAGCGTTTTGCTACTTTTGGGCTATTTACAGTAGCAGCGATACAAATGATAAAAGCTTCCCGTTAGCTGCCCTTTATTCACTCAGTTACGAATCTAAAGATTGGCACGAAGGTTACGGATACTTATATTCTGTATGGATCATAATGTCATTTGAAAAGAATTATTTCTTATTGCTAATGTACTGTTTCAGAATTTGTTGTCGTGTGCGGTCAGATTTCAAGCAGATTTAAGTATGATCGACAATAAAGATGATCTTGCTATTGGTGCGCAGTGCATCAAATTGGAATCATTCAGTAAAGGTTTGAATAGCGTTACCAATTCAATGCTTGAATACAATGAAGATTCCTACACTTTATGCGAAATGGTATGGAACGTCGTCTGCAAAAACAATATCGTCCACACGTACTTGAGTGTTTTTGACTTGAACCAATGGTACAAAGAACAAATGCCTAGTAAGTTACAAATTTTAAAAATATATAGTCAATATTTAATTTGTCTATTTTAGGTGCTCCGCATTATCATCAATGTAAATCTTATATGTCTATAGTCTGCATATCAGATTTGATTAAAAAACATAACTCTGAGACTTTTCCATTAATGAACGTGCACATTGACGGCGCCACGATAAGGTCGTTCGTCGGTGCCCAAAGGCTCGAAGAACATTATTATCCAGCTTCTCTATCCTTTGGTGAATACGATTTAAAAAAAAACAAAAATTGAACTTAATACTAAACATATTCTTAAATTTGCTCTTAGATTTGTGCTGTATTAGTGAAATGGAAATATACTTTGTGAAGAATCACGGATTGCAGAAACAGCTGTATCGGAACATGGAGATGGCCGGTCCTTTAGCATTAATGAAACCAGGTGAACTGTATCAATCCAGCATTACGTTGGGCTTGACTCCGCTCTTCATGGAATCCTATATGAATATAAGCTTGGTAAGGATATCTTCATTTCAATTACAAAAGGAACAAACTCATTCAAATATGAATCATTTACAGTTTGTTCTGTACAATTTGCTTGAATTTCAGCATTCTTAACACTATTGAAATATTCTGGCAATAGATAATCTATTATGTTCATACCTTCTTCCTAAAGATTTTGGCTGCATTTGAAACCTACCCAGGTAACATTTCCTTTTTCCTCTCAAACTCCTTAACATTAAAAGAACTGAAAATTATATGAAAAGAAATTCATTGATACTAAAAATATATATATTGATTTGATTAAAGGCCCAACAAAGGGAACATTTATTAAGCGTTGCGTTGGAAAACCGCATGGAAAGTTGGATTTGCAAATGCGCGACTTCTTGGGGTAACGGAAGTCACAGGGCAGCTGGACTGTCTCTAGATTTACTTCTGAATTGGGCCTGGCAACGTGCAAATACCTTGAAAAACAATGCTGATAAATTATGTAAGATTTTGCTCAAATTAACACAAATACTCGTCTGCATCTTTCGCACGTGCCGCTTAATTTTCAATGCAAAATTACAGGTGTTCCCTTGTTTGATCAAACTGGTACTAAAATGGATGCGAACTCTTCGAGCATGCTGAGCAAATGCAGAAAACAAATTTATATCCTGAAAAATGTGTACAGTTTTATATGCAACAAATGCTCGCAGTTCCTTATTAATCCAGGTATGGTCTATCGGTTTTTGCAGTTATGTGATTATCCTTGATTCTATTTATAGAAATAACGATCAAGCAAAGAGATTGCCTGACGAGAGTATATACTTATCTGGATGTCTTGGGATGGTTGATCAACGTGGGTTTGCTACCAGAATTTACCAATAATGAGCAACGTCCGGACTTGGATGAAGGTAAACTGCAATTGCCGTACTCCGTCGAATCCCTGAAGTCTTATTACAACGAGAGGTATAAATAATTCTTTAATTCCTTTGAAAAATTTCTTAAGACATTGTTTTAGGAGAGCCAATTTAAATATTTTAATTAAAAGTAATGATATTTACCAGAGTGACTTCTTATTGTATATAGATAAAATCACAGACATTGGCGGAGAAGCACTAGAAAGGTAATTTTATTGGTACATTTGATAGAGTATTTTTTTATTATTTATATATTGTAGAGAGTGGAAATGCGATGGGGGCACTGGCCAATACCCACCTTCGTCAATACAAGTCTTACTGAGAACTTACCTAATCGAGAATATTGACATGCAACTAAAGCACACTATAGTGACTTATTTATTACTGGATCTAGCTATGACTTTGGACGACGAACAGTGAGTACATATAAATGTTCGTATCCATTGTTTATAATGTTATTCTAGATATAAAACTATTCTACCAACTCTAATCAAGTTCCCGAATATATTCAACATGTCTCCAAGTGTTACAAAAATAATACAAGGTTTTTGGCAACTGGATCACGGTGAATTAGAGGTATTTATTATTATTTAAGACTGTCCATAATTTTATTAAAGACTGCATATGTTGAAAATCTAAATATTATACTTTATTTTTTAATTGTAGACTGCAACTGAAAACCTTAGTGATCCAATGATTAAACCGGCTGATTTAGAATCGTGGCAACATAAATACTTAATAGAGTCTTTAATTCTACAAGATCAAGAAAAAATGGCTCTTTTATATATGAAGGTATGAAATCATACAAATCAATTTATTTCAAATATGTTATATATTTAATTTTAGGGTCGTCAAATACCGCTAACAAGTATAGACGATATTAGGCTCAATATATCTTTACTTGTGAATAACAAATTATTATCTGAAGCATTTGCCTTGCAACGAAAGCATTTTGGAAACACAGAACTACTCGATATTATATTTAAAGGTAACTTCATTAGATCTGTTTGATTAAACGTATTCAAATGTATTGTTTATTTTTTTGTAGAGTGCTTGAAAACCAATCAATTGAACGATTTGAATAATTTGAATTTGTCGCGGATCGAAGAGGAGGCTTTATTTAAATTCATGAAGGAGAATTCCTATGAAAATGAAGTTAACTTCCAATCTGTTTACTATATTCAGAGGAGCCGAATGTTCGATTTCTATCAATCCCAGTGTGAAAATAAAGATAAAGTTCTCGAGTTCAACGTTGGTAAATGCATTACAGAAACACTCAGCGATTATATGCCGAAGATCGATAAGAAGATCCTGAATACTTGCATTAACCAGAAAGCAAAATTATTCAATAAAGGTAATATTTGTATAGTTGCAATCGTATTTATTAATTAATTTTTGTTCGTTTTCCAGAATTTGTCACCGAACCTATGTCGGTATTTTTGCACAATTCGAAGGAACACATGAAGTATAAATCGGATTTATTGATTGCCTCGATAACGAAAGCACGTGAAACTTGGCTGGCGGATTCAGATGTTGAGTCCAATTGCTCCTACAAACTCACAGATGAAGATTTTCCGTTCGTCAGGCCTCCGCTATATCTGCCGCCCCGGAAAAGGTTGAGATCGGATCTAATCTATCCAAAATTGGTGGACAACTTTCCCAAGGATAACGTCTCAGAGATACCAACACCGCCAAAGAAATCCAAGCTCAGTCCACGGGAGTCCGTGCATACTCCGGCCAACAATGATAGCGGTGAAATAAAGCGTCTGACGAAGATCGAAACGCCGATCATCGTGAAGAAATCGCTTAACCTGAAGGATCAACTGGATTCTATGAGTACAACGCCACAAAGCATTCTAAAGGTTAATTTTTATTACACACAGATTATTCTGCTGAAGAGTCAATTGCTATATGATTTGATGTTTTTTTAGGTGACAAAAGTACGGGATAGATCAAAATCACCGGTAGACCGAGGCAACTCTACAACTCCTGAAAACTTGGATGAAATCGACGATCTTGAAGACGATGATTATGATGTATCTTTTCTGCATTCTACTAAAATTATGGACAGTTCTAAATCAAAGGTATTGATATTTTATTAATTATGCTATACAAAAAAAATCTTACTATTTCATATATTTATATATAGATAAGTTGCGGCATTGCTCCAAGAAAATCTTTGATAAAAAATCACGGAGTAAGATTTTCCGGCATTAATAGGTCATCCAGTTTAACTCAGTCTGGCAGTGCGTCGAGCGAATCGAAATTTAATTCTTCTGAAGATGTGAATAATTCTCTTCAAATAAACCCATTACCAGAAGTCTCAGATATTAGCATAACAAATGTAGTTACGGAAAATAAAAGCACTTCGCTTTCCACCGATAACGAAACGTTTTACTCCCCTGAAGCATCCATAGAAGAAGCCGAGCCTGTGAAAGAGGAGAAATCCGAAAAAATGTTAACCATTCCGGAGATCTTCCTGAAACGTGAGAAGAGTCCTGTTCCGGGCAGTCCTAAATCCAGAAAGAGTTACAAAGGAGGTGATTACATGGTTAATCTTGTTTTTGCACGAATCACAATAACCGTTTATCTTATTGCAGACATCTTGGAGAGACCTCCAATGCGTTCCAGTCCACGATTAAATAAATCGGAAACTTCGAGCCCGTCCTCATCTTCCGCTACTACCAATGTAGAAATCTTAAGTCCAGAGCAGAATCTTAAATCTAAGAAACGAGTGTCGGCTAGGAAGTCTTTATCCAGAATGGTATTGGAAAATAATGCCATCACCAAAATGCGTTCGACGCCTGTAATCGATATCGATGTGGAGAAATCTTCGACGATCACTGTAGAAACTTCGTTTAGTAAAACGGAGGTTGTAAAGAAAGTGATGGGCAATGTCATCGAGGAGATAACCGATAAAATCGAGAGCAAAAATATACATGAGAAGAAAATCGAAGGAAACACCGAAAAAGTCAAAGTTGACTCGCACGAAGAATCCAGCAAAACAATGACTAGGATTGAAGAAGATCAAAGTATTAACGTATTCTCGTATGGACAACCCGATGATGTTTTCGATGAAGAAGAAGAAATGGATATAGATGAAATCGAAGATATTAGTGATAATGAAGGTAATATAATTTAGCGATGTTGATTGGATATTTTATAGATTTTCGTTATTAGATAAAGAAGTTTTCAATCTTGCAATTGAAGAGTTCTCCAATGGTTCAAGCAATACCGATTCTGAAAGTGACCATAACGTGGGGGTAATTGTCGATGCGGATTCTAATCAATCCAGTACAGACGGACATGAATCAACAGAAGGTAATAGAATTGAACGTTGTTGTATGTATATTGTATATATTGATTTCTGTTATCAGTTAATGAAGGTTTACGCAAAACACATTACACGACTAGCCGTAACGTAATCATCGAAGGGGATTCTAATAACTCCACCATCGTTTTGTCTATACCTACAGATGATAGTTCAGGTATTATAATTGAATGATCTCGTATTGGGTATTTTATTGATTTTTGTTCTCAGATATTTATAGTCAGAACAATACAGATTCTGAGATTGACCATAATGTGGCAGTCATTGACGAATCCGATTCCAATCAATCAAGCACAAACGAACCTGATTCAACGGAAGGTAATAGAATGAAATATTGTTATATGGATATTTTATAGTTTTTTTTTATATTCTCAGATAATGAAGGTTCTAGCAATTCAGATTCTGAGAATGACCATAATGTGTGCGTAATTGTCGAAGCGGATTCTAATCAATCCAGTAAAGATTCAACTGAAGGTAACGATAATAAATGTCCACGCAATAAACATTCTTCGACTAGCCGTAACGAAATTGTCGAAAGGGATTCTAGTAACTCCAGTGTGGCTTTGTCTATACTTACAGATGATCCTACTTCAACAGAAGGTAATACAAGTAAATGATGTTGGAAGGATATTTTATTGTTTTTTTTTGTCCACAGATATTGAAAGTTATAGCAATACAGGTTCTGAAAATGTCCATAACGTGGCAGTAATTGACGAATCGGATTCTAATCAGTCCAGCACAATTAATGAAGTTTCCAATGATGCAATTGAAGTGATCTCCGATGGTTCTTGCAATACAGAGTCAATTCTACCCAATGAAGTCATCGAAAGCGCCAACTCGAGTAGTAATACTCGCAACGATGCAAATAGCGATGTCAACATCGAACACGATCAGCGGATTACTGATAATGTGGGTAATAGTAGTTTGCATACTTCAACAAAACATGTGCAGAATATCAGAAGTTTGATGAATTCATCTGATGAAAGTGAACAACTTGTTTTACAAGTGTCCAGTTCGGATGAAGATGATAAAACTGCAGAAATCACTGAGTCCATCATTAAAGATACAAAAGAATCTACTTCTACTAAACGAAACAATCAAATAGATGTAGTCGAGAATATATTGATCGCTAAAGAAAGTAAGCAGGAAGATAATGAATCACTGTCAGTAGAAACTACCATTAATTTGGTAGAAAAAAATAAGTCGATGGAAAAAGAAGATTCCGAAATTTTAAAAGAGAGTACTACTTTGGAATTAGCGAAGAACGTGTCTATACAAGATGATGAATTAGATGTAACTGACGTAATCGTAGATGTAACATCCAAGAAAAATGCTGGTAGAAGAATGACCGATATCTTCGATAAAACTCAGTGGGTGAATGAACCGAAGATCGAATTAAATTTGACCGATCAATTGGAGACAATGGATGATAGTTATGTAGCCCCAACATTTAAACTCGGCGACACGTTTGATAATTCTAAATCAGGCAAGTTTTTCATTATAATAGGTTATATTAGTTTTATTGGTTTGTTTTGTTTACAGAAAGCGATTTGGCTTCCGAAATCAAAGAAGATATCCCTTCAGGTAAATCGTTGTACTTTTGAATTTTGTTTTTTATTTAATTTGTATATTTCCAGATGAAATTAAGCTTGCAGAGAATATAACACCAGAAAAGACGGTTGTAGCTAAAAGACGAAGATCGACTTCGGTTAAGAACACAGAAATATTGTCTCCAATAAAGACCAGAAGGCGATCATTAGCTGAATCTGGTACTAATTCACCGGTAGTAGATACACCGACAAGAGTGCTTCGTCCTAGACGCTCCAGCACTTCGACGGAATCGCCATCAGTGTCGGCGTCCAAGAAAGCAACGGCGCGCACCAGAAGCGCTAGTGTTGATGTCGAAGTGACTGTACCGAAGAGACGATCGATTCGCGCGAAAAGCGTTGATAATGTCGAGGAGGCTCCAGCCACGCCGAAAACCAGAGCAAGAAGAACCTCGACGGCTTTACCTGCAATCGATGAGGAAACTAAATCTGAAGCAATAACGGCTTATACCACAAAACGAAAACTTACCAGAAATCAAAAGGTTCTTCTTGAAAAGAACCTAAGCGATGAAAAGGGGGATTTAGATTTCGATAAATTAAATCCCCTCGAATTAATGGACAAAGAAGAATTTAAAGGTAATAACAATATTTTTGTTTACTCAATGTGAACAATAAAAAAAAACAAGATTTGAAGGAAGAACGAAAAAAAATATTTACAAATTCAATAGTTCTTTAATGCTGTTTATGTATTTTTAGGTGAAGCAGATCCAGAAGAACAAGGAATATTACAAAGTTCACCAACTTCTAGTATTGCAAGCAGCAGCGTCGATACTGCTCGCAGTAAGAAGACAAGCAGCGTATCTTCGAATCAAAAAGTCTTAACGCCTAGAAAGAGGAAAACTAAAGGTGTAACCGAAGATAGTCCTCCAAAAAGTATGTAAACAAATTATATTATCCAAATAACGAGAGTTCAACTGAATTACTTTTTAGTAGCTTTACGTAGAGGCAGAAGCGCTTCAGTAGAAATACAAGATGAGGCCGTCCCGTTAACGCCAACAAGAAGAACCAGAAAATCATCACAGGTATAGTGTGTTAGTAATATTCTTATGCACAAATTAAATACAATTTGTAATTTAGGATTCTGTGGCGAGTGATGCGTCTGTTGAACCAAGGAGATCATCCAGACGTAAATCGAAATCCGAAGTCTCCGGTAAATTATATAAATCAAATTAAAAGTATGTAACTTATTCAATAATTTCGTTTTAGATTCTGATGGAGAATCCGCAGCGGGAAAGAAAGGTACAAAGTTGAAAACCACGCTGAGCAAAATTAAAGAGGAATCGGAAGAAGAGATTGCGAAACCGAAGAGGGGACGCAAAAAGACAACGGATTAAGTGGAGGCCTTAGATAAATATGTATTATTAACTGTTTCTTTGTAAATTTTTATTTTAAATAAAATTGGTGATTTATTATAATCGATATATAAATTATTACACTTTACCTATTCCGTTGCATTTACTAAAAGTATGTACAAAAACATAGCAAGACGTTACCGTAGAGTCAGATGTAATTTAGAGTAAGCTATATATATATACTATTAGTCTTCGCTAATTGTTAACGCCGAAGATGATGAAGGAAGGTACACACACAACATTTATTCCTATTACGAAGCCATATATCCATATTAGCATACATTTAACGAAGATAATACTTTTCTTGTAATTTAGGTTTAAACGATGTGAGAGAATAGTTACTAGTTTCTTTTGTTGTTATTATTATTATACAATGATATTAAAGACAATAGCTTTCGCCTTTTTAAATTATTAAATAAATGTAATTCTGTTTTTGAAAATATATAAAATAAACTAGATACATTCAATATCATCATGTCTTAAAAAATTTATATTTCGCCAATACACAATAATAATTGAATTAAAATATAAGAAAAATTGCAGTACACCGAATTTCTTTGTTTTCTTTTATAATTCTACAACCATAGGCTGGACAAGACCATAGAATGATGAAGGTTTTCCTTTAGTTTGTTTTTAATATTAATGCACTACAACACGACATATGATGAGTACATTCCATATTTAATTACTGCAACTAGAACACAGAAAAAAATGTCCAGATAAAATTTAGCTAAGCAACATTTGTAATATTAATTACTGAATAAATAAAGGTGTAAAACAATATAGCTAAATTTGTGTCTAAACGAATTATTTTCGTTTAGCGTTATCCTTAAGAACCTTGGTCTTGAGATGCTGCTTGTATTGGAGGATATCACCTTGCCACTTTGTGCACGTTCCCTTTTCGCAAACCCAAATTTCTTGAGCGACCTAAACAAAAACAGAGTAATTACAGTAAATAGATCATGCGGTGGAGAGAATATTGTGAAATTACCTGACTAATCAGTCTGAAGTCGTGACTAACTAAAACCATGCCACCGTCGTAATCGTTGATGGCTTCTGCAAGAGCATCGATCGTTTCCATGTCAAGATGGTTAGTAGGTTCGTCGAGTAACAGCAAATGAGGTGTCTGCCATGCCAACCATGCAAATACGACTCTGCATCTCTGACCGTCGGATAATTGTCTAATCGGGCAGACCTGTTGCCTGCCTGTCAAACCGTATCTGCCAATGATTTTCCTCATTTCTTCGCGTTCCTTAACTTGAGGGAAAGCTCTCATCATGTAATCCAAAGGAGTCACATCCAAATCGAGCAGCTCGTGTAAATGTTGGTGATATCTGGCGATTCTCAAATGCGAGTTCTTCCTGATCATTCCCTCGGTTGGAACCAAATCTCCGTACAACAGTTTAAGCAAAGTTGATTTGCCGGCACCATTGGGACCCACGAGAGCCAACCTCGTGTCCAGATCGATACCGAACTCTAAGTTCCTGTAAATGAATGGGGTGTCATCGTTGTATCTAAAACTGACGTTCTGCACCATGATGACTGGCGGAGGAACCTTGCCACAGCTCGGGAAGTAAAAGTTCAATATTTTATCGCTGACCACCTTCTCGGTCAAACCTTGTGCAACCATCTTCGCCAAAGTCTTTTCTTTACTTTGTGCCTGTCTGGCCAACTTGGCGGAACCGTGACCGAATCTAGCGATGTAGTTCTTCATGTGGTTAATCTGGTCCTGTTCCCAATTGTACTGCTTCATTTGATTTTCGAGCAACTCCATGCGAGTTCTGACGAAAGCATCGTAGTTACCAGTATAATACTTAAGCCTTTTCTTATTTACGTGGATGATATTGGTACACACACCGTTCAAGAAATCCTATTTGAAAAAAAAGAAGAATGAATGATATCGTTAAATTTGTCGTTATGTGTCAATATTTACTTGTGAATGTGAAATGATGACCAAAATACGCTTGTAGTCTTTCAGTTCCTCTTCGAGCCACACACAGGCGTCCAAATCCAAATGGTTTGTGGGCTCATCCAACAGCAACAAGTGAGGTTTAACATAAAGAGCTCTGGCCAAAGCGATACGCATTCTCCAACCTCCGCTGAAATCTTTTGTTGCCTTCGCCTGCATATCTTTATCGAAGCCAAGACCGTGCAAGATGTTAGCTGCGCGAGCTTCGGCAGTATCTGCGGACATATCATCGAGACGTTCGTAGATGTCCATAAGCTGTTCTTGAGCTTCGTCATCTTCACAGGCGACCAATTGTTCAGCCAATTTCTCTAACCGCACGCGCTCCTCATCTACGTCCATTACACACTTCAAAGCTGACTTATCAGAAGCGGCAATCTCGCGTGTCAAATGGAATATATCTATATGATCAGGAATTGGAACTTCCCTATTACCCAGCACAGCCAAAACAGTGGATTTACCTATAATAATAAAATTTTCATAAATAAAAAAAAAAAATTAAATAACACTAAATATTAAGAAATCAAATTGTATTGTCACTTACCACTTCCATTAAGACCCAATAATCCATATCTACGACCACAATTCAATTCCAACATAGCATCCTGCAACATTTCACAGCCATGGAAAGTAATGGAAAAATTGGCAATTTTAACATCCCTAGACTTGGGATGCACTGCCAAGGATCCTGTGCAAGATCTGGCCTCAGCATTCAGCCTAGCATCAGATTCTAATTTGGCACACAATGCTTCCTCTGCTGACAAGGGCACCTCCTTGATGGTGCCATTAGTGGTTGTGCCGTTGACTTTCTCTTGCACATCATCCTTTTTCTGCTCAGCTGGTCCTTTCTTGCCAGCCTGTCTAGCCTTTGCAGCATCCTTCTTACGTTGTTGTTCGCGTTTCTTTGCATCAGACGGCATTCTGTGGCAAACAGAGATGATCATTAAATAAATTAGTAAGTGACAACCATTTGCATTGCTTCATCAAGCATTACCAGTGACTCACGCAACAATAGCGAACGGTAAAAACCACGTTTGATTGAGGTAAAAAAGGAAATTGAATATTTGGCAGATCGGTTTTCGCAAGCAAGGTCAATTTATTAAGTCCACATTTACACATTTTACTTACTCAGCCGTCTCGGATTACTTTCGTTACACGAAAACCGATCTTCCGGCGCATCTTTGCTTATTTACTTACGTAATTTCTTTTAATTTTGACTGGAACAGACAAACACCGATAAACACGTGCTGCACTTCGGGAAATTTTCCACCAAAAAGGTTTTTGATTGAACTGCAAAGTGTACGACAGCCTCGCGGAGTTACCTCTCCGTCGATGGAAGCTCCACCTTTCGGCGAACATCGTAACGACCTCTAAACGGGAACATTTCCAATTTTAGAAAATGTACACCAGTAAATTATAGATCAAAGAACGTTCTCAACTTATTACATCATTAATAATATTTGAAATTTTAAAATTTTTGAATATTTCTATTGTTTTCTATCAGTTGGCATCTCCACTTTTTTTATTTTGAATGTGTCACTGTCTCTTAAAAAACGAATCAAATCCATTATAAAACAAAAAAAAACTAATAACATACAATTATATCTAATTAATATTTCATAGCAAGACAAATAATAAACATAATATAATTTAATTAATTTAATTTCATTATAATAAATAACAATATTAATTAAAAATATTTCAAGGCGGGAAATTTAATTTTATTTTGTAATGAAGATAATCTTAATTTGAATATACTACTTTTCATTAATTTCCATAAGAAAATCGAATTATTTTTATATTAATTAAACAATATATTACTAATTAATAATATATCTTCTCAAACAAATAAACTTTATTTTAGTAAATAAAAACACCAACTCGAAGAGCGAAAATATAAATACACTTTGACTGTATATGTAACACGCTCGAAATGATAAAATATTTAATTTAGCAAATCAAATTTATTGAGATCATAGTCATTAGAATTGGCACAAATTTAATTCAAATATTATTTTGAAATATAAAAATAAAATAACATCTCCTCATATTTATATCATCGATAACATAATTAGAATATGTAAAATGTATAAAATATAAAACAAATGAAAAGTCTTTCATTAAATAAATAACAATATATATCTTTAGTAATCAATCTTAATTCTACGTTGCACGTATATATTGCATTATCGATTTTCCGTTGAAGAATTGCTTTCTAATTTCAAGCGATTACTGTGTTTTATCTGTTTTATTACGCGCAACACTTCCATTCGAAAGTCCAGTTTTTCATCCTCCGTCATGCCTACGATCGACGGCATAACGGACACGAAGAACGCCTCGTCTTCTTTGGGAACCTTAGCCTTTTTATCGAACTCACTATGGAGCATCTCCTCCGATTTTCGCTTGTTCTTCTGAACGTACTTATCCTCACGGTAACTCTGATCCGAATCCGCTTCGTCTTCGACGCCGTTCGAACGTTCGTTGCAAACATGCTCTTTCCTGTCCACAACATCCGTTGATCTGCACAGCTCGTTGAAGATTCCTTTCGTCAGTATCTTGTTGATGAGCTCCTCTGCTAAAAGCTTCTGGATTTCATCCATTTTTCGCAGTTTCAAGTCCCAACTGCACGTTAGGGCTTCGTACTCGTCGATGTGATGATTGTCGTTGGTTATTGGCTCCGTGTAGCTTTCCACAGAATCGTCATCGTTTATCTTCTCGTGCGTTCGTTTGTCTTCTGTTATTTTGATCAGGTGTGGTATTGAAGGTTTCACATCCTGAAACAATATTAATATTCATAATAACATTTAGATTCATGCCAAACACACAATCCAATCTTGTATCTTGCCGATAAGAATTAATTCGGAAAAGTGCGGAAAGCATTGCAATAATGGACTTCTTGGTCAAACGAATAATAAAATTGCTGTTCGATTAAAATATAACATTTCTTCGGTTCATTTCATTCTCTTATGTATGAAACAATTACGTCTATTCGTGCAGAACGTAAAACGATTTAGTATTTAAAAAAAATGGTCCTTTTGTTATTGTAAAGAGATGCAGAAGAAAATTGTGTAAAGCCAAACCGCAATGTGAAAGTCGGAAAGTAATTAAAAATTGGAACGCAACTATTTTTAGGAATAAATTAAATAAACCAGTTTTATCTTTGTTTAAATATAATGGATTAATAAAAAGTTATATTTAATTGAAAATCATAAATGAATGTATTTTTTTAGAATTATAATAATCTATATTAATTTTTTGTTATCATAAAAAATGTACATGTACATTCATTTTCCAATTCTAAAGAATTGATGTAACAAGAAATTATTTGCATTCAATGCCTCTGAAACTAATGTAAATTAACTAAAGTTTGTAATAGTTATTTATTATTACTAATTACTGGAATTATCTTATGCTCACTTTTCGCATGAATATTGCACATTGGGAAAAACAATCATTTTAAAAGGAGCAAGAGAAAGCTAGAAAACAGAAAGTAAATATTGCAACTAAAGCAATCGAAATTGTCCGAGTTACAAGATACTGACTATAAAATGTTAAAGTGGAATTTTACAAAAAGATGAAAAGATTCATTTGCGATAATTATGATTTTGTTAGTGGCTGATTGGACATCAAGAGATGTAAAATTTTAATAGAAAATAAAATAGATCTAATTATATTTTAATGTATGTAATAATGATCAAAAATAACTAAGTTAATAGCCCCAGTTTTTATCAAATTATAAGCAACACCACGTTTCTTTCTTATCACGTTTATTCTTAAGAAAGATGATCTTACAATCAAGATTTAGTATACCTTGAATTGTGGAAGGTTTTATGACTTTCTACTAACCTTTAACAATTCAGAAAATCCTCTTTCTAAACTATTTATTTAAAAAAAGTCCGGGTTATGGAAATATGAATCCAATTATTTTATTATTCATTAAAATAATTTATACCACTAATATCTATAGATAGTTTTAGTTACTCTTTTTGTAAATGCATTGTTTATATATTAATATACTATTTTTATTAATAAAATATTTAAAAAATATATGAATAATACTAATTGCATATTTTTTTTAAAGGATAAAGCGAATATTTTTTGCGTGATATTTGTAAATAATTATATAATAATATTACCCATGATACGCAAATGGATGTAGATCTAATTAACTATGCATTTTTATTCATAACACCACGTAGTATTCATAATTTAGATAATCATAGCACTTGAAACACAAGCCGAACGTTCGCACACTTCAGAGAATAATCGATTTATTTACGGGTGCGGTTGACTTAACTCACTTTACATGTAAATGTAACATATCCATATATATATATATATTATAATTAATTAGAGATAAATACAAAAGTAAATTAACAACTTTGTCTGTAAAATTATTTATATCTAAATCCGATATAAGTCTTCGAATTAATAAAGTACTAAAACTTAATTAAAATAACAATTTGTATGTTTGTAAGAGCATATATGCAATAAATTATAAAAAAATATTTATTTGAAAAATTATTCGAAGTATTTAAGTCTTATTTAATAATATATATTAAACATATTTTCAATAGCTCTAATTTGAATAAATTTAGTTCATTTAAATTCCAAGTAATCTAGCTTAGTCTAAGACTTTAAGTGAGGAGCGCATTATTTGACATTAACTCCAAATTTTAAACGTCAAAATGTTTCTTATTATTATTGTTCTTTTGTGGACTTTTTGATTATTTTAGTACTTAAATAATCCTTAGATTATTTAATTTCGAGTTCTTGATTAAAGTAATAATTGTATGTTATCAGAGAGATTATTTACTGAAGTGAAATTTTTGATTTCGCGCCAATTTGAAATGATTTGTGCAAATGTCATGACACCATTGTTTCCGGTATAGACGTTTGCATGGCGCTTGCATTTAGAGATCGTCAAGTTTTAATTCATAAATGAAAATCCTTTAAGAATTATTCATAGAAGACGGACGAGGACTACTTAAAATTCCAATTACTGTGTGCACGACACCAAACGTATTCCAATTAAAAGCGCATTGTGAATGCGTTCCTCCACATTTAGACTAGGAGCAGTTGCGGAGGTGGCGGCTAGAGAGTAAGTGAATAGTCATCGAGCGTTTACTTACAACATAGTCGAACCAGTTGGACGATTGGTTATGGGAAAAGGTAGTCGGCCCATCGTCCGCACCAACCAGCTCGCCCAGAAATTTCAAATCGTTGAAGAAAATAGACGTAGATTTGAACGGTTCCCCTGTAACCTGGCATTGCTTCATCTTTTTCATGTCCCGTCTGTACGTCGTCCTCAACGAGTTGATTTTCTTCGTGACGATCTTCCTGTTCGCCAACGAGCAAATAGGTTTGTACTTCTCCACGAGAATCTCGTAGGCCCTGTTCTTCTTGTTGCGATCGCTGTATTCAGGACTCTTCGTGTTCCACAGTTCCGGCAGCTGCCTGTACGTGTTTATGAACTCCCTGATTTCGCGCTCGCAGGTCGCCGACATCGCATCAATTTACCAAACGAGCCCGGTCGACGAGATTCCCTTATGCATTTGTACAAACTGTCAAATGGAGCACAAGCACTTGCAACGCCATCGATAAATATTTGTACAAATGGTACCAACCGACGGATTGCGCAAATCATTTGCGCACAATTTGAGCGCGTTCTCTTAATTGCCGTCTTCGCAATCAATACAATTTGCTCAATTTGATCACTTAACGTGTTTGTCCATTGTCCGATGTGGGTTGAGAAGCTCAAATTCGTCAAATGCACTCTCTCAAAATAGTATTTAAATTGCAACAAATTAAGACTTTATCGTCGCCAAGGCTACCACAAATGTAAATAACTATTACATTCAATATCATCACAAGAAGAAACAAAGTAACACTTTTATATGTCAAAGAAAAAGGGAATTTATGTGTTTATAAAAGTACTTGAATTCGGAGTAATTCGGGATTGTTTACGTTTGGTCCCCTTTGTTCATATTGAAGTATTACTTATCTATTTGTTTATACAATAAGACGTATAGACTAAAAGACTTGGTATCTTATACATAGTTTATTTATATACTCTAGTAATCCAACCATTATTATCAAACAAGTTAACAGATTGGCCCATAATAAAAATTCAGAAACTTCTTACCGACACGACACAATTTTGTTACTTTTAAATTCCACTCTATTTTTTACCCAATAAAGTTTTCTTCTTATATTTTATTAAAATTTTAAACACATAACTTCTAAATAATATATATAATGTTTTTGTTATTTGAGCAGGGGCGGATTTAGGCGTGCAGAGACGGACCGCTAAATTTGGGGACTTATAACGGCCATGCCTAAATCATCAAATTAGAGCTGTAGATGTGGTCTTTATGAGTTGCAGTTCAGGCTCAAACTAATCCAAACTTTGGGCAGTACGACTAACAATTTTAGCACACTGGTCCTAAACAATGTTATTCTTGGGAATCCATACAATATTAGCCCAGAGCCGCCGAATAAAGTTAACAGTCCGTCCCTGCATGTGAATTTCGAAATTTTCATTTATGTTGAATTTATAACAATTAAAATACTGAATACAGTGGAAGTATGTACACGAGAATTTGTAATTGTATTAACAAATTACGAAAATTCTGCCTTTATTTTCAATTAGCAATTCTCTGATAAGCGAAATTATGTTTGGTATTTATTTTCTTTTAATGTTTTTTGATCAATTAATCAAGAAATTTATCAAAGTTTCAAAATAATAGTAACTTAAATCTTTATAAAACATAATTACGTTTTTTAATAAACAAAAAAAAATGTTAATGAGTAGTTTATTATTGTTATCTAGCAGTCAAATTAATTTATACAATTTAAGTTTATCTGCTTTTGTTATATGTGATTTTTTCTTGTTTCAGGAGTTTATGAAAATATTTTAATATTTCATAAACATTCATCAACTGTTTATTTTCTCAATACAAAGAGAAACAACATCTTTGTAAAAAGAAGCAATTATATAAAAAATAACCAAAACAAAAACGGCAAACACAAGCATTTAGAAATTATCATTTATCTAATTATTTTTTTTTTTTATCTAAAATATCAAATTGAGTGAACTTAATCATAATTTTCTTTAATGAAATTTAATCAATATTAAAGGGTGGACATGAAATATGTTCATGCATAAATATATTTTCATATGAGTTACATAAACTTGTCTAACATAACATGTTTGACCGTGAATCGATTTAAAATTTCGTATTTTTGTAGATTCGTTCTTGCGCAACTATAGCCGTTCATCGTAACCCAATAACCATCGTCTGTGACAGTCTGTGATACGTTTAGGGTCGTTTGGTGCCGTCAGGTTGGTTATACTGTTATCGCTTGTGACGCTTCGCCATTTTGTTAAATATGTGTATATCCAACATCATGGATTAGCAGCAGATATAGAAAACTCAGTTCCAAACTTTATCGTTAAGTTAGATAGATTTAGCTTTAATTGGTGAAGATCGAACTGCAGGCGATTAGGAAGTGAAAGCACCCGATTTTCCAAAGCATGGTCCATATTTTTAGTAATCTCGCCGGCTTTTAATTTACGTTTGTACAGCGACTCGTAAACAGTAAATGATTTTCACGCAGTAACTCTGGTGCTCTGAATCCTTCAAAATGATGTACACTGTAAGTATCAATTGTAAAGATTATTTTGCAACACAAAATTCTCAATTTATGTATATATATACACATGATGCTTATATATATATATATATACATCTATATATATATTACCTATATATTTCAGGATTGAAGTATGTATTTTTAGGTACTTGTAATAAATCTTTGTTAGGGACCTTTAATTTCGACAATTGCATTTTCTGCTTTCGACAGTATATAAATATTAAACATTTCTTGATTTATATCAATTCTTGTAAATTATTTTCATTATTGTTAATATTCATAATCATTTTATTTCTGGTATGAATGATTCTAATTACTAAATAATTTGTTTAGGGTACAAACACGGAGCAGGATAATCGCTTCAGCGATAAAGAGAAGAAGTTACTAAAGCAGATGCGTTTTAGTGATTGTCTCAGTCAGAGGGTGAGTGACATAAACTTCAAATGCAAAGAAGCATGTGTGATTTGATTTTGTTTATTTTACAGGTGGATATGTCAAAGATTAAGCTGGAAGTTATTAAACCTTGGATACAAGAGAAAATTACAGAAATACTTAAAATTGATGATGATGTTGTAGTTGATTTTGTTTATAATCAACTTGATGAAAAGGTAAGCATTCTTTCTTTGTTTATTGTATAACCAAGTTCGTATTGGTACAGGTTGCAAAATTTCCTTGGAAATATGAATAATTAAGTTAATCAATCAATTTCAATAACATTTATGAAAAGTCATAATTTCTAATGTCTTGCTGTAGAAAATATTTGTGAAGTTTTAGGTTATAATTTTCAATTCACCTGCAGAAAACTTCTAAACAAAAAAATATTATGTAATTACTTGGGTAAAATGCAAATAGTTGGAAGTTATGTTTAATGTTGTACAGTTATTCTACAAAAGTTAATGTGTTGTGTTTTTGTTGCAGTATCCTGATCCTAAAAAAATACAAATTAATTTAACGGGGTTTCTGCATGGAAAGAACGCCAGAGAGTTCATGGCCGAACTCTGGGCTTTGCTGATATCGGCTCAGGATAACCCAACAGGTATACCGGATTCACTTCTGGAGATGCGTCGAGAAGAGATAAAGAAGAAGGAAGCCGAGGATAGGGAAAAGGAAAAAATTAAAATCGAACGGGATAAAAAATTCCGCGAAAGGGATCGTTCCAGGTCAAGAAATCGGGAGCGCTCGAGATCTCGCAATAGGGAGCATTCACGATCCCGTCGATCCAGGTCCAGATCTAGGCAACGACGAAGATCGCGCGATAACGATCGCAAAGACAAGCGCGATAAGTACTCAAGGTCACTGTCGAAACAGCGAGAGCTAAAAGTCTCAAGCAAACCTGAGGTAGAAAGCAAAGACAACGGAAATGCTAGTCCGAATGAACGTCACGACATTGGAAATAATGTGGATGCTGTTAAAGAAAATAACACTGTTAGAAATAACTTGTAAGTTAATAACAACCTCCCCTAGACCCGAATAGAAATTATTTTGAAATTTTGTTCACAGAGATCAGATGCATTCTGTTTCGAAATTACAAGCGAAACTTATAGCCATGGCAGGGAACGATGGCAAATCCCATTCGCGATCCAATTCAATGACTAAGTCCAAATCCAGATCGAAGTCCCGCAGCAAATCCAAATCCCGATCGTCCTCGAGGTCACGTCGTTCCATGTCAAAGCGCCACTCCACCTCTAGATCTAGGTCCCGCACGGAGAAGGATAAACGAGACTCCAGGTCGACATCGCGGAATTCGAAGAATAATTTTGAAATTAGAAAAAAGGATAATAGTGTACAGAAGAAGAGACACTACAGATCAAACAAAGACAGTTCGGATAGTGAAGATGATAAGCATAAGAGGAAAAAAAGTGTATCCAAGTCGCCAAAACGGAGAAGTCGCGAAAGAAGCGTCAGGCGTAGACGAAGCAATTCTCGGAAGAGGAGCTCTAGTCGGAAACGTAGTTTGTCGAGAAGGTAACTAATATAATCGATTAAATTTATATTTAATTTTGACTATCGCTATTCATTTTAACAATTTTTGGGCATACAATTCTGTTTTATTTTTGAAACACATAATTGTGTCTTGTCTAATTGATTTATTCAATATTTCAGTATGTATGTATTTGCAGACGCAGTGCTTCGAGAAATAAACGTAGTTTAAGTCATAGACGGAGAAGGAGTCCGTCGAGGAACCGTAGAAACAGTCCCCGCAGAAACAGCTACAGCAGGAGACGTAGTCTGAGTAGACGAAGGAACAGGAGGAGCAATAGCAGAAACAGGAAAAGTCCCAGTCCGCGGCGTAGGAGGAGTCCAAGTCCAAGAAGACGACAATCAAGTCGAGACAGGTAATATAGAAATACATATTCACCTTTTATTGATTTATTTAAATTATATATTAAAAACAACAATAATTATTTGGTGTAATTTCAGGAGAAATAGGAGAAGCAGAAGTAGAGATAGGAATTATAGGCGTGTGTCTAGGGATAGAAGGCGGTCAAGATCTCGCGATAGAAGCTCCAGGTCGAAAAGGCGAAGTTCCAGAGACAGAACTGAAGTTAGACGTAAATCGCCTATAAGAAATCGGTCAAGACAACCTACCAAAAAAAGTCCTAGTCCAAAAAGAACTGAAAAAGAAAATTATGACGTATCGAAAGATAAGAAAAAGGAGGTGCCACCTAAGAAATACGATGAGAAAAAGGAGGAGCCTCATCCAAAACCACAAGAATCGAAGAAGGAGGAAATAGCTTACAAGGAGAAGGAAAAACATGTAGATAAGAAAGTGGAAGTGGCAGAACCGAAGGTACGCAAGAAGTCTAGGTCCAACAGTAACTGTTCCGAAGTGCAACTAATTCCACCACATGGACCACCCAGATATTCACGAAGCTTATCGAGAACTCCCTCTCCGTTCATTAAAGCTAATGAATTCCCTCCGAAATCGAAGTCGACAAATTCAACCAAGGATGAGAAGAAGAAAACAAAGGACGTTAAAGATAACAAATCGAAGAAGCAAACTAAGAAGAGAAGCGAAACCGAAAGTTCGTCATCTTCTGACAGCGATTCGGACCATAAAGATGTGGTTAGGAAGAAGACGAGGACAAAGAAGAAGAACAAAAAACGAAATTCCAGCTCAAGCGAAAGCGAGGTGGAGTACACGTCGAAGGGTCGTAAGGATAGTGACGATGAGAAACCGAAGAAACGGGAATCTAGAAAATCTAAACGCGATAGCAGCGAAGATAAAAAGAAAAAGCGTCACGGTAGTCCCGAGGCAAAGGACAAGAAGCCGAAGAAGAGAAATAAATCATCTTCCGATGAAGATACAAAAAAATCAAAGAAAGATTTAGATTCCTCCGATAGCGACGAACCGAAGAGCAAAAAGAAGAGAAGGGCGAGTACCGACGATTATGAAAATGAGAAGAAGGAGAAGAATTTAGAAAAATCTAAAAAGTACAAAAAGGAGAGTTCTTCGGAAAGCGAAGAGGATGTGCAGAAGAAACGGAAACATAAGAAAATGAAGGTTTCGAAGTCCTGCAGCGATTCCGATGAGGAGATCGAGAAAAAGAAGAAAAAGGACAAGAAACACAAGAAAAAGAAGAAGCACTCCAAGAAACATAAGAAGCATAAGAAGAAAAAGGTGGAGAGCGATGACTCTGATAACAGTGACGTGGAAATAATAAATGATGACGAGAAGAAGTTGCGCGAGAAAGCCTTAAAATCGATGAAGAGACATTCTAGTGAAAAATCTGAGTAATGGTGCTCTCTCTTTCTCTCTCCAAACCGAGGACAGGATACACAACAACAGGACAACACAACAAACAAGACGTGACACTTTTCATCGGAAAAAAGCTGTTTAGATAATTCAACAAGATTGAAACATTTATATGAGGGCCTGCAAAATGAATTTATTGATGCTAGTTATCTGGTTCCAGTCCCTCATATACATTAAGTAATTAATTATGTAACTTACTATTATTAATTTTATTTTCATTCATTCCGTAAATTATCAGCAACGTTTGAATGTGAGTAAGAAATTGTGTATTATACATTTTGTGTAATTAAAAGTTGAGGTTTTATTTATAACTCTTTCCTTTTTTATAACATTGAAATACTTGCAAATTTTTATACACGATTTCGCTTCGTGTTTGCAACAACGCATAAGATGGCAGAAGAGCAAAATAATTGATATTATCTAGGAATGCGCGATGTAGTAGAAGAAAACCCTGCAAACAAGAATTGAAGTGAATAAAGACAAACAACATTGAATATTATTTGAATTGTTTTGAAAGATTTATTAATTTGATTCATTAAGACGAAAGGAAACGATGACACTTGTTTTTGAAACTGTTCTTTCTTTAAGCAGAGTTCTTTGTTTATTTATTTGTTTAATTAAAAAAAAACTGATGCGTTTGTCGGATGTGTTTAAATGTTAGTTTGAGAATTGGACGTGTTTTGCGTGTGAATTTATATTATATAACTGTTAAGAATATTATTTTATATTAAAATAATATGAAACTTATCTTACTTGCCAAGTAAGACGCTGATATAAAATAAAGAGTACAATAGAATAATAAAAACAACCTTGTTAATATATATTGTATATTAAAATTGCCGATAACACTTGCAGGATGCTTGAGACGCAGCAAAACGATTTTCCTATTTATCGATTTTGGCAATTTACTTACTATCTCTCGCACGTGCCAACCAATCGAAACGTAACGCAAGACTAGAGCAACAATTACCTACCTAAGATAAAATATATGTATATATTATAAAAGCAATATTTTGTACAAACCATTCTGTTATAATTTCAAAGATGGAACTTTAAATTTTGTAACAAAAAGACAACAAAGCGAATGAAATCGTTCATAGCATAGAAGTATTTATTTTTTTAAGCGTAAAATTCATTATTATATTTGGTCTGAATACAATATTTTGCTAGCGATTCTTTACTTTCACTCTCGATCTTCCATATATTGGAAAACGAGACGAAAGTTATTTCTCATTAGAAGAAAATGCTCATTCCTCTGGGCACTTAATTTAATTATTATAGTCTTTGCTTTTCATAATATATTAATCGATGAGAAAATGCACGTATACTTAAAAAAAGAGAACAAAATGTTGAATTTTTAGTTACTTAAAATGTAAATAAAATAATGTTTCTAATAAATAAATGTCTTTCATTGACTAGAATCACAAATGAAGAATTTTCTCCCGGGAAATGCTTTTTGATCGATCAATTTCTATTTTCATCAAAACACTTGAAATAATCTTCAATTTGGTCGTCATTTAACATAATCATACAATGTCCATGCAACGTGTTAACTTTTCGTAAATTTATCATAAAATAAAAGCACTGTCAACATCCAAGAGAGGTTGAAACATACACACGAAATACGAAAAAAATACATCAAACATATGACAATACCTTGAGCAGTATAAAAGATTTTTCATTGTCCATTTTAATGCAGCTGCGCCCGTTTTTAGACTTTCAATTTGTAGTCTTGCAAATGAATACAATGCAACTCAAAACTGGTTCTATACAAAGATTTAAAGAGCAGATGATAAAATAAATCTAAATAAAAATATGAGAACTACAAATGTGTGATAAAGCATTGCAATAAATTCTCGTTGATTCTAAGCCAAATTGATGAAAAAAGTTATAACTGATTTTAATTTATAAAATGTTCTTTATAGTTAAGATTGTCGGCTATACTTTTTTTTTATATAATTAAATACATGAAAAGCTGACGCAATTGAAGAAAGTTGTGTGTTGTGATGTTCAAATGGAAATATGTTTGTTTTGTTGTATCAATCTTATTACCATATTTACTATGTTTTTAGATTATTTCTGCAGCATTTACTAGGAGGCATCAACCAATTGTATAAATAGTGTTGCCTTGATACAACTTCTTCATCACACAAGTTACCTGTCTCAATAATGTTTTGGTACAATTTTTTTATTTGCTGAATGGAATGACTGTGAGATATTAAATAGTAGTTTTGACACCCTCTAGTCGTCCATTCCGTGTCGAATCGTATATCGTGTATTCTAATGACATTATTAACTGGAGCCAGCCAAGCGCCAACGCTAATATCCTCTGAATTGTATAATCTGCAATTATTAAAATATTTAAATACATTTTTTCTTTCAATAATACACACAAATATACCTGAGATTGTCAGCATTATCAGCCAAGTATTTGACCAAACCTTTGGAAATAATGTACCCTCCTCCTAATGCATAGGGAATATAATTATCGCACAAGATCCAATTATTCTCTTTCCACTTTCCGCTCGTTTTGATTTTCGCGTTTCCATTGAAGTAGCCCCAATACAAATTAAACTTATCCGATGCCACTTTCTCATTAAACTGAGCATTCAGCTTAATGTATGGCGACATGTTGGCATTTAAATTATTCAGATCAATTTCAGATTTCAAATACAATATCTCGATCTGCATAATTTCCTGTGCCAAACTATCAATTCTCACAAAGCTATCATCATCACACTTCAAGACATACTTAAATCCTAAACCAAAGTCAGTTTGTTCTCTAAGCCAAGTAAAGCTCTTGAGGACTTTGTAAGTTAAATTCTTGTAGCTGTCTTGTATTGGGAGGATCAGCATATCTCCGTGCAGAGATTGCTCAGAACTCAAGTGCAACACTTCATCAATGCTCAGACCCAAGCTTCCAATAACAAAATAATGCTTGATCTTGAATTTAACATTCTCGTTGTTTACATCAGGATAATGAATCTTCAACTTTAGCCACGTTTCTCGTATGGCGTTCCTTCTATCCAGGTTTTTAGGCGCAGATAAGATGAAAATAATTAAGTCCGGATTTTTCAGTTTAGCGTTGTTCATTATGCTGTATTCTCGATCGTTCTTATCAATTTGGCATGTCTTCTCGATGGGATACAGGTTGATAGCTATCATACATCCAAAAAGGAAGGACAGAGCAGAAATTACAAATAACTTGTACTTATAAAACTGTATCATTGTTAACTGCTTCATTGTCTTAAGTTATATTATTTGAGGTTATTTTAAACAAAACACCTTTGCAGTTTTGACATTTAATCAACTCGCACCTGCTCGCACCAACTTACAAAATAAAATATTGATTTCTTTATATTTGAACAAAACAATTTTATATTTGAATATGCTATAAAAGTTCATGTACAACTAATATACAATATAATTTGCGTAAATATTTTTGATAAAACATATTAAAAATTTATTTTAACATATGTTCGTAGTTTGTTAAAGCGTTGGTTGGTAGGCCTGTCGTAAACAAAGTACTTTAAGTTCGTTTCTGTAACGGCTTTTTCATTACAAGTTTGGTTTTCGTGAAAGAAAGTTTTAGTACAAAATATATAAGTTAAGATGGGAAATTACGCAAGTAAAGTTGTCGAGGAGATAAAAGAGGAGAAGACCGAGTCCTGTTCCGTTCCAACAACGCCAATTCTAACTCCAAAAGTTAAAATTTTAAGTGAATTTGATCCAAGATCTCCAAGTACAAACATTGTTAGAACTCCAATTCAGGTAAGAATATCAATTAAAGTTGGACATTAACGAAATTCTAAATATTTAATTCATCTTTATAGAAATTATCAAGTCCAAATGATTCTGGCATTAAAGAAAATGAATGTGATTCATTCAATATTGGATCTCCTGTTCCAAAGATGTTATTGCAAGATCCTCGATCTCCAACATATGAGTACATGAGAACACCAATTGTTGTATCTGCAAATAGCTGTGAAAATCAAGCAGTGACAAAAAATCTGGAAGGTGTTAGAAAAACTCTTACACTGATCACCCCAAAGAAGATCAGTGATATGTCCAGTCATGTGCCACCAAAGCTTCTGGAGAGCAGTCCAGTAACTGCCAAACCAAATGATAATAAACGCAAATCAATGGTTGGTGTCTTAGAGACTAACCTGGATTATGTGGAGACAAATATTGATGAGGTAATCACAAACAAAGTGGCACTTGTGGATGAGGAGACTGTTGAAAGCAAGGAGAGTGCATCAGACTTGAAAATTAAATTCTTTGAACAGAAGACAAATGAAGATAACTTTGAAGCTGCATCATCAAGTAATGGAGATGCTTCATTGAATAATACAGACAATAAGAGGGTTATTGTGGATGATGATGGATTAATAATTAAATCCAGCAGTACTGTGGAAGAGGATGAACCAACACCAAAAATTGATGAAGCTGCACCTAAGGTACAAGATAAAGTTCAAAGTTCTGAGCAGGAGTTTGCTAAGAAAATAGCAACGCTGATTTACACAGATGAGGATAGTGTTTTGGTGAACAGGCAAAGCAAGAAGCAGAAAGAGTGCAATCGCAATCCTTTGGGCATCAGGAATGGTGTTCCGAAGTTGAAAGTCAGCGATAAACCGAGGAAAAACGAATTTTCGACCTGCAAGATTCCGATTTACAGGAATAAATTGTCCACGCAGTGCGAAAATACCCCGCCAAAATCGATGGCCAACGTTAAAGCGCACAGGAGTAAAGTAGCTCAATGGGATAGTGATAATACTTTAATTATTTAGTTTTTTCATCTTTGTACAGTTCTTTAGATTAATTTTTTTTTTTTACTTTGTTTATGTTTAGGTATTTAATTAAGCTTTCTCGATTTTAATTTATAACTGCATATATAATACTTGTTATTGTCTTTGTGTCCCAAATAAATACTACAATTGTAGAAAATTGTAATAACAATTATTGTTTCCATTAAATTATCCACGTCAAAGACTATTGTTTTTCAACTTTTCTTTTCCATTTTACTATTACTGTTTTTGAAAAAAAAAGTATTTTAACTCTTGTTCATTTTATATACGATGTTTGGAAAAGTTAATTATAGTTTAATTCATTAGTTTTTAAATTTGAATATAAATAAATTATTTATCCATGATCGAAATAATTATATTCAAGTTATAAATAGCAAAATTATATCTTTCAACCTTTTATTTTTAATATTCGAAATGTGTTTATACATTTTTGGGAAGTAAAAATTTGACTTTAATACACGTATTGATGTTTTAAAATTATCTCTAAACAACCTTGATTATAACCTTCAATCCACTTCAATTATAAACACGGCGCCAGTGCTTCGTTCTGTCCCTTCAAAATTCGATTTCTAACATCGATAACTGCAAAATTTATGCACAGGGTTAGTATTTAGAAGTTTTTAAGGTGCTAATTAATCATTAAAAATTAATTGCAGATGGCTGCTCTACCACCAGCAAGTGTATTAACGCAATTGTCGGCGAACAAGGTTTTTGGAGGTTATCAAAAGATCTTTTCACATGAATCCTCGGTGCTGGGATGCACCATGAAATTTGGGGTTTACTTCCCCCCGCAGTACGAGGACAAACCTCTGCCCGTCATTTTCTGGTTGTCCGGTTTGACATGTTCAGAGGCGAACTTCATCGAGAAGTCTGGAGCCCAGCGGTATGCAGCCGAGCACGGCGTTATCCTGGTCAATCCCGACACATCTCCGCGTAATTTGAACATCGACGGTGATTCCAAGGACTGGGACTTTGGTGTAGGCGCCGGGTTCTATGTGAACGCCACACAGGAACCATGGAAGACGAACTACCAAATGTTCAATTACGTTAATTACGAGCTGCATTCGACAGTCGCTGATAACTTCCAGGTCACCGGGGCCCAATCTATCATGGGCCATAGGTAATGGAGAACAGATTACGAGAATTTGCTCTTTACTCTTTAATTTGAATGTAATGTTCAAGTATGGGCGGTCACGGTGCTCTGGTGTGCGCGTTGAAGTTGCCCGGTTTGTACAAGGCCGTTTCCGCATTTGCACCGATCTCGAACCCCATCAACTGCCCATGGGGACAAAAAGCCTTCTCCGGGTACCTGGGTCCAATGGAAACGGGAAATTGGGAAGAGTGGGACGCCAGCAAACTGGTTAAAAAATACAACGGTCCACCTTTACCCATCTTCGTTGATCAGGTTTTTAATAGTCGTCCCTTTTAAAAACACCTCGATTCTATTTCAATCTTGTTTCAAGGGAACCGGCGACAAGTTCTATAAGGAAGGGCAACTCCTGCCAGAAAATCTGGTTGTCGCATGCAAAGACGGCGCCAATCTTATCAATTTGGTACTAGAGATGAGGGACAGTTACGATCATAGCTACTATTACATCTCCAGCTTCATCGGAGATCACATCAAAAGGCACGCGACTATCTTGAACGCCAAATAAATTTCGCGTATTCGCTACCAAAAATATCGTTGTAGATCGAAATAAATAAAACAATTTATTTTTCCAACAATAATTTTATACATAACATCAATACTCGTTGGATCTACATCACTTGATCGAGCCGCGCAGATCATGCCAATATTGCAGGATCGGATCGCGTTTCTTCCACATGTGCTCGTTTCCCCAATAAGCCCAGCCACTAGAAATTACAAGAAAATATCAAAGCATTAAACATATTTCAAGAAATACTACATCTTTATAACAGATTTTCATGAGACATACGCCTGCCCTATTACTAATGGGCGTGATCTAATCCTACGTCAGTCAATACTGTTACTTGTACTGTATCAAATTTTGATAAGAGAGTATTCTAAAATTAATATTACTTACATTCCGCAAGCTGCACCACCTAAGTGAGCTGCATGGTCAAAGAGCTTCCATCCCATAAGGACTCCTGCTGTGTCAATGCCGACTATAACTTTGATTGCCTGGAACATATCAAAACGATTATACCCAAATACAGTAATAACTAGAATAACATACAGCTCCTGCAGAGAACGTTAAAAATGGTAACAAAATAATGCCCAATTTTGTATCCGGATATTGCGTGCAAACGTATCCTAATATTGCCATAATAGCACCAGACTGAAACAAAATATCATTAAATGAAATGCATTACAATCAAATTTACTGTATTACAGCTCCCAAAGAAAGTCCTGGTTGTCTTGTTACAGTTTTATATAAATAACTGGTAAAACTAGAGATTACTCCAGCACTAAGATATAGACCTAGGAATTGTTCTTTGCCTAAGGTAGCTACAGCACCTGAAACATCGATTTTTATAAGGTTTTATTATTTACATTTTTATTAAATTATATATATTACCTGTACTAAAGCTATGTAGTACATACATATTTGCCATCAAATGGAAAAATGAGTAATGACTGAATGTTGATAGTAACATTGGTAAGCAAACATTTTTGCTTCCTGGGTTGGAGCAGAAATATTTGAGCATAGTTGGTTGGAACCTGGGCACTCGCCACGCCGCGAATACCAAGATATTTAGGAAAAATATTGGCACAAACACTTTCTCTCCTGTACTTAAACTATTCCATAATCTATTAATTTCTCTACGAATTTCACCCTAAAAGTAATAAAATGTATATTTTTCTCAACTTTTACAAATGTATAATGGATCAGCTGGGATTAAGGTGTGGGACATACCAAAGCATCATCTACCTGTTTCTGAACAAATCCCATTGGTCTTTTAAGCATTTCCAAAGCTTTCGACCTCATATTTTCATAATGCCAGATGACAGCTCCACCGAAACATGCTGAGCTAAACTGCACACAATTACGTTTATATCACAGCTGCAGTGTGTTTCCTTGTAAACTTACAAGAATTGTGAATCCTAATGGTTTCCATAAACTGTTCAACGAGATGTTGTTTACATTCACTGAGATATTTCCAAAAGGGGAGGAATCTAAATCGGGCCTTGGTTCCTCTGCTCGGGTACGTTTAAAATGTCTCACGTTTGTTCTGAAAGACTTTGGTGGCTGCAGCAGGCTACAATTTTTGAAACCACTGTAACCACAAAATTAAAATTGATTTTTTCGAAATGCTTTTGTGTTCCTACCAAATTCCATTTAATTTTAACATTCGACTTAGTGCCATATTTAATAATTATTTCCATCGGCCGTTCGGATATTAAATATTTGTTCTACTCATTCAATGTACATTTAAAAATAATAATTTGACATAAGAATGTGTCATATGTTACCAACTGAGTCCAATCCAGTCATTTAATCAATTTTGGCTATCGTTTTCAGGTTGGTATACTGTACAAGGCATTTAATTTTTTTGAAAACCAGCCAAAACAAAGTCTACTTAGCTTTAATTTTAAAATAAAAATACTTTAAATTAAAAAGTTTTGATTGAAAAATAATTTTAATCGTTCTTACACATATATCCACTTTTTCATAATAAAAAAAACATTATTACAGTACAAGTTAGCGGATAAAAACAAATATATATATATATATGGGTATCATATTCGAACGCTAAACTAAAATCATTAACAAGTGTGATTCCAATAACAGAAATGGATAGAAATGTAAATGGTACAATAAACGTATTAAATGATTACAAAATTACTTTCTCGATTTCTTCGAACTTCTTCTTTCTCCGCTGTCTTCCCTGCTACGCTTCTTGTCGTTGGACCCGGAGGAACGATGTTTATCTCTGGACGAATCCTTTTTAGAGGACGAAGAAGAATGGTGACTCTTGGAGGAATGTTTGTCTCTAGAGGAATTGTGCTTATCCTTAGAGCTATTATGTTTGTCCCTGGAACTGTTATGTCTATCTTTGCGTTTCTCGTGCGAACTGTTATGTTTATCGCGACTTCCGTGTTTATCGCGCGAACTATTATGTTTATCTTTACTGCTGATGTGTTTGCTCGAAGACGAATGCTTGCTGCTGTGTTTGTCACGGTGTGCGAATTTATCGCCCCTCTTTCCTTTTTTACTATCGAAATCTTCCCTGTAATCGCTCCTCTCGCGATCTTCCTCTGCAGCTTCCCGTTCAAGATCAGACCAATCTTTTCCAGATTCCTCGTCGGTTCCTGAAATTACAATCGTAATTAATATTTGCCACACCAAACCAGTTAAATTTGCTAATCTTACCTAAACTTTCTTCTGAAGCGCCATCGCTTTCCGTGTCTCCTTCGGAATACTCGGAATCTTCCTCGCTCTCTTCAGAGAAGGAATCCGCATCGGTGGGTTCGTAGGCTTCATCCTCATCTTCACTGTCTTCTTCCATTACCTTTTCCTCCTCATCGGATTCAGGATCCAAGAATGTCCATCCACCGCTGTCAAAGAACCCTTCGGGATCGTCTGTGATGGTCTTCATAATTTTCGCCCAATTCAACGATTGCACGCCCTCGGAATATCTGAAAGCAGATCCATTATTAACAACTGCAATCAAATTACCTACACAACCATATACCTTATATCACACGAATTCAGCCATTCCTTTACGTGATCCAGCAGGTTCATGGGTATCGCGTTAACCATCGATATTCTTCTGGCGTAATCTTTAAATACGAAGACCATATCGAAATTTTTCAAATGGAATTGCACTCTCTCAAAGTGCACCAACTCGACGTCCTCTAGGGTGATAACGAATGGTGGCCATTCTGTGAGATTCACCAAACATCCTGACGTCGGTTGCAACAAGACCGTAGAACGGAACGGAGCACCAGGGAATCCCAACTCCCTGAAAGGCGTATCGAATTCAATTTCTTGCTTGGTCATTCCTTCGACCTGTTACAAAAATTAAACAATAATTAGTATAAGATAGTTAACATATTAAAATTATATTTACCTTTTCACAGAAACTTTTGAATGCTGTTTTCAGTTTATGTCTGAGTTCTCGTTCCGATTGTTCAGCGGCAAGATCGTCCCTATCGTGCATATGCTGATGCTTTCCTAAATCCGTTGTTATCTCACCGACTTCCGTGTAGAATTGGACGTCCACGTGCTTCTTCTTACCGAACATAATGGCGTGTTTTAGATGGAAATGCAAGAGGATGATCATCTCGCCATCGCAAGGTTGGAAGAACGCATTCTTGATATTGTTATATAATATGTCGACCTATAAAAAATAATATCAAAATTTAATATAGAGTAAGCAATTAGTGAATTCAATGAATTTACCTTATCACCACGAACTGAAGTATATCTGAAACCATTACCATGGGCCTCCAATGAACCAGTCATTCTCTTTGTTACAATATTGGGTCTTATGTACAAATCCTTCAATTTCGGATTACCCTTGTTCTGGGATAACAAAAGCGTATCCTGCTTGACAAGATCCTCCTTTTCCCTCTCTTCGGCTTCTCTCGTTTTAAATTTACGTTGTACCTAAGATAATTCATAAATAACATTAATCATGTTTTTCAAAGCATCAACTTTGACTTACCTCTTTAATTAACCTGAAAGCTGTGTTTAAATTGGATGACGGCGGTGACAGCTCTCCGGGTTCCTTCGTGTTGGTGCTTCTATAAGTAACTTCCTTCACGAATGTAGCATCCGGTTGCTGGTAAGTACCACCCTCGTTTTTACCCATAGTTGAACCGGGATGGAAGAAATTGATACGTAAATAAGTATAATCGCCTTCAACGCTCTGAGAGATATTCTTGATGGTGCTTATGTGAAACGGCACAGGGACACCATAAACTGGTAAAATAACAGTTTCGTACTTCTGATCAACATACAGTTTGAGCTCCTTGACTTCCTTAACTCGCGGCATTTGATTAACATTCTTGTACGAGATTGTGTTCTTGCGAACCTTCTCTACATCCTTAGCTCCACCCTGCTTAGCCAATCTCTCTTTAGCCTTCTCATTTAAGGCTATAGCCAATTCCTTCTGATGCTCCTTTCTTTTTTCTTCAGAAGTATGCTCTGATCTCAACTTATTTTCAATAACAGCAGTTCTCTTCCCTCTGCCCATCATTTCTGGTTTAGGAGTATTCTCTTTCTCTTCATCATTTTCTTCCTCTTCAGAGTCATCCTTCAAGAAAATGCCAATATTTTTTAATTTCTTCTTGGATACTGTGAGTACTGTAGCTGGTGAACCATCATTCACCATTACTGTATCTCCAACAAATAAAGCATAAATTTTGCCTTCCTTGTCAGAAGTTTCTTTATTTTCCAAATTACTGAAGCCCAAATTCAAATTGAAGATCATACCTTTCTTTGCCACTAATACAGTTTTAGGGGCAATTGTTAGAGAATTCTCTTTGAATTCAATGCCAGTAACAAACCCAAAGTTTTTGGTTAAATTATCTAATAAGGCAGGCTTCTCCTTTTTCACAAAAGATACACCAGTTTCATATATATCACATAATTTGGTACCAGCAGTTAATTTCTTAAGGACCTCCTCTTCCAGGGTCAAGAGGAAATTGTAATTTTCTTGCATTTTATCTGTAGGATTCACAAGCAATGTTCTTACAATGTTAGAGCAGTATGACTTATACCTGGCCCCAAGAGAACATATAATCGCTCCAAAATGAAGGGTATTTTTATCAGTAACTGCACTAAACTTGAGGTTGTAATTGCCACCTGACTGTATGATTGCTGGGTAACACATGTCTAGCTGCGTTACATCAACACCAGAGACATATTTCTTGTCAGTTATCGCTGATTCTACTCCTTCACAGAGTTTACTATGTTTTACCTTACGATCAGAGTCAATGATCTCCATTATTTGATCTTTTAAGTATTTCGTAAAGACATCCACACTAGCCATACATGCCTTCTTCATTGTTATGATCTCAGATTCTTCTTTACAACTCATAACATACGCAATTGCTGAACTAATATCAATATTTGAGAAACTCTCACTTTTCAATACATTCCTCCAGGCATCCATAAACTCACCAGGATAGTTCTCTTTTGTGAATACACCCAAAGTCTTACCATTTTTACTACCTTTGATAGCAGATATCAGGGTTTTAAAATTTGCTTCGTCTTTGTCATTGCGATCCCTCACCAGCAGTTTAATAGTAACACCACTATCATCCTTGTTCTCGGCCTGCCGAAGGAAATCTATTTTCCTCTTGCTTGCAAGGAAGTAAATGGTGTTCTCTGTCAGGACCATGATAGTGTCGGTTAGTTCATAACCCAAGAGCCATGTCTGCAAGGAACCAGACTTGCTGTAAACCACTTCTTCGTCGACACCAACGGCGGTAACAAGACAATCCATTTTTGCCAAGGCATTCTCGGATTCTGCTTTTTGCCATGCACCGTGCAACCGCTTCAGGCGACGATAAAACGTCTCCTTATCTAAGTTTATATTCGCCATTTTCGCTGTCTTCTCTTTCAACACTATATATTAAATTTATTTTGCGGAGCAAGCATGGAGAAAAACGTTACGGACCAAGCCTCCGGTGGCACCGGAACGCTGCTTCTTCCTCTTGCGCACCAACAAACGAAACTGTCAAATATTGTCAAAGACGCGGTAACGTCTCCAACACTGCCAATCCAAGAACAACAAAATTACCAAACATAAATACAAAAACGTAAACAGCACACACTAACACACTGTATATAAATATTAAAATTCTCTAAATTAAGTTAAACTATTCATTATCAATAAGAAAAACATTACATTCTCTATAAATATGTAATTTGAAAACTAATTTAACTATTCTGTAATCTAGCTTCAAATTAATAAAATTGCATCGTAGAAAATTCACTAACCTAACCTACATTATTTTGCAGAAAGTAAACAATACCTTATTGTTCAGTGAACACGAGGAACAGCTATTCAAATTTGAAATATTTAAATTTGCAAAAACTGAGAAACTCCTTGATATTTATTATCTGTTTCAAAAATGTATAAAAGTCTGATTTAATTTAATATGATTGTTTATTTATTACTGTTGTTAACATTTAAAATATAACCGAATATTTTAAAAATAATATTTCTCATTCTCAGTTAATAAATTAACTATAATTCAATAATAAAGTTCACTCACATGTTTCCTTAGTTTACATTAAAAATAAACAAACTTTTTTGTATATATATATAAATATTTTCGATATTTAATAAACAATGAAGAATAATCAATAATAGGTAGTGTAATATTATGTATATATGTCAAAATCTAATATTTTTTTAATTATCAATATATTATTAATTGCTTTGGTAGCTTTTTGAAAAAAAAATGAAAGGAATGTAATTTTATAAACACAACTGTTGAATAATTTTAATAACATTAATAAGAATTGAAAATTCATTCGTTTTGTTTCAATGCTAACACAGATGATACAAAGAAACAACAAGTATATTTGTATCCTCTCTGGGATATATATTAAATAGTTAATCCTGAATAACTATAAACGTACTCTAAAAGTATCTAAATAAAAAATATATATTGGCAGAGTTATGAACTTAGAACCTTTCTAGCAGGTATACTAACATCTGCTCAGGTAAAAAATAGGTTAGAGGTATAATTTTACCGCGCAACTTAAGTAGATGTATATGCCATTTAGTATTGAGTAGAAATACCTCAAGGACAACAACAATAGCTTTAAATTCAATGAAACTAAACCAAACAAAACACCACGTGGCTTAACAAGAAATAGAGGTAAAGCTTAAATTTTTGGTTTCTCATAAAATAAGATTTTCGGAATGTAACTGGAACGCCTATATAGTACAAGAGAAAGTCGAAAGATGTAGGAATTCTTGGAAAAATGAAATGAATAGAAGGAAAATAGATTTGTATGAAGTA
Source organism: Nicrophorus vespilloides (assembly GCF_001412225.1). NCBI lineage: Eukaryota > Metazoa > Arthropoda > Insecta > Coleoptera > Silphidae > Nicrophorus > Nicrophorus vespilloides. The sequence goes on from NW_017098910.1 coordinate 442,877, forward strand.
ATCAAAAAATTTATTGTTTTATATAGACAAAAATATCATTCGAACATATCGAAAGAAGTATCACATAGAGTTGCATTCTCTATAATTATACATGGATATCCAAAATGGAAAATCGACCAACAGCAGTTGGAAGAAGTCCAATCAAAAAAAAAAAAATATACGCAAGGTAAAATGTTTAAAAAATGTGGTGTACCTTTTCGAAACGGAAACTTAATAAGAAACATACGTTAACTAGCATAGAATTATTAATTTAACAAATCGCATAATATGTAACATATAAAACGTAATTTATATATTCAAAAATATTATTTTTTTTATATATATTTATATATGTATATAAAATTAAATATTATTTTAGTTTCGTTTCAACAGAAAAGGAAACTATTCAATTTTGGACACAAGCTGCAGACATCCGTGTATACTTGTTTTTTTCTGTTTTATTTAAAGAATTTTATGAGAAAAGAAAGGAATAATTAAAATGTATAAACGTAAGGTTGCTAACAAGCAGGTGGTGTATGCAAAGCTATGTGTAATGCTTGCTGAAGTTCCGGTCTCAAAGCCGATAAAATACCTTGGAAAAGTTGTTCATTGCTTTGCACTTGCCTAATTATATTTAATACTCTTACACTCTCTGGTTTAGAAGCATCTAAAGCTTCGCGGTAAAAAGCCTCTGCGAATATAGATATTATTCTAGGAACGTTGTCGTTTCCAGCACCTGAAAGACATTAATAATGTTAATATTGTTCATAATTTAAACGTATAAATAGTCAATTTACCTAATATAATTTGATTATTCTGTTCAATAAGGTCGCACAAATAACCGTAAACGTGCGGTGCTTCGTCGGCGTCTTCTACAACCGGCAACCAGCTGAACCAAATTGGCAAAAGCTCATCCAAGTTGATAGCGGATGCGTTGTATTTCATAATTTTAGTGACCGCAGCGATGGCATTTTCCGTTGGATTGATGTTCCTCATATCTCTGGATTCGGGATCGGCAATCAGTTCAATCAAGTGGGGAATGGCTTTGGCTAACTCTCCAGCAAACTGTTCCCCACCGAATTCGGCTAACACGCCCCAACCATAGGCAGCAGCCTGCCTAACCTACATACATAATTGATGAATTAGTACAAACAGAATTAGATGCAACAATTAGATTTGCAATCTTACCTCAGGCATTTTGTCTTTAATGTAAACAGCGAGCGGCTGCAAGAAGAAACTCTGATATTTCACGCAGGCCGGACCGGTAAATTCGATAACATCATCGAAGATGCAAAGTCCCCATTGGTGGTCGGCCCAAGGTCTTTGCGGTAACAACAAATTGACGAAATGGGAACATATTTGATCGAAGAACGGTAAGAAAGTTTCTCTGTATGTAGTGAAGAGCGAGTGCAAAACGTCGCTGATTTTACTTAAAACGAAGATATCATCGGTTTCCTCATCCTCCAGCTGTTCCTGAACAACCTCATCGTAATCCTCATCCAAATGTTTCTTCTGTCTGTCTTGGCTTCTTTCGAAATGTTCGGTCAACAACTTATTCATAATTTTCAATAACTCATCCATCATTTCCTTGTCAAGACAACCGGCACCAAGAGTCTCGATGCAGCCAGACAACGAAGCCAGAATTTCGTATAAAACGTCGTTTTCGGGTTCAGTATTTAGAGAATTCAAGAGCTCGGGTGCTACATATCTCCACATGCCTTCAACGAATGCAGGTCCCTTGATGGTCGCGCATTGCAGAAGGTATGGTAAGGATTCAGCGGCGGCAGTACGCACTCCGTCATGGAAGTAAAATTTGAGCATGGGCACCATTAATTTTACTACTTGTTCAGTATAATCGGCAAATCCTTCTTTCAATTCTCTGGCATAACAAACCAGCATCATGCAAGCAGCAGCTTTGTCCTCCAATCCTATGCAAATGAATATTTATTAATACATTAATGCAATAATAGTTACACAATATTACCTGCAGTTCTGATTCCAAAGTTCTGCTGTTCACCAAGAGAGACAAATTGCCAGTCGACGTCTCCTTCGACACCTTGCATATCTTCATTATCCAGTAAGGCCACTTCTGGTTTCAAGGAAGCAGTTCTCATAACAGGTCCCATGACCAGCGGTAAATATTGCTCGAATCTCTTCCCAAGAACCTAATCATATTAGAACATTAAAATCAAATTCAAACAATAATATCGATATGGACTTACTTTACAGATACGAGACCAAGCAGATATCAAATAGCTGGTCTGAGGATCATCGTCAGGTAACTCTGATCCTTCTCCGTGAGTTTTCAAAAGCAAGTCCATAACTTCACTAGCGTCGGGCAAGAATTTTTCAGTTCCTACAGCCAAGCCAATCAAAGATACACATTCGATGGTCTTTCCGCGCAATAGTTTCAGTTCATCTTTGTTTGCATTCTGAATAATGTACTTTAAGCAAGGCATTAATCTATCGTAATATGCAATAAACTCTTTCTCAGCAGTATCTGCTACACTTGCAATAGTGGTTACTACTTGTTCGAGTACCAGTTTCGTACCCTTCTCTACCAACTCTTTGAATTTCGCAGTTAAAATACCCTCCAAACGGGCCATCATGCCATCCAAATATCCTGTGAGGATGTGCTTCGGGCAGTCCTCAGAGAAGTTTACAAGTGCAGCGCCGGCATGAGCTTGAACTCTTGGATTTCCGTTATCGTCCAAAAGCATAAGCAAAGCAGGGATAACTCTCTCGTGGAATTTCTTTTGCAGAATAGGTGCAAAGTCCGTCGACATCTGTCCAACCGCATTGCAAGCCGCGTAACGTACCCGTGGATGAGGATCTTGTAAATAACCCAATACTCCGTTCATTACACCAGCCACTCCGTCCATAATTTGAGGCAACATCGTCTCCATCTGCTTGTTGCAACCTTCTCCGACGGCACTCAGTGCCATCAGCGCGGCATGCCTCTGCTTCCAATCCGCACTGAGCAACATAGCCGGTATATTCTGAGTTACCAAAGGCAGAATTGTTTTACCTCCCAAACCGCATGCTAATCTATCTAAGGCCGCTTCAGCTACTACATTATTGCAATCGTTATCTTCATCCAAGAGTTCATCGGCCACTGCCCATTCTTCCTCCTCTTCCAAATCGGACATCATGTGTAAAATCAAAGGCACTAATTGTTCAATGTATGTATTGGCAGATTTCCTGACCATGGCTGGAGCCATTTCTGATAAGGTGACCATCGTTTCTAACGCAAGCTGCCTCCAGCTATCCATTGTGTTTGGATCACTGAAAACCTTCGTACAGATATCGAAAATAGGTAGCAGCTGTGGTCTCAAATATTTCGGTGTATTCTCAGCCATGTCAATCAGAACTTTCAGCAACGTGTCATCGTCCTGCTTTTGGATGCTCTCAGCGATAACATTCAACATGGGGGGTAATAGGTCAGCAAAGTGTTTGAATACTTGGGTCTCTTTCTCGTGAATTAAAATAAAAGCACCGACGGCGCGTACCGCCTGGAACCTGACCTCGTAGGAATCGGCCAACTGCAAACTCTGCTGCAGCATTTGCTTGATGAGATCCAAGTAATTTATTTGTTGATTGCCGAAAACGCCAGGAACTGATGTGAACATTTGCAAAGCGGCCTCTTTAAGGATCACGTTAGGAGCGTTCGCGCATTGGAAAAGAAACTGAAATGATAATGTGTTTGATTAGTACGTTACAAATGGATCACGGATGGTCAGGTATTACCTGCAGGAATTCCGGCCACTGATTGTTACCATCATCGTCAATGAGATTTCTGGCTACTTCGGACGCAACATCGCAGACTTTATGTCTCAACTGATTCGATTGATCCAATTGAATTCCGAGGAGGATTTGTTCTTTGAGTTGAGCTTGACTCTCTGGCGGCAGTTTTGGGAAAAACTCGGAGAAGTCGGTGGAGAAAAGACGTCGCAATAGGACGGCGGACATCTGCCGAGATTCCTCGCCCAGCGAGGCATTGTGGATGGCTGCCAATAAGTGACTCACCTTTGACTCAATAGGTAAATTCGAGTAAGTTTCCTGAAAATCAAAAAAAATAACAATACTGTCTAAATGGAAACAAATAAAAAAAAAATAGCTTAAATTGAACTTGTATTAGCAACATCTAATATAAATTATAAATAATTAGCTAATCCTCTTTGGCAAAACAGGATGCTTTAATCTTTGCGTCAAAGGTTATCAAGTTTATTATAGGTAGCAACTAATTAATTCCAAGCACATGGTAATCTGCATATGGAAATGTTTACCTAATATTTTTCAAGTTAATATTCAAGATGCTTTATCTGATTAACAGAGAATATTTAAATGTTGGTGATTTGTAACATGTAATGGTGATAGCTTGAATCCATTTCAGTATGGAAAAAGTTTCAATTAATATATTTCCTATTTATAGAACAAATGGCATCAATTGACATTGCATGCACATGTACTGATGTATAAATAAATTACAAAAATAAATAAAGAAGATGCATGGTTAAAATTAAATTTAGGGGTTGGATTATTGGCGGGAAATAATTTGATAATGTAACCACCAAAATAAATCATCCCTATTTGCGGCTTTTCTCGTATTGCGAGAAGATAATTCGGTCACGTCACGATGTTGCGATTGGCCGGAATTGGACACAAATTGTACAGTTACTCCTCGATATGGTATAGCGGTACAAAAAAAGGCATGGAGATTGTCCACCAATGAATCATTCCGGGTTAATTGTACAGCCATGCTTGAATGTTCACGTTTTTACAGAGGAACGCTGTTCGGCGAATATATGAATTTCCATACATTGCCAAGTCGCAAATTTTCCAACATAAATAATACAAATTAAATAAAATCGATTTACATACCTCAGCTTGAGATCGAACATTATTATCGGTTGATAAAAGTGTGGACAAAAGTACATGAAATTGCTCCTGATCGGCGGCCATGGTCCCTCCACATGAAAGACTGACTAAAGGATACCAACAATCCGACTTGCTCCCAGAAATACACTAGGCCAAAATGAACACGCAATAATCTTGAAACCGATACCGATGAACCATAAAATGTCAAAATATACTTCAAATCCGTAAAAACTTTTAAATTTTGTTTTCCAATGGGCAAATGGCTTCCCCTGATTTAAGGCTACAATTGTACGAAGATACAAAGAAAAAGCAATTTAAAATAAATATTGCATATTCTTAATTTGCATATTTATTCAACAAAAATTAAACATTTATGAAAAAATAAGTTCGGAAAACAATTTTTTATTCAATTATAAGTATTGATTTTAAGTTTAATATGCAAATTTATTCGTATTTTTATAAAAACATTTTAATTACAGATTAGTCTAGGCTTAAGCTTATTTAGTTAAGCTTAACTAAAAACATTAAGATATAAAATAAACTAAATAATCTTATTAATAACTATTGATTATTGATAATTATTATATATAAACTAAATTAATAATTAATATTTGTACAATAAAAGATTATCATTTTAGAATAATTTCAGTTGTGTGATCAGTAATGTTGGTATTCCAATATAAATTTCCATGACTACCAACATTAACTGAATGACGTTAATATCAAAATAAATAATATAGGTTATCTATGATACGCACGTGTTAATGTAATTTTTGTTCATGTTATACAATATAATAAAAATTTAAGGTAAGAGTAAATATTTAATTATTAATTTCTTCAAGTAATTAACGTTATTTGTAGATGCCTAAAACGACTTCGGCCACTGGGCCACCCCGAAAGCAGGGGATAAATCGTGCGGGGCATTCCATGAACCCGGACAGGCCTAAAGAAGGCCTGAAAGGTGTTGCCAAGCCCCGTACGAAAGGTACGATCAAGCGTTTGCAGATGTACCGAAACTTCAAAGCAAAGAGAGATAAAAGTGGAAAAATCATAACACCAGCTCCGTTCCAAGGATGGTTAAATGCAGGCACACAAGCTCGTGTTGAGCCTAGTCCTAGATGGTTTGGAAATTCTCGTGTGATATCTCAAAATGCATTACAAAAGTTTCAAACTGAAATGGGGGCAGCCATAAAAAATCCATTCCAAGTTGTTATGAAAGCTACTAATTTGCCAATAACTTTATTGAATGAGAAGGCTAAGAATGCTAGGGTACATTTGCTGGACACTGAGAGTTTTCAGAGTGTTTTTGGTCCAAAGAAAAGCAGGAAGAAGCCAAATATTCAAGTCAGAGGTATGGATGAATTGAGTGATATGGCTAATAAGAAAATGGATGATTATTCAAATGAAAAGGATTCAAATATTGTTAGAGATGATGGTGGTGTTAAGGATATGCCAAGAGATTGGGTAATGGCAGCTGGGCAGTCAAAGAGAATCTGGAATGAATTGTACAAAGTAGTTGATAGTTCTGATGTATTATTGCAAGTGTTGGATGCTAGAGATCCAATGGGAACTAGATCACCATACTTGGAAAAATATTTGAAAACAGAAAAGCCCCACAAACATCTGATATTTATTTTAAACAAAGTAGATTTAATTCCAACTTGGGTGACACAAAGATGGTTGAATTTATTGAATAAAGAATATCCAACCATTGCCTTCCATGCCAGCATGACTCATCCATTTGGAAAGGGCTCCTTAATCAATTTGTTACGTCAACTGGGTAAGTTTTTTTTTGCTAAAATAATTAAAGACATGTTTTAATATTTGGTTGCTTTGTTTTTAGGTAAATTGCATATAGACAAGAAGCAAATCTCAGTAGGATTCTTAGGATATCCTAATGTAGGAAAATCATCTGTTATAAATACTCTAAGGAGTAAGAAAGTGTGCAAAGTAGCACCAATTGCTGGTGAAACTAAAGTATGGCAATACATTACTTTAATGAAGAGGGTTTACTTGATTGATTGTCCTGGAGTTGTGTATCCATCAGCTGAAAGTGACACTGAAAAAGTGTTGAAGGGAGTCGTCCGTGTGGAATTGGTGAATAATCCGGAAGATTATATCCAACATGTTTTAGAAAGGGTAAAACCAGAGTATTTAAAGAAAACTTATAAAGTTGATGGTTGGACAACGCATATAGAATTCTTAGAGAAATTAGCATTCAAATCTGGTAAATTATTAAAGAAAGGTGAACCAGACATCACCATTGTCGCTAGAATGGTATTGAATGATTGGCAGAGAGGCAAGTTACCGTTCTTTGTGTGCCCTCCTGGATGCGAACAACCGTTGGAGCAGAATGTGGAGGAGTTACCTGTCGTACAGGATTTGCATAAAATCCGCGTGGGTTTGAGCTTCGAAGGCGAAGATAATAAGAAACTTGAACCTATTAAGAACATCGAGAAAGCTGTTCAGGAGTACAAAGAGAACGATGATTCCCAAACCGATATCGATTCGCAAGCTGACACAACAATCGATAGTCAAGCCGATTCGACAATCAACACGAACACATCGGTCGATGACGAAGATTACGATTCCGATTCATCTGATGTCAGTAATTTCTACTCTGACATGGATCAAAGTGAAGTTGCCGAAGCTACAAGCGGTGACTTCAAAGTGGAAAGCACGGGAAGTGGTGGTAAGAAACTGACGAGCAAACAACGAAGGGCATTGGAAAGGGCGACGAAGCGCAAGAAGATTGGAAGCAACTTCTACGAAGTTACTAATGTTAAGAACAGAAATAGAAACAAGAAAAAGGTTTAATATATATGATTGTGTAAAATTATTATAATTCTTTTTATTATTGAATAAAAATTAATATGTTATTCATTAAATTGTTTTTAATCGCTATCGTCGTGTCTCCTAGACTTCTTCTTTCGGTGTCTATGACTTGGACTTCTGGATCTAGACTTGTGCCTCCTAGATCTGCTTCTAGACCTATCACGTCTATGAGATCTTTCTCTGTCTCTCGGTTTCTCTGATCTACTTCGACTGCTTTCACGTTCTTCTCTTGAGTCATGTCTGGACGGTGAACCATCCTTGGCCACGGGAGGCACCATTGGTGGAGCTAAGTTAACAGGTGGCACTGGTGCCGGTACAATTGAAGGATGACCAGTGAGTGGCTTTATTTCACTTGGAGTCCAACTCTGGTTATTTGTACCTAATGAACATAAAGAGACAATGATCAGTTTTCACTCAATAATCAATTGAATATGAACATAACATCACAAACTAAATAAAATAAAATCTAAAAGGACATACCTTACAATACCTAAGATGGAAATAAGTTAGTTATGGAATGTATAAAAATGTTTACTTCAAAAGTTACTTACTAATTTTACTACCTAAGAAAATGTAAACATTTTTATAGAGTTAAGATAAAACTTAAAGATATAGTAGACACATAAAGTTAAGAAAAAATAAAAAGATTACTTACTCTACAAATTACCAAAAATACAAAAACAAATTCTACTGTGAAATATTATGCAAATCATACCCCATTGCACATCCTGAGTGGGCTCATAACCTCCATAGAATGGTTCAGGTTCAGGGTTAAATCCAAATTCTGGTTGAAACTCATCAAAGGTTGATGGCGGTGGAATACTCATGTCAGGGAATCCTGGTGGTTTTCTGCTGTATTCCCTCCTATCGGCAGTCATTACCTAAAATTATCAGTTATATAAACAGTGTAAATGACAAATATTAGGAAAGCATAGTAATTTGTGGTCACATACTTGGATTACATTTTCTTTAGGAGCATCCATTTTAGCTCCAGGTTGGGCAGCTCCTCCTATAACATCAATAGCACCAGTCATGCGACGTCCTGGAGGGGGACCGGCTTTCCGAATCCCAGCGAAATTTCCGGCATACTTACTGTTATCATTCAAAATGGGTACAGGACCCCTAGGCAATCCAATTGCATTTAATGGAACTAAGCCTACACCTGATTCATTAACGCGTATCCTAGAAGAAAGATGCCACGAATTAATTATGAAATATTTTCTTCCTTATAGAACAGGGGTGGCCAGACTTTGCAGCAAGAGCCGCATCTAAACTTATCATAATATAAAATATATATAATATAATACGAGACACTTGAAGAGCCTCACGCGGCACGCGAGCCACAGTTTGGCCATCCCTGCTATAGAACATGCAATATACCTCTTTTGTCTTTCACAGTAAGCCTTCCATGTGTCTTCATTAAATCCATAATTAAAATAATCTGTTATATCTGCTCCAGGCTTTCTCCATGGTTTATCTTCAAGTGAATCTAAATTGAATTCATTTGCAGGTACTCCATTAATCATGCCAACTTGATCAAATTCTTCTACTGTAAATTTTCCTGATTGTTGTTGAGCTATTTTAGTTTTATCTGTTGTTGAGCTTGTCAGTAAACCGCTGCGTTTAATGTTAAGTGAAGTGGAATATGCAGTAGTTGTTTTAATGTCTCCAATGACAACATTAACATCATCATCACTGTCATCATCTGAGTCCTCCCTATCAGACTGATCCCCATTTTGCTTATCTGTTTCTTCTTGTTCCATTTCTTCTTCAGGGTCTTCAATTCCAGGAGGAGCTGGTTCAGCAACTTCGGGTTCAGGTTCTGGCTCCTTGACATCGTCAACTATCTGAAAATATTATAGAAAAAATGTAAATTATCATACGTATTTTTTTGGATTTATTTTACTACTAATGTTGAAGTCATTCTTACTCTCAAAGACAACTTGATTCATTAAATTAAAATAATATAAATTTGTCATTTGTAGGAAAGCGAATAAAGTTAGGTTATCTATCAAAAATGTTACCTCTTTTTCCGTCGATGTTTCTGCTTCTTCTTTTTCAGTTTCTTCATTGGTTTCATCTTTTTCATCAGGTTTCTCTTCACTCTCGATCAGTGGTAAATCGGAAGTATCTCCATATAACCACTGATCATCACTTTCCGCATCATCAGCCATAGCTTGATGTTTTTGAACATTTGATTACTTCATTTTATTTGATTCATGTTATTAGGTTGTACTCAATCATTTACACCAACATAAAAGAAACAAAATTCCTATCTACAAAAAATATTCAGCTGATATAGCTTTTCTACTTCTATGTTAGATTCATTACTAATTTATATCATTTGAATCATATTTATTTTTATTAATAAATGATATGTTATATGATATTAAGACAATAATAAAAATTAAATTTTCGTAATTATGAAGTTGGTATCGGTGGTCTGTTGAGAATAACATATTTAACCTCAATTTTCATTAAGTATATATTGTTGATTTGTGTAACTTCGTGCCAATTATTGTATATCATTGTATATCTGTTTGTGGTTGCTGAAATAGCATAGAATCATGGAGAATAAACCACAAAAAATGCCCAAAGTGGCTAAGGTAATTATAATTATAATATTTCTGTTAGTTTCATCTTCTAAATGTTTGTTTTTACCTCAGGTGAAGAATAAAGCTCCGGCAGAGATCCAGATCACTGCTGAGCAACTGTTGCGAGAGGCAAAAGAAAGAGATTTGGAGATCCTGCCTCCTCCACCAAAACAAAAAATTTCAGATCCAGCTGAATTGGCGGATTATCAACACAGAAGGAGAAAACAGTTTGAGGATAACATTCGTAAAAATAGATCTGTTATGTCGAATTGGTTCAAGTATGCTCACTGGGAAGAATCACAAAAAGAGATCCAGAGATCTAGATCAATTTTTGAAAGAGGTTTAGATGTTGATCACAGGAATGTTACATTGTGGCTTAAATACACTGAGATGGAGATGAGGAATAAACAGGTCAATCATGCTAGAAACTTGTGGGATAGGGCAGTAACAATTTTGCCAAGGGTTAATCAATTTTGGTATAAATATACTTATATGGAGGAGATGTTAGAACATGTTGCTGGTGCCAGAGCAGTATTTGAAAGGTGGATGGAATGGCAACCTGATGAACAAGCTTGGCAGACATACATTAATTTTGAATTGAGATATCACGAGATCGACAGAGCTAGGGAAATCTACGAGCGTTTTGTTTTCACGCATCCAGAAGTTAAGAACTGGATCAAATATGCAAGATTCGAGGAAAAACACGGATTCATACATTCTTCAAGACAAGTGTACGAAAGGGCAATTCACTTTTATGGCGATGATCATTTGGATGAAAAACTGTTTATTGCGTTTGCAAGATTCGAAGAAAATCAGAAAGAGCATGAACGATCAAAAGTTATTTATAAATACGCATTAGAGCAAATCCCGAAAGAGAATGCAAAGGAACTGTATAAAGCTTACACAATCCATGAAAAGAAATATGGTGATAGGACCGGTATCGAAGATGTGATCGTTTCCAAGAGGAAATTCCAATACGAGCAAGAGATCTTAATGAACCCTACTAATTACGATGCTTGGTTCGATTTCATAAGATTGATTGAAGGCGAAGATGATCTCGAGGTTACAAGAGAAACGTACGAAAGGGCAATTGCCAATGTGCCTCCAACGAAGAATAAGCAGTTCTGGAGACGGTATATTTATTTGTGGATCAACTACGCAATCTTCGAAGAGTTGGAAGCTCAAGACTATGAAAGAGTAAGACAGGTGTACAAGGCGTGCCTCGAGATTTTACCGCATAAAATATTCACGTTCTCCAAGATTTGGTTGTTATATGCGCAATTTGAAATTAGACAGAAGAACTTAACAGCTGCAAGGAAGATATTAGGAATGTCGATTGGTATGTGTCCAAGAGATAAACTTTTCAGAGGATATATAGACTTGGAAATCCAATTGAGGGAATTCGATAGATGCCGGATACTGTATCAGAAATTCTTGGAGTTTGGTCCAGAAAATTGCGTTACTTGGATGAAATTCGCAGAGCTGGAAACATTGCTAGGTGATTACGAGAGAGCCAGATCGATTTACGAATTGGCTATTAATCAGCCAAGATTGGATATGCCTGAACTACTTTGGAAATCATATATAGATTTTGAGATTGCCCAGGACGAAACAGACAACGCGAGGAAGTTGTATGAGCGTTTGCTTGAGAGGACATTACACGTGAAAGTGTGGTTGTCGTATGCAAAGTTCGAGTTGAATATGGAGAATAGCGAGGATGGAATGAACGTAGCCTTAGCTAGGAGAATATACGAGAGGGCTAATGATAACCTGAAAAACAATCCTGAGAAAGAGGCCCGGGTGCTGCTGCTTGAGAATTGGAAGGAGTTTGAGAATACGCAAGGGGATGATATTAGTCAGACGAAGGTTAATGAGAAAATGCCGAGGAGGATTAAAAAGAGACAGAAGGTTATTGATGAAGATGGCATGGAGCAAGGATGGGAGGAGGTGTTCGATTACATCTTTCCTGAGGACGAGGCGAGCAAACCTAATCTTAAGCTGTTGGCGGCGGCAAAGAACTGGAAAAAGAACGTGTCGACAACCGACGCAGAGGAGTAATTTTATTTTATTTCAAATAAATTTCTTAAATTTAAATTTAATTTGTTTTTTAACAAACACACTTCGTGTCTCACACTTTATGTATATATTATATAAGAAATATTTTATATTAAAATGATATAAAATATTTAAATACATTTATTAAACAAACAAAAAAAAATATAAATAATATCTTACATGAATAAATAAATTAAGAAATATATATGAGCACGTATTATATGTATAAGTAGTTGCGCACGTCGACACTTTCAATAATATACAGGATTGATTAAAAAAAAGAGAAAGCATTGATAAAAGTTACGAAAATAGTATGCGTTTTTTTTTTTGAAAAGCGAAACCGGAGCGAATGTAATTAAACGAAGGTACTGTTTTACTTGCTGTACCCTATTTTAAGTACACATTAGAGCTATGTACAATATACGGATTTTCGAAATAACTTTTGCCAATGCGGACGGACGTTCGATTCCGATTCGAAATATTTATAATCTAGGTATGGCGGACATTGCGCTCGCCTCGTTGTTCGAAACTGCTGCATACTTGGGTCTGCAGACGCATCCACTTTCTACAAGGACGTAATCCTGACCCGTAAGTGTCACGGGACCCAGAGGAATCACCAGGAAGAGATACGGGACGTACGTTTGAGTGCATTCACCTCTGACGACATCGCATTCGTTGCTTTCACATACCTATAAACAATTTCATTTAATTATAGAAGAAGAAAAAAACAATTGGGTGGAAAATTGTGTGAAGAGGATGAAGAAAAACTCACCTCGAAGACCACTTGTTGCAGTAGGTCAGGGAACTTTTGTACTATGGTCACAGGTTGTCCCGAAGTCAGGGAAACTCCGTACATAGGTGCAGTCGTGTTGTACCTTGTCTTACACAGTCGGGATGGTGTCGAAGTGCATGTCGGCACCGAAGCCGAGCTGCTTGCTGCTCTACCTACATACAAATTCCCATTTCAGACAGATGTCTTACACGCAATTACGACTAGAAAGTATTACCTGATCTAGATGTAATTGGGGTTTGTAGTTCTCCTAAATTTCTTTCGTGCGCTGCAAGAAGCGCCCGTTTCGTCAATTCCGGATCGATCGTGCTTTTTGCCCTTCCGGTCCTCGAGGATCCAGTCCACACTCCCGAATTCCTAAAAGTCCTCGCAATAGCCGCCCTAAAATAGCATTAAAACTTGAATACAAGAATTTAAAAAAATAAATAAATACACTTACGAAGGATACTGCATGTTGTTGGGTCCAAAGCAATCCGGAGAATCCGTCATGGCATCTCCCCAAACGTACTTGAGCCCTTTGGTACCCTCGCATTTCGACGACAATTTACCGTACGTCGATGTAAACGTTAACACGATCGTCGTGATCTATAAATTGAGGAAAAATGAATTATTACCGAAATAAGGTCACAAAACCGATTACTATTTATTTAAATAATTCGTACACACTTGCCTTCGTTTATTCTATTTTTTTTCAACATTTTTCTTTTGGTATATGTATTTTTTTTTTAATCTTGAGGCAATAAAACGTGTTCGTCGCGTATTTCGAGATTGTTGGAATAGCAGTAAATTACAGTAACATTATTTATTTATAATGATGTCATCTCGATCGATAAAATACGGTACTTAAATATGAAACCGCGATGTACATTTTTCTTTTTCGCATCGGAGGATAATGGCAATTGGCCGTTGTTCGGAATTTTCAACGAAACGGATTTTCAAGTGGAAACGTGTTCCGGATGACCGAAGACATTGGCTTTTCTTATCTATGTTACTAGGAAATCCTGACCCGCTGATAATGGACTGGAAATGCGTTCGAGAATGCTCTCTGCTCCAGAAACATATTTCGCATTTCTAAATGTGCGGAACTTTGTTTTACTTTCCTCCAATTAGGGACCAATTAATTCGTCTCGTGTAATTATAACGAGTGCGACAATTTCAGTTTCGTTACTAAAAACCATTCACACTTTTTATTCAACCTACTTTCGCACATTCGTGAATCATTCCCTGAAAGTTTCTTGAAATCCAATCAGATTCTATTTAAAGGTCAGTTAACTAGAAGAAGAAAAAAACTATACACGTTGTTTAAACAAAGTCGCGTTTTTCTTTCTTAATAATTGAATTAAAAATGTATGTCAATTTATGAATTGTTAAACGGAAGACACGTTTTTATTTTTGGAAGAAAAAACGGTAACTTGCGTCGGCGTGCCCAGACATCCGTAACTGTTTTTAATTGAATGAAAGATTTATGTTAAGCTTTTTATGTAAGGTTTTTTTTTAAATATAATATTACTATGTTGAGAGCTTTGTATGCAAATGCATGGAATTCAAGAAAGAAAAAAAATGTCCGTGCGAAGAACGAGTTACGACTAAAAGGAAATACATATTAAAAAAAAGAGAAGAGAAATAAATGATGTGTGTGGACATAGCGGGACCATAATTCAAATTTGCGAACGACTAGTGGTTAATAGCCTCTTCTCGATTGCAATTTAGTGAGCAAGTGTTACGAATAGACAATTCCCCGTACGAAGATAAAACCGAGAAGACCGGTACGTTACAGCGTACACCTGTTCAGGTAAAATAAAGGTACGCTGTATAAAGTGATCATTGACCTCCAAGTAACTGTACTCTACCATCGATGTGGGCAAAGGGGCAAATATTTTGAATATTGATGAATTATCAACCGTAACTTAGTCATCGACCACACATCCTTTTATTTCGGTTAACGCGTTAACCTCATTACTATATTGGGTTAACAGGATTCGTGTTAATACTACTAATCATAATGGTAACCGTGTGGAGGAGAGGAACGAACGAAAGAAAGAAAAAAAAAGAAGCACGCGAAGAAGAAGAATGAGAAGAAGTCGACCTGGTTTTTGTTCTCGCTTCTCATAACAATTCAATTACCAGGAAAAAGGAACAAATGGAACATGGAATACTTACTAATAAACACTGCCTGCACGCTTTTCCCATCGTGAAATTTGTTCTTGAAGATTTTTGTTATATATATGTTAATATATCTATCCGTATATGATTACTAAATGCGACACAATACTGTTCATTAATTATCACTTAATTCATGTTTTCTTTGAATTGCTCTTTTCGAAAAACTTGAATTTGAAAATTGTTCACTTTTGAAGTCTCTCACTCAGGAACTTGAATTCGAATCGGTCGATGGTCGGCGTCGGAGGAGCAGCAACACTACACGAAGGATGCGATGTTATTTTCTAGTAAAGTATGCCATAAGACTGATGTGGTCGTCGTCGCTTTGATGTGTCTGCTGCAGGAATTTATACGTGTTCGTCTTTCGCTCTTGAACTTGACTTAACTGCGCGTACTCTAAATAGGAAATGATAATAGTTGTTATAACTTACTTCGTTGTTGGGTAGACACACAGCACGTATTAGTGGGGATAATGGTACTTCAAAATCGTTACAATATGAAAAGAAACTTGGTAACTGGTTGCTCGAAGCACAAATAAATATAATAAATATCCACTAGTCATCGACGCGACGTTACTGTACTTAACGGAAGAAATCAAATAATTAAATAATTGACACAATTGCGACGATTCGAAAAGGAAGTTGCAATAATCGCTTCCTTATATTTGCAGCTTAGCAAAGTCGAAAGAAACAATTGAGGTTTTAATATACTTAGATTATTGACTTTATACCCTACATACATTACAAATTTATATTAAACTAATTACAAATAAAATAAAAAATAATTCAATTATCAATTTGTATACTTTAACTGTTTAACTGTTGTAGTTTAATTAAAGAGAGTTTCAACTCTGAATTTCTTATTAGGAATTTTTTAAATGACTATCGACCATCAGTGGTGTACTAAATACCATTTAAAGTGCTCCTGATAATAAATTATAATCACCGAGACATTAAGTCTGGACAGATTTATTGTTGACACAAATGTTGGAAATCTCCTTATAAAGCAATAATTACGTCCATAAACACGGTCCATTGCCGACTCCACATATTTAATAATACGTTGCTCAGAGTTTTAATTAATTAGAGTTTGCCGTTCTTAATCGCACCTAACGGTACATCAAAGTTGGGATCTTTATCAAAGACAATTCCATTATATTATCCAATATAAATATATTGTCAACTATTTGTTCACCGTTAATTGGAAAATGAACCAAGTTCTTATTAAATATTGTCCATCGATTATTGTTTACACGTTTCCATTGAACTTAGCGGTAATGCGAATTTTTTTTTTGCAAAGCAAATTTATATAAACGATATATATATATGTATGTATATTGAACTACTCTCGTTAGCGTCGAGACATAGTTTCCGAGTGGGAATTGGACTTCCATTCAAGTAGTAATTACAACGTTAATTAACATTGGAAAAGACGCACGAAGTTATTTTCTTTGAATTTAATAGACTTTCTTGGTGCTGTTTTCTCTAATTTCTCTAAATTTACAATATAATAATTACTATGCAAATTGTATCAAGTTATCAATGTTATTTATTAATCTATATATGTTACGATTAAATGATAAAGTTGTATAGTTTATAACAGAATACAACAATCTATTAGATTAAATAAGATATTGAAACATGATATTTGTTTACGTATCAATTGAAGATATACTTAAGATACTAATTATAATTTCAAACATTAAAAATGAGTCATATATAAACTTAAGATGACCTAACCTCGCCAAATATGTAAAAGTTTCAGTATTGATATAAGATTAGCAATACCAGAATTATAGTTTATATACGTATCAAGAACTGTTGCTATTTTAAAAGTAAATGCAATTCGAAATGCGCAAAATATTTTTTAGTTTGAAATCTAGTTTTAATATCCTTACTCAAATATCTAAGAATGCGCTCTAAGAGAAGTGATTGTAATGCGTACATATTTACCTTACTTACACAATTATATATACACATTCAGATTCTAGATAAAAGCATGTTTTTTTTTTGTATGTATGTAAACTTACATACTTCTATCACAATGACATAGCTTGAATGCGTATGGGATCTTGTGTCGAGGTCGCATTGTCTGCAGATAATGTGTTTTGTTTAAGACATTTTTAAGGTCGTTACCAATTCGACTTATACTTACTAAATGCTTCTGAAAAAAAGTCGTAAACAAATGTTAGTCATATGAGCATCTAAATCATATTGAAATTTGTGAAATACATCGTAATACAAATACTTACTTTCAATGTTAATTATCACATAACAACAAATAATGTTAGGTAATAATTACTTAATATTAAAATTCTCGGCAATTCAATATTGTTGTTCATGTGCGAAGTGCTAATTATTTCTTTTCAACATCATGCGTTTAGTGAATAAGATTTTATTTAAAAAAAAAAGATATAAGTCTTATTCGTATATATTTATTAATTAAACATTCATTATAATAGGTAGACAACAGACTCCAGGGAATACATTCAAGTTCCTGTTAGAACAAATTCTCTTCGAATAAGTACCATTCATGTTTTTAAAAAAATATAATACATATAGGGGGGAAATAATTAAAGATTACAATAATAGCGCATTATTGTGAACAATGTATTCTATCAATAACATACATTAGAATGAAAAATATGAAATTACATTCACTTCGAAACAGCAAAATGGAATACGAGGACAAAAAAAAGTATCTGGCAAATACAATTGTATATAAAAATTGTACGAAAAAAATTAAACAGAAAATTATAATTAGAGTTAATGTCAGTTGATTCGAAATGTATTCAAAACAAAAATAGATTTGTTTGTTTAGTACTAATCACAGATTTTATAACTTATACCTAGAAATAACTAATATCTAAATAAAAAATCCGCAATAACGTACTAACTGTAGATGAAAAACGAATTCAAGTCACGTGAAAAAAAATTGTTTAAAAATAATAATAGTATGTTTAAATCATGGAGAAAATGACAGTATGGTTTAATTCTAGTAAATTCAGAATTTAGTCTTCAAATTTAATAGAATTAACTGATGTGTCAATGGCACCGCCTCTATAAGAACCGCGCTTTTTCTTAGTTTTTTCATGACGGAAGGATTTCCCTTTCGTATGTATCAAATCATTATTGGCCCTTTCTCCCCAAGATCCTCTCGCATTTTTCTATAAACAAAAACAAATGTGTCATTTCCTACTGTCATTCGATACGTTAAAATAATGTAAAAAGAAGAAACGTGATGCGCACGATTGCAACTTACCTATGTACAAAGTGTTTTATATATATAAAAAAAACGTTATGTTTATATAAAAGTTAGTCTAATCATCGAACGTAATTTTCTTATTTTGAGCGGGTTTATCGGCGCCGAAACTGTTGCGATTTCCACCATCGAATGATTTCCTGAAACCACCGCGACCTCCCCTATCTCCGCCAAAACCTCCACGACCACCCCTGTCACCGAAACCTCCACGGCTTCCGCGTCCACCCCTATCGCCAAAACCTCCACGGCTTCCACGACCACCCCTGTCGCCGAAACCGCCACGGCCTCCGCGTCCACCCCTATCTTCGCCGCCGAATGACTTCCTGAAGCCACCCCTATCGCCGAAACCGCCACGACCTCCGCGTCCACCCCTATCATCGCCAAACGATTTTCTAAAACCGCCGCGACCGCCTCCATTCTCATCGCCGAAAGAATTTCTGAAACCACCTCCGCGACCCCCAAATCCGCGTTTACCACGGAATCCGCCACCGCGTCCTCCGCCGAAACTATTGTTCGCATCACCTTCCTCCTCCTCCTTTTTGGTTTAGAAAAATATGGAAAAAAAAATAATAAAATTAGTACAAGAGGCAAACAAGAATACAGGCTCTGTGCGAACTCAACAAATTAACGATTGATTAAACAAACAAAAAATGATTCAAATAATTCTGCGCGAAATTGAATCTTGGATGCCTGTTGTACCAATTTTTCTATTGAGATCGCACAGTACCTTGGCATTAAATGAATTATCCTTTAATCTAGGATCTACACGAATTTCCTCATCCTTCACTCTTCTAAATGGAGTACGCTATGCAAAACATGAACATTAATTTTCAAGTTCATCAATATACTTGAAATAATTATTAATTATAAGCTAAAAAAATTACCTGATCATTGCCATTTGCTTTTACAAAGTTATCGTAAGCTGGTTTCTTTGCAGGGGTACCTTCATCACTTTCGGCTTTCCTTTTAGCACCCTTGTTCTGTTAATAGAATGAAGAAACATATATATATCATTTGTTCAATTAAATTATAGAATAAAATACCTTAGTTTCTTCAGTAGCCTTTTTCTTTGCTGGTGGTTCATCTTCAGAGTCTGAATCTTCAGATGAAGATTCCTTCTTAGCTGCAGCCTTTGGAGCTACTTTAGAACTTGCTTCAGTGGGCTCCTCATCAGAGGAATCATCTGAACTAGATTCAGCTTTCTTTGCAGCTGGTTTAGCTGGAGTGGCTTTTGGCTTGGCCACCTCCTCTTCATCAGAACTATCATCAGATGATTCTTTTTTAGCTGCAGCTTTGACTGGAGTAGCCTTCACTTGAGGTGTAGCTTCCTCATCAGAATCATCATCTGAAGAGGATTCAGCCTTTTTCGGTGCTGCTTTAGCAGCTGGTTTGGCTGGAGCAGTTTTGGCTTGAGGTTTCTTTTCCTCTTCATCAGAACTGTCTTCTGATGAAGATGCTGCTTTTTTAGCAGCTGGCTTTTGAACTGCCTTCACAGGTGCTTTCACTGCAGCTTCTTCCTCATCAGAGCTATCCTCTGAAGAAGATGCTGCTTTTTTTGCTACTGGTTTAGCAGCAGGCTTTGCAGCTGGCTTGGTTTCTTCCTCATCAGAACTCTCATCTGAAGAATCTGCTTTCTTGGCAGCAGGCTTAGGTGCTGGTTTAACTGGTGCTTTTGTTTCTTCCTCATCAGAGCTATCATCAGAAGATGATTCTGCTTTCTTTGCAACTACTTTAGGTGCAGGTTTTGCTGGAGCCTTTTTTACTTCTTCATCAGAGCTATCATCAGAAGATGATGCTTTCTTTGCAACTGGTTTTGGAGCAGGCTTGGCTGCTACCTTGGGTTGTGGCTTCACTTCATCATCAGAACTATCTTCAGATGATGATTCTTTTTTCTTTGCCACTGCTTTATTTGGGGTTGCTTTAACACCTCCATTTACTTGTGATGCCTTTGTTTTAGGAGGCGTCTCCTCTTCACTGCTGCTGTCCTCTGAACTTTCTGCATCATATTTCAACTTCTTGGCATTTTGTCCAGTTTTCAAGTAATGAGAAATAATGTCAGTTAAAGTAGGTGAACCTTTCACTAATGTGGCCTGAAATAGAAATAATACAATTCAGTTACTATTGCACAATATATTAAAAACTATAATAAATGTGCTTTATGAAATGTTAGGTTATATGTATACAGTATTGATGAATGTTTCAATATATTGTAGTTTTCTTTTCTTAAAATAAAAATAAAAAAAAACTTTTACATAAATAATTATCATCCACCAATGCCTCTATAGTTAACTTGGTTTGACATGTCGAGGCTTCAACTTTGTACAAACAACAAAAACAAAAGTAGAACCTGGCGTTCGATCCCACGTGGGACCGCCATTCGCCACATTTTTTTTCATGTTTTACAAGTAAAGTACAGAATGATTAGTAGTAGAGAATAGTTGATGTTACTTACCGGCTTTATTTTGTTCTTAAAGATTTCAGCAACAGATTTATCGCCCTTTGATAAATGTTCAAAAATTACGGCAGAAGCCAAAGAAGCGTCAATTTTCGTCGCCATTTCACCCAAAAAGAAATTAAAAAGACTGATACAAGTTTGCTCAGAACGGCAACCGACCTCAACTATTTATGGTTTGTAAGGATTACCAACATATTTTACAATTTGTCACTGTAGCCAACGTAATAAAAATATATTAAGCAATGTTTATTTTTGTTTATTTATGAAAGCTGATAGAAAGAGCATCTATAAATAAATAAGCTGTTATCTAACTTATATGCAAATTATTTTGTTTGTATATTAAAAATAAATAATAGTTAACTTTTTTTAAAATTATAAATGCGTGCCATGCGTGCTATAAAAAGCAGTATAAAAATAGAAACAATTAATATTATATAAGAAAACTAAGAAAAAGAGTACAGTGTTGTATTGAGACTTAAAAAAGACATCAAACAATTATATTAATTTTGATAGTATTAGAAAGGAAATCCTTAGCGTGATTAAAATTATAATTTTAATAATATTTGGATTTGAATGAACCACATTCGAATTAAAAATGGGAGGTGATATTTTAATCCAATAGAAAAGCGAAACGTTGACACTTACTTTAATTAGTCAACAGTTGTCAATATTTTAACCTCTTTGCGATGTGTTCAAACATTCTAAAAAGTATGCAATCGTAGCATATGTGCAAAGAAAATCCAACTCCGAAATAAACCATATATTGACGTTGTTGTAAATGTTATTATTGAACAATGAATAAGAATAGTAAATTCTTGCTGAGTGCTGCTGGCATCTTTGTTTCATACTTCTACTATGGAATAATGCAAGAGAAAATAACCAAAGGGAAGTATCCACTACAAAGCGAAGATGGTTCCTCCACTTATTATGAAAAGTATTCTTATGCCTTAAGTTTGGTTTTCATTCAGTGCTTAGTAAGTTATTTGTTTTCCAAAGTTGCTGCTGTGAGACATGAGGTGGAAGACAAAAAGCACAATTTGAACCTACTGTACTCTGGTGCAGCATTAACTTATATATTGGCTATGGTGTGCTCGAACATGGCATTACAATGGGTTTCCTACCCAACTCAGGTGATTTGATTGTTATGAATTCCTTGAATTGTATAATGTAAATGATTTTATAGGTTGTAGGAAAATCTGTTAAACCAATACCTGTGATGATATTAGGTGTTTTAATTGGGAAGAAATCTTATCCAATGAGGAAATATTTATTTGTTTTATTGGTTGTAATTGGGGTTGCTTTATTCATATATAAGGACCAAAGTGGATCAACTAGCAATCAAGAATTATTTGGATTTGGTGAAATTTTGCTAATTCTTTCATTGATCATGGATGGTCTGACTGGGGCTATGCAAGTAAGAGACTTGTTTTTATTCAGTATGTCTGAAGGTTTTCATTTAAATGTATTCAATTTTGCAGGAGTTGATGAGGGCCAATGCAAAACCATCTGGTGAACAGATGATGCTGAACATGAACTTTTGGTCTTGTATTTATTTAGGAATTGGACTAATTTTAACTGGTGAAGGAATGGAATTTTCAAAATTCGTCGGAAGACACCCTTACGTGTTATATAATATCACTTTGCTTGCTTTGGCTGGTGCCATTGGGCAGCATTTTATCTACTTTATGGTAAGTTCCAGTAAACGTGCAAAAGTGCACATCACATAAATAATCACGTAATTTGTTTTAGGTTTCTGGATTCGGTCCATTGCCCGTATCCATCGTGACAACGACGAGGAAATTTGTAACGGTATTAGCATCTGTGGTGATATTTGGAAATTCTCTTATACCAAGGCAATGGTTGGGAACGATTATCGTCTTCTCTGGTCTTTTCTTGGACTCAGTTTATTCCAAGTCGGCGCCCAAGAAGAAAGAAGTCAACTAGTAATTGCAAATATGTTCCTAAAAGCGAGGTGCAAATGTATTTATTGTGGACAATTATTACTCAAAGTAAACTTCTTAATGAAATTAAAATTATAGAATCCATTTATTTGATAAGAAACGTCAATGAGTACATAAATAAAATATAATGTTTTATATAAATGCTCGAGTAGGAACGGACAGCATTTTATATATCTGTAATTTTATAAAAAAATATTTTAAGTACAGCCCTGTCCCCTACTTCTGAAATTGAAACCGGAACATTTTCAACTCTGCGCACAAAAATCCATGGTAAAGGATATTGAGTGATACAGAAAACGAACTGTAAATGCAAGACAAAACTATTGGAATAGACCACGATTAGAATAATTAAGAAAGTAGACAAAAAATGATACAACAATTAAAGATCTCGTTTTCCCAGCAAACTAGTAACATCAATACTCTGATTGATTGTATTGCAAAATAAAATGAAAATCATAAATATCACAGGCCTATATTATTTACATTTACTTTTCTTTGAAACCAATTAAAACTTAAAAATGTTGTTATATTATTTTTTGTTGTTGTTTTCGTCCAAGTTACGTAACATAAGAATTAATATAAATAATACTATTTAATTTCTAATATGTTCCCTAAACAGAAAAATAATATTAATCATGGATTTTAATTGTTCAATGAGGCGTATTCTCTGGTCCACTCCTTGGCTTTCATTATAGCCTCCACCTCGTTAGTCTTCCACATTTTTGCAACATCGTTTGCAAGTGGATCGTCCGGATTAGGGCTGCCCAATAACGCTTGGATGGAGAGTAGCACCGTGCGAATCTGGAGTGCAGGACTCCACTGATCTTTCAATATGTCCAAACATATGCGCCCCAACTTATCAATATTGGGATGGTAAATTTTCGTCAGGAATCTGACGTTCGGCGGATTCAGTGGATAGTTTTCTGGTAGGAAGAGCTCCAACTGAAATAATCCACCCTCATATGGTGAACCGCTTGGTCCTGCCATAATAACATGGAAGTATCTACAATTATCTTCATCTGGGTATGCACTTATACCTGGTGGTGGATCTTTGGACAGATTTTTTGTTTCAACTAATATTCGTTTAGAGGTACTTGCCATTCCTGAAACACAAGAAAATTCATTATGTATAATAATAATTATAGTAAACTAACATGGAAGCACAGGATGTAAGAATTTACATGCTCAGCACAAAGAGTTGAACTGATGACAGGCATTATTGTTATATATGGTACTGTTCAATGACTTGAATATGCGACAATTAGAACACAAAGCACAATTATGACTTAAACTTTTATTTATGTATATATATAAATGGGTGATAATTAGATAGATTAAGTTTGATTGCATTTAATGATGTTGGATTACCTGAAGCTTATTTAGGACTTGGTTCTGTAGGAGACTTACCGAATCTCTTATTAGTCAGCACAGCAGCTAATTATCTCTAGAGTGAACGATATGAAAGGAAATGTATCTAGAAATACACCTTAGATGTTAAATCCCATAGAAATGTTAAAGGGGGTTATGTACAAAGAGGCTTCAGTTTGACAACCATCTGTTCATGGCTGCCTTCAATTAAGTGTATGTAGCCAACTGTTCACCAAAGATTGCAAATACATTTAAATTTTATACAATACACTTAATAATATTTCAATTATCTTCATCTTAACTATGATGTTAATATCATACAGATAAATCGTTTAAAAAAATAAACGAACATATTTAGTTGCAATTGATAATATAACATAAAATACAAGAGTATTACTTATATTTAGTAACATAAAATCATTTGAGACTAAGACTAATTCATATTAAATAAACAAATATTTAAAATCACAGATAGATTAATGAAGTATTTGTAAAAAAATAGATTAGATGGGAAAATTTAAATATAAAGTTGAGCTGAAAAAGAATTTGTTTAAAATGCAGATTGGAAAATGTAATTGGATGTAATAAAATAATTGAATTATATTTATTGTTATTAAAATGAATAACAACAAATATGTTAATTTAATTAAAAAGCAGCTGTGAAGTAATCGAAAATTAAGGGATGATAATTTAAAATAGGGCGGGAATGACAATATATTTCAAGTCCGTGCAAAGTATTTTTACTGATAGAAAGGAGTCTCCTCATGTTTTTAATTATAAATAGTTTAGCTTATTTGTATCTTATAAAATAGTATGTACAAATATATTAACGTTCTTATGTGTATTTACTAGAAATTTGTTTAAATTCTTAGACCTTAATGTACGCCTCTGTCGCTGAAATATTGATTATCTTAAGTCATATTTTGTGAAAATTATATATTATCCAAACAATAGTTCATCATTTCCGTATCATTAGGTATAGATGCTATTTTCGGTTTCATTTTATCTTATAGAATTCATTGTTTCAGTCTGTTTCAGCACTCTTTCAAAGATGAGCAGAACCACGGATGGAGCTGTCGTGCCTCCTCCTGCAAAGAAAAGAAGAATAATGACGACGATGACCAAACCGAAGAACAAAAAGCAATGCTTCAAAAAAGAGTGGTTGCAGATTGACGATTTCAAGAACTGGCTCACACCGGCACCTGAAAACAATTACGTGGCCAGGTGCAGAGCATGCAAAGTGGAATTCCCTGCCGATCTCAGTATCATCAAGCAACACGCAAAAGGTGTGAAGCACTCTAAGAAAATGAAGGCCATACCGTTTCTGCACAGACCAATCATCGAGACTGTCATCAAAACAGAGAAGAACGATGATACACTGAAGAACAAGACGGAGGAGGCGCAAATTAAGCTCTGCGAATTCTTCGCCGAAAACAACATATCTTTTTCGCTGATGGAAAAGTTCGATAAGGTGTTGAAGGAAGCGTTCCCGGATTCCGAGATCATAAAGAAGATTTCGATGCAGCAGACTCAGGCCACAATAGTGATGAAGAATTTGATCAGCGACGCAGAGAAAGATCGCTTGGCCAAACTGTTGCAGTTCACCTCCTTCAGCATTGTTCTTGAAAAGGCTCAAGACATTGGATCAATTAAAAATATTTGCGTCACCGTCAAGCATTTCGATAAAGAGAAGAATCAAATCAAGAGCAGTTTTTGGGATGTCTGCCCAGCGAATGCAGTGACCGAAACTGCGGAAGCTGAACAAAAGGAAAACATCTTCAACTCTTTGAAGAACTCGTTCACGTCCAGAAATATTCCTTTAAATAACGTCATTGGTTTCGCTTTCGACGACTGCAGTATTATGATGGAGTATTACTCGTTCATCGCTAACAAAATGCGAGCTTTATGTCCCAATGTATCAGTCAGCAAGAACGTCTGCAGATCTTTGAGTTTGTGCTTGAGCGAAGCCTGCGAAAAGATGCCGGAGAACTGCAAAGAGTTGGCCAACGATCTCTTTGCGTTCTTCTCCAAGAAAACTTGCGATTTACCGCAGTTCCAGAAGTTCGCTGATTTCCATATCGAAAATGAGAAGCTGCTTTTGCTGTCCTCGTCGAATGTGGTTACAGGAATTTTAGAGCTTTGGCCTGCTTTGTTAATCTTCTTTAAGGAAAAAGCAACTAAAGAGAAACTTGCTGCCGCAGATCCGATCTACAAGAATTTAAACGATCCGTTCGTTAAGGTATATTACATCTTCTTAGCATGGGCCTTACCCAAACTGGACAACATCCAAAAGCACTATAACTCTGAGAGAATTATTATATTGGATTTGGATAAAATAATGAGGGACACTTTGAAGGAACTTCTCTTCTGTTACATGGAGAAATCGCACATATTGAAAACCAAATTAGAGTATGTAAATCCCAAGGATAATACTAAATTTTTGAAAACAAGATCCGTTTACCTCGGCGTCAATGTACAGGAAGAACTGAACCAAGTGGTCTATAGATCAAATGCTGAGGAGCTGGATAAATTCTACTCGAAAAGCACTGAATTTTTGTCCACCATGTGCGTAGAGTTGAAGAAGAGATACGCATTTGGTAATTGCGTTATGCCGCTGTTGGTCAATCTTAAGCCAAGTATGGCTACAAACGCTTACAAACAATGCGATTCGCTGGTTCCGATCTTGAGACTTCTTCCAAGACTGACGGAAAAGGATAAATGGCAAATCATTGATGATCAATGGCGCAATCTTCCACATTTCAACTTTCCAGAAAATACCATTTCCGATTGCGTCGATGAATTTTGGGGAAAAGTATTAGTGATTAAGTCGCAATCTGGTGATTTGGTATTCCATGATTTGGCCAAGTTCGTCTTGAACATTTTAACATTACCCCACTCATCAGCTTAATTCAAATGAAAAAATATGATGACATGGATTTGATTCTATTATTGTCTAATTTTAAAAAATATATAGCTTTATTAAAAATATGGCCAAAAAATCATTTATATATGTAAACGAATTTATTTTGTAGAAATATTACAACGTGTCTATGTAATTGTTTGCATCTAAATGTCTTATAAGTGTACAACAAAAACATATTTATAGTCAAATATACATAACTCAGTTAAAAAGTAATAAAACTTATTTTGTTTAATTATAATTTCCACACATAATATTATTACTTATTCGTTTTAATATAGTGTGATGTTATTCAGATATTTAACAAATTACAAAAGTTGCTTGAAAAACGTTAAATTTTTAAACGCAAAACAGGTAAAATAAAATTTATTTTGTTTTCAAACCGTACTATAGTGAACCTCCACTGTCGCAAGTATTACTGTTTAAATTGGAAGCAAGTGTATATTGGGGTGCATATAGTACACTGATCTTTATTTAAGTATTTACAATTGCTTGGTAAATTCATTATGGACGTGAATAAAATACTAAATTTCTTAATGCGGAACAAGCAGAGAAGTTTTCTTATTATTAAATGGGACTTAATTTCTAATTATATGTCTTGGAATTTAAATTATGTTTATATTTAACACAGACAATATTAATGTCGATTGACAATAAATCATTGCATTTATAGCACGTATTTTATTGAAAAAAAAAATGCATAAGGAATTCTCTTTTACTTTAGATAATTGCCATAATTAATATCCCAATCATAAATCAACAATAATTCATTATAAAATAAATAATTGCATTATAATAACAGGACTACGATTAACATTACTATTACTGTATCTAATAAACAGCAATTAGTAATTATGTTACTTGAAAATTAACGACAATTACATCAGAAAAATATTTCATAATTATCCAAACATACATCATATCAACAAATTTAATGATGGAAAATAATAATAAAAGTATTTACAATATAATTTACACAATTCAGAAAATGAAATGATATTTATTATAAATATATCTTAAATTAAATACTCTTTAATAAATAAAAGAAAAAAACATTAATGCAAATAGTTATAAAAAATTATAATTTTATTATAATTATATAGTACACAAGTTTGTTTTAAATTCTTAAATTTTTTCATATTTATAATATATGAAAATAAAGGAATTTAATAACTTGTGTCCTTGCAATAAGAGAAGTGTGTTATTAGATAAGTATATGGAATAATTAGAAATAAAATCCTGAAATATTTGCCAACATTTTTGATGGTAAACTAAAAGCAAAATTTGAAGCGAAATAATCCAAATCTAAGTTCTTTTAAAAAGTACAATGAAATTCTTTTTAAATGTACGAAGATTTTCTATTAGAAATGGTTATGTATTTTCATAAAATATTATGTATAATATTGTAAAAGTGACATAAATTTAACTTTGACTTAAGCATGATTCAATAGTTATTTGTCTATGAGTTTTTGATTGCATCGTCATTGTATATATTGTAGATCTATTTTATTTAATTGATTATACAATATACACTTCATCTATATTTTTTTTAAGTATTGAAAATTGTTAAATAATTGATAACTTGTATGACAATTAAAAGCACTATTGCAAGGTGACATCTGTGGGATTAAAACAGATGTCACTAAAGATAGACTAAACAATTGTTTTTTTTAGATATATTCAATTTTATTTTGATTTACTTAAGAACCAACAAATATATTTTTTTAAAAGTTATTAACAATTTATAGGTAAGATTAAAATATAAATAATAATAATAATAATATTTATTGCAACAAACATATGTATTTATTTATTTATCAACGTTTATTGTAAGTCACAAAACAACAAAAAGAAAACAAGAATAAAATAAATACACATTAAAAATTATTAATAATCATTGCAAATGTTTTTTTTTCATTTTATTCGTGAATAAAATAATAAATTTCTTAATGCAGAAAAGTTAACAATTTGGTAAATTGTAAATAATCTTTTCTATACAAACTATCTTTGTAGTAATAACAATAACAATTGTAGTTGCATTGTAATAATTATATAATTACAGAAGTACAAAGTAAAAAAGACATGCATCATTGCAAAAATATTGTAAATTGTTTGTGTGAATGTAAGTGTTTTTAAAGATGATCTAAGTCACCATAGAAATATAAAAAAAAATCGATGAATGTACTAACAAAAATTATCAGTATGCTTGACAACAAATAAATAACAGAATTCTGTTTATTTTCGGTTTTGTTTAAATAAAGGTGACAGATGAAAGAGACTGAATCGTGAATGGTGTAATATCTCATGATACCTAAAAAGTAAAGTGTTTAGTTTAGAAGCAACGTGTTTTACTGTGTGCAATATGGGAAGTCTTGTATAAATCATATCCTTTGATATTTCAGCAGGATATGGATGTCAATATTTTATCTGTTGCGAGGACACCTAATGGTCCAATCCATAGTTGGCAGCAGGAGGCTGTCGCATCCATTGATGTGGGTGGAAAATTGATGTCTATGGAGGAAGGGTCAAGGATGCATGTTGGTACAGCCGAAAAGCAAAGTGCAACGGAAGGACGGACCTGGATGCGGAAAAGGTTGCACGGTTTTGTAAATAAAAGGGGAAATGGAAATAATGAATGTTTATAAAGCGACGCTTGCGTAGTGCACAAAATCGAGATTGGATTCGCAACGCATCGCGACGGCGCTTTCACCAATAGCGAAGCCAGGCGAACGAGCCGATTCCTGCAGACCCGTGCAATCCTGATTTAACTTGGCCCAGTCAGTTGGTTGGGCTCCGACTGTCCTGAACAGCAGCAGCAGCAGTTCCGAGTGTGCAGTGCGCTCATCTAGCTCGGCTCGGTCTTCCGACTGTAATTCGAAAACACTTCTCAATCGCTCCAAAAACATACTAGAACTTATCAGTGTCTTCAAAGAACAAGGATCAAAGAAACATCGAAATCAGGAAACGGACTAAAATGATCACCGTCCAATAGGAGTCTGCAGGATCATGTCGCTCGAACTCTGGTGAGTGACCCTACAAATTATCAATAAATATCCACTCAATTTGTTGATCCTAGCATTAACAAACTGCAAGTTCCTTTGTTTGTTTGTTTATCGTGCGTTAACAGATGGAACACGGATAAAAAGGGAAATGAAAATGCACAAAATCAATAAACATAGTTTGCCAATGTAAAGAACAGGAGGCGCTAAACAATAAAATTTGAATTCGCGCTCCGCTCGCATCGCGCGCCGCATCGACGAATCTTCTCTGCCACTATGATTCAATAATCGTCCCAATTTGTCCTATTTAAAGATTCATTCGCATCCGAAAGACCAGTTGTTGTATTTTTATACGGCGTCGTATAAATAATGCGACCGAGCGCAAACTGGAAAATGGACATTGTCTTCCCTTTGTCCTACTCTGCGAACTGCAATCGCTCCTCCTCATTACGGACGTCGCTCGCATTTTAATTAATACGTTGATAAAGGTGCAGAGAGCTTTCGCCGCAATTGACGGGACAAAAAGCTCGTCGTCGGGATGTTCCTGCTGGAATGGAAAACATTGCGAAAACCCGTTTATAATTAGCACAAAAGGCAATAAAAGTTCGCATTACGTTTTTCGTTTTTTCCGAGCGAAACAGCCTTTGTTTCCAATTCCTATTTACCGAAGGTAATTACTCATATGTAGGATCCATTTGTAGTGTGTTCTTATTCATACGTTGTTACCATTCTGACAAACTCTCAATTCCCAAAGCTAATATACCTATCCCTATTTCTATTCTCTTTGTTTTTAATAGAAATTTTGTTTTCTCTTACAAATCAATATAAAATCGAATTAAAACGTTAATTTAAACAGTATCCAAACTACATTATTTTTGAGTAAATGAAAATGAGAGAATCAATTTGTTACACTAATTTTAACAACAATAACACACTCATAAGTTATAACAGAAGCAACTAGAGAAAACTTTATAATATAACTAATATTAATAATTTAAATCTAAAAAGTTTGCACTAAAGTAAAGGAAATTAATTTATTTGTATTTAGGACTTTTTAAGGCAAATTGATTGATTTTATTAAAAAATAATTGAAGATAGATGACTAATTATTTTTTATTTGAACGAAAATTTTATAATTATTTTTTCTATTAATAATTAAACTGTATAAAAAGTATATTTAATATTATTCTTATAAATACTGTTTATTATTCTATCAATATTAACGAAATGGAATATACAGATATTCCTTTGTCCAAGTTAATAAAAGCTATAACTGAGGTCGTGACCAATGTGTTTATACGTTTCTTTTTTTTTTATTCGAACGTTACAATATTTCAAGTTGGAATGAAAAGAGAGTCTCTGGAATGAATATTTACGGTGTAAATTTCCGTTCCCAAATGGTGGACAACGTACAAAACGTTTGTGCGGACGTTAAGATCGAGATTAGTGAATCGTATATCAATGAGTGAAAATGTGGTCGCCTTCGTCGACAAGGCTTAAATAACTCAGCTTTGGTGGAGACACGAAAGCCCGAAAAGAAGACATTTTATGGACATCTATTTTACACACAGTTAAGTCCAGACTCTTAAGTTTGTTATTTAAAGACGTAAACATGAATTATTTTCTAGCGAAGCTAATAAATTAGATTTATAAAATAATATCTAGTAAACATACGTATTTTTGCTTCAATTTTATCAACTTTTTTTTCTAATTTGCTATTGAAGAAAATATCAACACAGATTTTCTTCGTTGAAAATTGTTTTTTTTTAACAAAAAATTATATTAAAATTTAGGATAAATAATATACAAATATTTGAAATTGAAATATTTTCATAAATTTTATATTTTCTGAAAATTTATTGAAATGTTAATGTAATTTTTCAATCAGAAAAATTAAGTGATTCAATGATGTTAATATTGATTATTTGTAAATAAAGTTCGCACATTGTTGGACAGCGAAGTAAAATTTTCTCTTCCAGACCATTGCTTTTTAATCCAATTCCGTTCACGAGCTTGACTATCCCATTTACAAATAAAACATGGTAATTTTATACAAGCAGATTGCGGACCTAACAGCTTCACATTCGCAAAATTGATTTTATTAAGAAAATTCCATCAACAAAGTTTTTACTTTTTTTCTGCATTCCCTACAAGAAACTTTCTTTATATCCTTTAAATTAGTACTTATAACTTTATTTTTTAAAATCAAAACTATATTTAATCTAACCTTCTACTTTTTTTTTTAAAAGGTGACTTAATTAAGATTGTAATTCTTTAAGGAATTTTTCGCTTTTACATCGTGCCATAATGTTGATGCGCATTTTCTAATAAATAGAAAAGAGAAAATACCGGTAAAGGGAAAATCGATTGAAATTGCAGGAATAAAAAGTTCGCAACAATAAGTCTTGTGAAACGTAATCGAAACCGTTGCACAAATCAAACACACTCACAGAAAAGTTGTTAAATCTTTTGCAGCAAAACTAGTAGTTAACTTCTACCAGACTGTACATAAACTGCAGTTATTTATATATATTTTTTAACTAAATAAAAGTCAATTGCAATGTGCACAATACATTACGTAATAAACGAAATTTCAATTTGTTGTTTCTACTATTGACTTAATCACATCTATATAAATTATTGAGAATTTTAAACTGAATATGAAATTTTGTTGTTTATTTATGTTCAGAACATTGAACGCAAATTTATTTATTTACACCTGATGAATCTGCGATTATTTAGCGAAATATTAGTAAATGTATTAGTAAATTTTATTGATGTTTAGATTAGATTCATAATGAATCGGAGAAGTTTTTTTTTAGTTTGAAAACTAGGCGCACTCGGAATACGTGTCAATGGGTTCCAATAGGAACTCCATGAAAGTGGGCATCTGGTAACATTATTTATAGTAAATACCCCACATAGCGCTACCACTTCTTGTATCTCTCTTTAACTCTTGTGATTTAT
Source organism: Nicrophorus vespilloides (assembly GCF_001412225.1). Classification (NCBI taxonomy): domain Eukaryota; kingdom Metazoa; phylum Arthropoda; class Insecta; order Coleoptera; family Silphidae; genus Nicrophorus; species Nicrophorus vespilloides. The sequence continues at coordinate 476,099 of NW_017098910.1, forward strand.
TTGTTTCGATGTATACGTTTTATTGTTAAATTGATTTAGAGAAAATGAAACAGTTTAAGCATTTAAATTCCATCCGAACTACTAAGTTCAACAAAATGCACTTGTATAATCATCCGTGTTGTAAACACGAGATTTAAATAATGAGGAATTGAAAGAGCTAATGAACTTCTCGAATAGAACAGTAAACAATAAAAAAGAACACGGAGCAAAGGAGAACCAAGAGCAGAGCTGTGTCGATGAAAGAAACGATTAAGTTCATATAAATATTCATATATATATATAAATATAAGATGTTTTTCTTGTTTATTTATTTGTTTGTGTGTGAACGAGATGAGCGAACTAGAAAACGGTATTCGAGATGAAAGCAGAAACCGAATAAAGATTGCTCGTGCTTTTTGACCATCAACCCAATTTTATCTAAAATTATGTTCGTATGCATATTGGTGTTAATGGCTTTGGCATACGAAAAAGCCGACCGGTTATGAGAAATGCAGTTTCCATGCAGATTCCCAAAAAAAGTAACGAAAATTAATTGATGTGGATTCGTCCACTTTCGTTTAAAATTTCACTGGAGTAAATCGAGTAATAATAAAATGAAATACAGCCACTTTCAGGTTGGACACACGTCTCTCGTTAGCTAGGCACTCGTCTTTTTCGGTAATTTACACTGGTTTTTATTGTCTTGACCAAACTAGTCCCATCTTCTCGGTATTTTTATTTTCCTCTTCTTCCTCGTCATCTCCGTTTCAAGCTGTTTAGTATATATTACATGTGCTTGTGCTTTAATGTCTTGGATCCGAGAAACCTTAAACTCAAATTGTTGTCTTAATCTTATTAGCAGTTTACTCGACGTTCGGTCTTTATTTGCAATTTTATGTACTTTTTGAACAAATAAAATGCACATTAATTATAACGTATTTATAGCTGTAATGTTTAAACAAAGATGTATTCAGTAAATTTAGAAATTTTTCTGCGTAACTTTGCTACTTATTTTCATATAACCATTTAAAAATTTAACGAAATAGAGCTAATTTTTGATTTGTTACAAAATCCTATTGAAAACATACTTCATTTGTATCAAAATAATATATTTTTTTCTATTATAAAATATTAATTTTAACAATTAGAATTGCATTTGTACATTTATAATACAAATGTTCTTATTTATTCAAATAACACTTGTTATTGAATTCACTTCTTTCAAGTTGTTATGCAACATAAATGATAATTCGATGTGTGTTGACATGCTTTGTTATCGGAAACAAGCTGACTATTAGATATGGAATTATCTAATTTCGTGCTCTCGATAATTTTAATAATTGATACTTGTATACATTTTTCTTATATTTAAATCTTCATTTGCTTAAAAATGAAAAAAGAAGTACATTTTAATTCATATAATTGACTTACTGATGGACTTCTTAAAATCGTCCTTGACTTACTAAAAAACTAGTATATGTTAAATTTAATTAACTGTATTGTTCAATTTAGTAAATGTATTACGTTTTGACTTAAGATTTAAATCTTTTATATTTCAGTTATTTAATATATGTTGACAAATATTTATTTTATATATAAAAAAAAAACAAAGAAAAACATTTTTTTTTTGTTATTTAAAATAATGCAACAATAATTGTTGATATTCATTTGTTTCGGTTATGAAATATTCACACGTACACAAGAAAAACTTAATGTTCATTTAAGTGAAATGTACTTGAACATTATAATTCTTGATTGTATTTAAGTGATTTTTAAATTAAATATTTATTTAATGATGCATTGCAATAAATGTACGTTTCCAACAATTTGCAATAATCTGAATATAATAAACTAAAATTACATTAAGTTGTTTAATTTGCATCCTCACTATAAAATGTGATAATTTATAGTTTCCATTTGTTAGTTAGATACATGTTAACAGAATGTTTGTTGGCTTTTTAAATTATTCAAAGTTGAAATAAATATAAAATTCTTAAAGCCCAAAATTTAGAAAATTCGGTGACAAAGAAATGTAATTAGGATAAAAGTGAAATTATTTATTTAAAAACGAATTGTTGGTAATTAAAAATATGTTTTGAAAACGAAACAGTTCTAGAAATTAGTTGATTTTTTTTTGTACGAATACAATTATTTTCTAAAGATGAAATGTCATTTGAATTAAACTCGATAAATTCTAATTATTTGGGTCAAATACATGATTTTTTTTTAAATTTTAAATTGAGAAATTATAATATTTTAAAAATTAAAACCAAATGTAGCCAAAGCTTCTTAATTAGGCAAGGTTAATGAGTTAAAAAATAATGTCGATTCGATCATTTCAGTTCGGGCATTGAGATTAGTGGTAGCTGTAAATGCAAATTCAGGATTGTCGTGCGAGGAAGTGAAAATAAGGAAACTTGAAAGAAGAAGAAAAAAAAAAGAAAGAAACCGAAATACACAAGACTTCCGCCACGAATAAATGCTTCAGATTGTACGTACACATTTATTTATTTACATTTTTCGTGAACAGTTAGGCTCGTTCTACACGCGTAGAATTTCAAAGCGAATGAACTTAAAAACACAATAAAGCCGAGATACGCTTTGTGCACGGTTGGGACTAGGCAACAATTTATGCGTTCACATACATAATTTCCTTTCGGCCGTGTTTTCCCTTGAACACAATAATAATAATAATAATGAACGAAATATATAAATAAATGAAAAGAACGAACGACCGCTTTAATTACCGCATTTAAACATTGTAGCATTGAAATAATGACGGTACAAAATCCGAACGTTGACGGCATTTCAATTTCAATTGTTTCCGCCTTCAATTGTTTATTCATGACCTGTGATGCTCGGTTTGCTGCTTATTGCATCGATGTATATTAATGATATTAATAAGTTTTTTCTTCATTCTTAAAAACTTATAACATTTAATAACTTATGGTTGTTCTTGTATATACTTTTATTATTGATACAATTGACGTGTTTGAAAAATGGTCTTATGTAATTTGGAAATCTATATTGTATATCATTTATATTAATTCTTGCTGGCTCAATAATATGAATAGATTGTTATTAATGATACAAATATGTCTATGTATTTTGTATGAATTGTTTTATGTAGTTTTGGAAATCTAAATTATATTTTGTATGTCTTTCTGGTTTCTGGATCAATAGTATGGTTGTTGTTGTGTGGCTTCTCACGATCTTTTTTTTATCTCTATATATATGCGATTTACTTCCGTCGAGTTCAAACTTACCCAGCAGTGTGAATCATAATAATTTTTGAAATCTATTTTCCATTTCCTTTAACGTCAGATGTTATTAATAGTACACTAAAAACTAATAACTCAAAATTATTATATGAATTCATTATGTGAATAATTTTAATTCCAAGATGTTTATAATCTCTACCGAAGTTTAATTGAGTCAAAACGACGATTGTCGTATATACTAAGTATTTGATTAAAGTAAAACTCTTTGTTAATATTCTGCAATTTAAACTTATTCCAAAAAAAGAAAGAGTTTCTTGATGATGTAATAATAATTGTCTATAAATTTAATTTGTTATTAAATATATTTATTTTTACAAATAAATATATTTTGAAACGTGTTGAATAATGTTTACTGTTGAAGAAATTATTATGTTTTTCTTTTTTTTTCCAATACATTTCATATTATATTTTGTTAGTATGAAGAAAAATGTTCTCTTGAACATTTTTTTAAATAAATTTGTTCTCTTTAATTATTTAATGTATTTGAAACGTGCATTAGAATTATGCAACTAAAAATTATGTCATGAGAAGCGCAAAGTTTGCTCGTGGCGAAGATCAAAGTTGGAGCGAGAGATTCGATGCACTAAGCGTTATTGTTCCAAGTATGCCATGGGAAATAAAAGGTTGACAATCACTGAAGATATGAAGTCGTGATCGAAGATTTCTTGTTAGAGGTGCAACACTTCGAACTAGAGGTTGTTTATATCGTTTCATATTCAATTTCATAACATATTATTCCATTTAGAATAAATTTAGTTTAATCATTGAACAATTTTGTTAAACTTAGTGTTATGGTACTAAAAAAAATAAGAAATTAATATTTTTATTATACAGTGTTATATCAAAAAATAATTAAATTGATTTTCAATCAAATACAAAAATATAACCTCGCATAGTGCGGGTTATTGGTTCCTGTTTGAAACCGGATTAATCGAGGAATAAAATACATACAAAAATAATATAATTGATGAATTTTTGACAAAATTAATTAAAGGAACTAAAACAAAAAACAATATTTTACACCGGAAATACCCGATAAATCTTAACTCATTGCTTATACAAAATATATTCAAATTATTTTTTGTGATGGAATGGAAATACGGGCGCGTATTTAACTGAAAGCCCAGAAGAGACATTTATTACACTTCCTTCCTAAAGTGGCACACCTGTCGGTAATGTTGTGCGTATTCCGGGATCAAAGACTCCGCTAAAGGTATCACCTCGTTTATTCGAATGTCCATGCATCTATTATACAACAATTCTAATACCATCTATGGTATAATTAACGAACCAATCAGAAGTTATAGAATTCGACGAAAACGTGAAATTATACATACAATATGTATTTATTTACTGGAGTAAATTCATGTAATTTATATAAATTACATATATCAGAAAGTGGATTAAACGTTTATTTATTTAGCATTATAATTAAACTGTTAATGTTTGCTATGATTATTTATTATAACTTATAATTAAATTTATAGAAATTAATGTAAAAAGAGTAATTAACATGTTTTAGATTTTAATTATAGGCATTTCACATCAACATTACAAACTTTCGTAAGCTTTAAAACATAAAATATTCGATGGTTTTAGAATACTTATAAAATTATGTATGAGAGAACTAAACTCTCAGTAATAACATGTAGTTATAGATGAGTTAACTAACAAATTAATTATATTTATGATTATTTAAATATAATTAATTGCAATTGCAATGCAATTTGTTTAGATTGTTAAAGTACAAATTGTGTGCTCTATTTTGCATATAGAACAAATTGGAACTGTAAATTGACGCATATGAGAGTTAACGAGTCTTGATTGTTATTAAATACGGGCAATGTGCGTTAATGGAGTGATGCAATTGTGAAAAAACTTAAAATTGGGTTATAACTGTAAGGAATGAGTTATGGTTGATGCAAATATTTAGGCTTGATTGGAAATAAGCATCACTACGGTCACTAACCTCCAGGCAATAATTTTATTTTGCTTCTACGCAAAGAAGAACTAATAGAAAATAATTAGTTAGATTTATATTAAGTCCAAAGCTTTTCTTCCAAGATTTATGTAATTGCTGCAATTAGAATCGAGTCACGCAAATCTTGGATTTTACTAGAACGCAATTTTATATGAATAAAAATATGTGTACTCTTCCAGACATGCAAATATTATTTTTTTTTCATTTTCGTGATCGTTAAATGAAGCAAGTGTATTTGTTTTATGGTTTATTTAAGGTCATTAATGTGATTAGATTCATCATAAAATGTGTATTTGTAAAACTGTGCATCCTATCAATTTCGTATTTAACGCTGTTTAAGCGAAATTATTGTTATCTTTTGCGGTTGGTTTAATCTTTTGAATGTGAGACTTTTGACGTTGTATTCCTCCAATCGTATTCTTCTCGGAAACAATTCATGACATTAGATTACTGGACGGTCGCGTCATTAAGCAACGACTTTTACTTGTGGGAATGGGAATTTAGCAGATGCGTTACAAAGTCTGAACTATGCGCATATAATCACTGTTATTCATATATATTTTAGGGGTGCACAGGATTACATAACTTGCCCTTTTTATATACATTTTCATAGTTGTTTTATACAACTTTATTGGCATACACCGATTTGCATGTTATACACATTTTAATAACCATCGAAGAGAAAAAATAAACATACTATGAATATAAAGGAGTAATAAGTAAATTCAGTCTAGACAATTTTGAAATGTAAAAAAGTACATTAAAATATTCTTACATTATTATTTAGATTTTGATAATAAATCACAAATAAATTGAGTCTTTTGTTATTTTAATTTTCAATACTTCTAATAATTGGATAATTTATATATTTATTATATTTCACCTAATATTGTGATGAATTAAAAAAAAAATATATTTACAATTAAAATATTTAAAAAGATCAGAGATCTATATCTTACAGTTTTTTTCGGTTATTTTTTTACGTTTTCATTAAAATAAATTGCAACAGATTGAAAGCAGTTGATCAGATTTTTATTAACTTATAAGTACTGACACATTTATGTCATTGTTTAAATTATAAAGAGACGTGAAACAGACCTAAATACTGATTGGTACTTTAAAGTAATCTTTATATTGTATTCAGAAATGATTTGTGTTGCAATTGGAAACACCACACACACAAACTTACATTCAAGTAATACTTGTCACCTATGTTGTAACGAAAAGAAAAATTGTATAACTGAATACCATGAAATAAGTTATATTTTCATATTGTTACTAAAAATTCACTTATTATAAAAATAAAGTTTAAAATGTGTTTTAAAAAAGATCCAAAGATTTTTTTAAAATTTTGTCTAGGTAACAAAGGGTTACTTTGAGACCACTGTACAATATGTACCATTTATATATTTTTCACATGCTAACAAACATTTTACTGTCACGGCTGTCATCAGACTCTATAACTAAATGTTATTGGCAAGTATCGAGTCAGAAACACTTGTGTAAGTTGTCAAATACAAGAAACTTTGCATATCACACATCATGCGTACTTTCATTACGACCAATTCTGCATCGCAAATGGAGCAGAAGAACTTCTTCGTATCTAATACAAATATTACTGTTACTACTATAATTACCAATATACTTTTTCGATCAATCCACTATTTTTTATAATTGGAAGTTAAATTTATTATATAATAATTTATAGTGATAATCTTTTAATTTTGCATTGATATTAATTTTTATATATTAAAGCAATAAATAATGATTATGGCTTATTATGCGCTCGTATAATAATAACCTCATTATCGGACGTTTTAAAATAACCGGATCAATTATTCAAAGGCTAAACGATAGATCGATTCCTCCTATTAAACGAGGAGACGACGACGTTTCAAAACGTTCTCAATCATAATGCTTTTCTCTCGTCCTACAATACGTTCAAAAGTTGATTCATCCGATGCTGTTATTTCTAGATAGATGCGCTAATCAATTTAATTATTGGGTCGCGTCTGCTGCCCGACTAAACTTGTCTAAGTCGTCGGATGTATTTTTTTTATATTATTTTAATTTTATTTTAATGTGAACCGTTCCGTTTGGTTTTGTAATTTAGATGTAAAAATAACTGATGTCCGGATAAAGATCAGTATTCATGTTAATCTGATGAAGTGAGCCGCACGGAGCTGCGGGCATTATTGTATGACACGTATTGTTGTATAATAAATGTTTCTCACAATTGTCGAACGGATAATTTCTGGTGAACATGTTACGTGAACATTTGATAGCGAAGTCTATAACATCAATTTCACCTGTCGTAAATTTGAATACTGTTTTTTTTATATATATACATAGAGTCGTGATTAATTGGTTTTCTTTATAATGAAACTGTACAGTTGCGTGTACTTTTTTTTGTATTATTATCACATATATAAAAAAAAACTATTGGCAACAAAAATATCCGTGGTTATACGAATAGATATTAGGTAAACCCTCTATTGCATACTGTTCCCAAATAGGAACTTAACATAATATCGATATAATGAGATCTAACCATTGACATTCCCATAATTAGGAACATAATAATATATGATAAGTTACTTCCTACAATGTTTAAGAGGTATATGGTATTAACTAATTATAACAGAATTACAGAAATATATAAAATTATCTTGTTATTTTTAGTAAATGTTAGTAATTTTTTAAATTAAATTGTATTTGTTTTTAATATATTCAAATACAAGAAGATATCTACGTATAACGTACTTTTAATTAAATTGTGAGTAGGTAGCTTGTCATAAGAAACTTTTCAGAGTTTATGAAGCTTATGCAAGTATTTTTGAAAAAATATGTGATTATTTTAGGGTATAAAAAAAACTTTTTTTTTAACTTTGTCCAAAATTTCGTGCTTGTTATGCCGAAATTAATTTTAGTAAGTTTCGAAAGAATCTTTCTGAAGTTATTTTTAGTTGATGTAGCAAACAAGAAACTAAATTAATATAAGTAACAAAGGCCCATTAATTTATTATTAAATAAATCTATGCGTAGCGAGAATTTAACAAGGAAATTGAAGGCAATTTAGGTATATACAAATGCATTATCCTATTCAAATGTAATCGACGATTCGTGTCGTCCGTCTCCGAGAATGGTCACAATAATTTATCAACGTTCGTTCTTGAAATGAAAAACAACATATATATATTAGCACTGACTCTCTGTTTCTTTTTAGTTCTATTTAGAAACGAATTGAAATTTTAAATTAAAGTATTTTTGTTTTGACTGAAAATACGTATGTTTTAATGTTAGACAATCAAAATACAAACTATGTAAAAATTATATATTAATTAGTATTAATGATTTCTTGAAATTATCATTGGATTTGATGATTTTCATATAAACAAATATTACTAGATTAAAGAAAAATAATTTTGTCATTCTTTAATCATAACAGCAATATTGTTTGTATAATCGAGTTTTCTGTTAGTTGTGTAATCGTGTTTAATCCTTACAAATATTGTAGTTGAGTCAATTGTTGCTTCATTTTTCATCTACTACAAACAAAATTGTAATGATGTAATATGCAAATGCATAATTGTTAAATTTCTATTCATAATTCCAATTATTTGATTAAGATTATATTTTATATGTAAAATGTTTTTAAATTATGAAATTGAATTCTTGTAAATTTTTTCTCTGAACATAGTAGAATTATGAATTGGTTTGTAAACTGATTTAAATAGAAAACGTTTGACAAATATAAAGTTATCTTTGATCGCGAATCCGCAGAATTCTCATTACCGTTTCGGTTCAGATAGAATCTGTAAAGTGCATTGGACAAATATTCAGGGCACTCTCCAATTCGAACGTACATACTAACAAGGCGCAATCGGTATAGGGTTGGACTTTCATCTTCCAGAACGTGATACAAAGAATGGAGTCAGTCATGAGCACGCAATTACAACCTTCTTACAGAAGCGAATCACATACGCACGTTCACATTGAATAATTCACAGTACACACAATCAATTTCCCCTTTGGAACTTTAAATAATAACTGTTACGATGCGCGAGGGTGGGTGACGGTGACAGCATAATTAAGTCCGTCGTGGAAAACGTTGCGTAAGTCCGAGTTCAAGTTCAAGTAAGCCAGATGCGAAATGTAAACAGGGTATATAAACTCGTTCCGTGTTCCTGTTAAAAGCCCCCAACGAAAAGAAAAAAAATAACGACGATGAAGAAGAAGAAGAAGAGAAGAAGCAAGAGTTTGCGTCAACTCTAATAGCGACTGGTTTTTACGTTTATCCAATTCGCACGTTTCGAAAAACGAGAAGACGTTGCGTAAAAATGCCCCCTGCATAACATTAAACTGTATCCTGTTTTTTTTTTCTTCTTCTACAACTACTTTCCTCCACCTCTCGTAGTCTCTTCCTTTTTGTTCTCTTCGTCGCTGCTGTATACCCTCCTCCTCTAACTTAACACTCCATCCGAGGATGTGAATCGCGAATGAAGTGAAATGGAAACCGGCAGCGGCACATCTCCCAGTAGATTTTCCACTTCTTTCTGTATTCTTTGTAAAATGTTAATAACCTCAATCAGATGAACACGTTTAGAGGAGGACGGAAATAAGCGTGCGAGTGTGTTTCTTCTTGTTCGAGAGAAAAAAAAGTCTCGGGAGTGTTAAGAATGGACCATGAAGGTTAACGAACGGCTCGCGACTAATTCTTACCAGGAGCAAGTGTAATACCAAATAAGACTCGTCGCAATTATGGTTCTTTACTTACTTTACACGTATTATTTCAAAGTAAAAAAATAGTAAATATCCAATTTATTCGAAGGTCTGCGCTCGAAGGTTTGTACTGCGTTTTCAATTAAGTTTCGTAAATTCGAGCTGTTATTACATCTATTATTACTTCATACTCATTTGATTCGGGCGCACGACATCTTTCATAGAAAAATCACCATTCCACGTTCCAAATATATTCCTTATATGGGTTTCTTTTATTTCGTGTTTGCGTAACCAGAAAATAACATTGAAACACACCCATGACTAATTTAGATTTTATTGTTAATTTCACATTTTCTACGATAAATAGTACTTACCGAATTATATAATTGATTATATTTCATGGCAACAACGACTTTTGTCCGTATTGAGTTTTATAACATACAATGTTATAATTAAAATTAAATTAAGTTGTTTTTAATTTAATTTTCTTTTCAAATTACATAATTAAAATAGTGTTTAAAAATGAATAACATAAAGGAATGTCAATTAAGAAAAAAGTAAATACTTGATAAATATAAATTTAAAATTAGAAAATAATGTGTCTTATTTTCCCTATCCAAATTTAATTCCGAAATACTTTACTATTAAGAGCAGTTGAATTTAGCAGTTTGTAAATTGTAAAATATTCTGAAATAGTAGATTGCGTTACTTGCAAGTATAAACCTTTAACAATATATAAGTTATTACGATTTGATTTTTATTACTATTTAGAAATGTATTGTTGTGATCGTCTTATTCAATTTGCAATCAATTCAGTTTGAAGATTAATTAAATTGTACTGTAAGAATAATTGATGGCAATTTACGCAGCACCATCCTCCTTTAGTTTCCCTTTCATCGCAATTAACCCTTTATAATTTCACCTCGCATCTCGATTAGTTCGGAACGCGTTGTTCCAATTCCTGGGACTACGTTTTCAATTGCCCGCTTTTCTTCCCATTTCTTATTGTAGCGTTATTATATTGCTCTTCTCGTAATAATAACGATTCCGTCAGGACGTGGAATTGTTCCCGAAATGGGTACGCAGTTTTTGCGACTACATTATTTAACAACACAATTTGCTGTAATTGCTCTGGACGCCAACGCTCCTCGCTTTAACAATGACAAATGCTATTTAAATTTTATAAATTTTCATATTACACTCCAGAATTTTTATTTCATGCATTCCTCACCGAACATAAACAATTTGTTTTCATGGTTTTTATATTTCATCTTTGTATTTGTTTAAAAATTTAATTCTAATTGTAAACATTAGTCCAAAATATACGGTATTTATTATTTATCTGTATAAAAATATGATAGTATGACTTGTTTTAATATTAAGATAAGTTAATCCTCGAATTTCTGCACGATGACCAATCGAACGAGTCATGTTGAATCCATAATCTGTATATAGCTCGAATGATGTGGGTAGAATTCCACGATTTATATTCGGCCTTAAAGTAGAATGCCCATATTTTCGTTGTTTTCTGTTTCTAAAAACTGCTTAAAACTGGTGTTAAAATGCAATTTTCTTGATTTTTTCTTAAGACTGTGCTAATTGAATTTCTCTATTCGGAGAGAGTTTCTTCTAGGATCTGCTGCTGTTCAACTAAAAAGAAATTTTTATAAGTTCAATAAGAGCAGAGTTCTTGTACTTACACGTACATGTTACGAAGTTTCGAAGAAATAGTTTTCTGTAAAAAATCGTACATAAAGGGTGGAGACGGTGATGAAGTTATTGATTTTAAGCAGTGTGTGAGCAACCGATGTGTAAATGTGTCAGAATTGAGATGAAAGCTTGTATTGGAGGTAGAGTATTAGATGAAGATAAAACGATGAAAGATTCAAAAGATAGAATTACCTAATAATCTTATTCCAGAAGATTAACCAAACAAGATTAGAAGGTACTGCTAAGTTAAAATCTGTTTGCTTTTGACGATACGTAATATTAGCTTTATAAGTGAAAACAACTTTAACTTCTAATGATCTATAATCATAGAAATGATTGTAAATCTAAATTTGTCGTTTTTTAATAAACCTTGATTTGTCACATTTTTTTAGAAGCATCTATATTTCTCGAAACATATTGCATTATTACAGAATTTGTTTAATAATTTTAAGATATGATTATTTAAAATCATACTGTAAATTGAGTAATTGCCATAAATATTCCAAACAGGAAAGAACTGGACTTGCATATAATAATGTTCGTGGAATTATTGCAATTATAATCCACGTCAGGCATTATCTTGCTCCACATTCAGATGGAAACGGGAAGTCTTCAACTACCATGTTTATTGAGTGGTTAAGCTAGTGATTCCACTTATATCTTGATTGCTAGAAATATGCAATACTCGCCAATCTCAGATGTAATCTTATAACTTTAGATTTTTTGTTAATCGATAACTTAAATGCAATCAACCAATAACGGCAATCCATTGAAAATGTTTATATTTCCAATTAACAGAAAACTTTCTTTTTTGTTTCTTTGACATTCCGTTAGTCAAGATCTAATGTAATACGATTAGTTAATTATTCTATTATTCTGAGAATAATTTAATAAATAATTGTTAAAAAAATACTAGAATTAAGTAAATTAAAACAATTAATTTCAGAAAATTAATTATATGAATACATTGGAAGATGTAACAAATATTTAATTGTTTTTAATTTAGATCGTTTAGTGTTCTTTTTATATAAATAGATGTCAAGTGTATATGTAACTGAAACAATAATAGTAATTGGTTGGAAGGTAATAGAAGCATGGTAAAAGCCAATAAAAACCATTGCACTGGACGTTCTTTATACCCTTTAAAAGTTATCACCTGCAGTTTAACCGTCAGTTCTAATCAATTAATTATTTCAATGTACACGTTTTATTATACAAATAACTCTTGGAAATACCGTAAAAAATAATTGCTTCCACTACACCAATTTTTTATTAAATTTAATTGCAATTTTGGAAGTAATACACGGTGTATTTTATTGTATATTCATTTAATTTCGAAAAGTATCACACTTTTAATGATTATTTTAAATAATACTGATACAATTATGATAAAATGGTGTAAATTATATATTTTTTTCAATTTCAATTTCAACTAACCTAATTTTACCTAATTAAAATTTTGGTTCTTTTTAAAATTTTCAAACCGGTCTGAATCTGGACGGATCCGCATTATGGTTTTGCTATATTTGGTATTGCTATATTTATAAATTGAACACAATAATAACAATAACATTAATCTGGAATAAATAATATTGATACGGCTCTGTTGCCGAACAAAAACTTATACAAAGAAAATTCTGTTTCCGAACCTAATTTGAAATAATGACTACAATGTATAAGGGAGAGAACGACGTGGAAGAGGTCTGTGTATTTAAAATTTTAATAATGATAATATTTATTGAAACAATAAAATTACAAAATTAAAAAAAAACTCAATACAATAATATAAATATCATAAATCAAGTGCTTCAAAGGACTATTGACCATAGGTTTTTCTGCCCTTCAAATTTTCTTTTTTCAATAAATGTGAAAGAAAACGCGATATTTTTCGTGTTCATAAACGATTGTTGATTTATTTTGACGTAAATAATTTAAATTTTTCAATAATTTCCAACAATTTTATTACTTACTTATTGCGTAATGAATTGTTTTATAACTTTCATTGAAAGCCTAATGTTTGGCTTGGGTAAAAAACGAATATTACATATGAATTCTTAATTTACGTATATTCTAATTATTTACCAAATTTATAAGTCCATTCCTGGATAAAGACTTTCTTACCTCTTAATTTAGAAATATTAGTACAAGTGAATTCGGACTAATCGCAATGCACACTTTTCACATTTTTTCTTATATGATAACTCTAAAGTAATTTCTATTTAATTCATGCTAATTTTTAATGAAATTTCAATGATTTGGAATGATTACAGAATAAAATATTATAAACATGGTAATAACCATTTATTATTATGTGACGTGATGTCATTGAGAAAATACGATTGACGTAATGCAATTGAATGATGTCGTGTATTTTTTTAAAGGACTTATTTCACTTCCAGAAATTGTTTTCAGATGGTCCACTTAACGATGGCCTACGTACATATGAAGACACACACGTAATGATTGTGGTTTATAGATTACGTGTGGGCGTCCGGACTATTTTCACTCACTAAATTATTGAAAATGTGGGTTTCTTTATTGTCCGAACCTACATCCGTATGTCGCTGGATGCGCCAACCTCGCCAGAAAAGAGAAACTCGCGTTATTATGCAACACGGCGATAGATCATAATCAATTTTATAACTTGTTAGGGACCAGCTGAAAGGATGACACGCCTTTTAATTACACGTCGATCGATGCAAATCGCACATCAATCTGATGAGGAGCATCATTGAAAGTATAATTTTAATTGCTATCTTGTATATTAATATCAATGATTAGATGAAACTTATGTATCTGTACTTAAAGATTATATAAATCTATTGCTTTATACTACGTTTGATTTGTATACAAATTTAAAGTTGAATACAATTATATAAGATTCATTTTTCAAACTGGACTACTGACTTCCTGCTATTAAATTATAAACTATTCATGAGAACCTTAAATATAGAATACCTTTAACGCAGTAGTGAACTCATGAGAACGTATTTCTTTACTAAAGAATTAGTACATACAATTACACCGAATTTGGTGATCCAGTTTTATCACAAAATGTGGGAAATGCGTTTATTTGGGTAAAGGAACAAAGAACAATGTTTTCGCTCGGTGTTTATCGCTTCGAAAGCCCAAAATTTACATACTTTCCGTCCAGTTTCAATCACTTCTTTTTGTGTGTGTACCTTTATTTGAAGTCTTGTGCAAACCGCCTTGGCAAAGTTTGCGCATTCAATTTGCAATGCAAACCGTGTGTGGTTATTGTGCGTTTAATCTCGTGACCTCAACGACGTGCGTTATTGCAGTTGGTGCAAATGACAGAAGCGTTAAGACAATTGAATATCGACGCAATAATTGTACATCGTCCTTGTTGATAATTGCGGGTCAATTAGCGTTACTAATAAAACGGGAAACGAATGATAGAAAATAAGTTACGGGATGGGTCGTAGATAAAGAATTATCGTGTAAACTGATCAACACGATTGGTATTTCGATATCGGTTTATTTGGATGGAGATAAAGCACGTTATACGAAACGAAATGCTTTCTACGAAAGAGTTATTATCTTGTGCTTATGCTTTATTATTCTTAAACAACTTTGCATAAAATACATTACTTTTATTGTTATGTAAATTTTTAACACTTTTTATTATGAGAAACTATTGAGAAATATTATTGATTATATAATAGAATGAATTTGTACAAGTATCTCATAATTAAATGTTTTTTTGATCTACTTAACAATAATAAATTTAAAATATTTTAAATTCAATTTAAACGGATTTGCTTAAAAAAATCGAGATTATTTTTTAAGTTGTATAATCGTGTTTTTCAAGACCCTAAATAACTCGAGTATAAACATAAAGCTGATCCTCTTATATATTTAAAGGATTATTCCACTTTGGTAGATATTTAAGAAAATAAAAAAAATATATTCGGTTTGCTAACTTTTAAATAAATTAAAGTGTAAATGTTAAATAAAGTACAAAAAAAATAATAAAAAAATCACAATGTTTGTAATTAATACGTTTTTATTAATACAAATAATCAATGAAATATTAAAGCTTACAATTACAACATTATTTATTTATTTTTTTTGTAGTTTAATTTATTTATATTTAAATGAGTCAGATATAGCGAATTGTGGGCATTAAAAGATCATTTGAAAGCAGAAAGTGGAAAGGAATTTCCTTCTAATGTATTTTATCTTATTTTCTATGTAACATATGCCGCTATTTCTTAATACGATAATATGATAATATTTTATATAAAAAATGTAACTGGCTAAATTATATTATATTTCGAAGGAATGAATTAAAATATTAACAAAATTGTTCTCATTCTAAACCATTCCTTTGTGCTAAATTGTATACTTGTATTTGCTCTTTATTAATGCTGTATTGTGTGAAGGTTTGCGAAACTGTATATTTTCCACAATAAACGGGAGCACCCGAAATGAGAGTATATAGACGAGAAGAATGCTCTGAATTCCTGGGATCGATCCAGTAACTAACGTTCCGAGTTTCCGAGAAGAGCGAATGCTACACGAGAATGATGTTCACAATAAAATGCCGAAAGATCTCATATCATGGACAAGTCTGCAAGTGGGAGTGTGTATTAATGACATATATTTCTTAAGAGGAAGATTGAGGGTTCGCGGTATCGACAGCAGACAAATATCTCGACTTCGAAACATTACATTACATCGGTGGAATCCGAAATCGGTGGAACATCTGTTTCAAATCGACGAGGATAGATTTGTACGATTTTTTTTTGTTGCAGTGATTACCTACCTCAATCACGAACATCGTATACGGACTTTGAAATAGTTCATTTACAGTTAAAAATAATATGAAATGTTTTATAATGGTACATACACATCAAATCAATGAAACAACATTTAGAATACTTGATTTAACCAGCAATATTTAAGTTTTTATACTTTGTTTTTGATAGATTTGATAGTGAAGTTTGAGGCACGTTAAATAATTTCTAAAATTCCACTCTTATTATGATACATGTCGTATAATTTTGTACACAATCTGTTCATCAATGTGAACATTGAGTAAATTTAAGATGGTTAAGATTTCCTTTGACTGTGAATCTGCTCATATCCTTAACATTGTCCATCGTCAAGAAAATTAAATTTTGGTTATGTTGGAATCACTTAAAGAATCTCGACCCAACATATTTCTAGCTATACTATGGCCCAATTGAGTATTTCACCAATTCCTTGCTTTGACATATGATGACGGCTATCATTTTACTTGACCTAATTTTGGGTTGTGACCCATAGGTTGAGAAACACTGATATAAAGGACAGACCACAATGCCTTGAAAAATATATTGCACACAAGTAATGTTGCTTTTGCAACATGTCAATGCGCGTTTTCTTATTGAATCATCCAGGATAATCTGGTAGGTGATACATAATAGAAAACAGCAGCTGCTATTAATAGTTATTAATGCGGAACGGCTGTAATCGCATTAAAGTGGATATTAATTAAATAGGAGCACGGACGCATCAAAGCTATGACCGTAATTAATATAATCCATAATCTAAACTAAGATTTTTACTGCGGAGGCTTTCTAATTCGAAAATAATATAATCCTTAATTTCCGATTACAACTAATCGATCTATATATATAGTATAGTGTATATATAGGTAGAGATTGAATCTCGATTATAATTTGATTGGGTAGAGGCCATGCTCGATGTACGAACTGTGATCCAATTCAATTCGAAAGCAATTATTATTATACATATATATATATATAATATATAGATTGTTTTTGGTCCCTCCTCGGTAATACCATAATTGATTATTATCGGATCGAATTATGTACCAACAAATAATAATTAATATAGCATAATCATGGAGCAATTGCATTTCGGCAACGAAAGGTTTTCTTTTGAAGCCCGGCATTACTTTAACCTTAAGTGTTATAACTGGAATCCAAGTAGGGCAAGCACGATTTTGGTGTGTCATTTGTTATTATTACTTAATTTTTATGTTTCATGATCAATATCATTCAAGAATATATATTTTTTTAATTTAATACAATTTTAATTTTACATATCTTGTTTTCCATATTAAATAATTTGCTTTTTTTCTCATTTCTATTGTTTACTGCTTGTTTGTTGCTTGAGTAAGATGGATTTTGTAGATGAAATTTTTGCTTTTAAAATGGTTTAATTCTTGTTGTGTAATGATTTCGAACTACAAGTATTCATTGATAACTTATTGCTTAAAATTGAACCAGTTTCTTCATTTTTTTTAATTAATCCGAATCGAAAACTCATTTCGACTAAAAATTCCACGAAGTTTGCAAACTACAAAACTTTACATAATTTAAATTAAGTTTTAATAATAATAACGCTTTTTTTTATTTACTAATCATGGCACATGAAACTTTTAGAACTGCGATACTTATACAAAAAAATGCGCCAAATTTAAATCTGACACCTTATATATAAAACTATCTTTTAATTATATAATAACAACAATATTGCAACATCCATAGAATTACATAAATAATTTCAAACAAAAAAAAAACATTATAAAAATAAGTTATGAACCATTGAAATGGGCCAATTATGTCTAATTATATTACTTTACAATTTTGATATAATAACTCACAAAAATATGAAAGAAAAGTTTGTAAATTAATTAAATTTTTTGAAGTTATAATTATCATAATTACATGTACATTAATTACAAATTTAATGTGGTTTTGTTTTAATATAAATATTATTCAGCTGTGATTTTATTATATACATTTATTTGGCCCATAATTTATGCATTCGTAATATTGCTGAACTAAATATATTTATTATTATTCATGTATTTTTTACCTTAATCTGTTTATTCTTTTGTGTCATTAATTTGTAGTTTTTCACGCTAAATGAAAATTAGTTTTTTTTTGCGTTAGAGTACCTTTTATGAAACAAATATAATTCAATTAAAAGACCAGAATTATTATTAAAGAAATTAATATAATAAGAAAACTTTGGGCAGAAAGACCTATGGTCAATAGCTCTTTATAGCAGTTGACTTTTTGTTTCATTATTATTGTATGGATATGTTAAATCATGATTTTTTGTAGTGTTGCTATTATTATTAAGAAAACTTTTTCTATTCTATTATCTCTTATATTATAATTAAAAGAAAAAATAATTGTGTTATAATTGAAATTAAAATTAAAATTATTAATATACTTAATATTATGTATTAGAAAGAAAGTTAATTAATAATTTTTAATCGCTTGAGATGATGGTAAAATACACAATCGATTATTAATTAAAAACATGACTTCAAGCGCCGAATCACGACAATGAGAATTAAATTATTATACAAATATCTTTTGTGAAAGCTTTAATGAAATGTACAATCTCCGAGTTGTAATATTCGACGTATTGTAATTGTATTGTAATGATTTGCTAGAAAACTAGTATCGATTACAGCCAGTATTCAACGGTGTCTAACTTATATAAATCAATTTGTGTTGAGGTGACCAAGGGCAAGTTGACATATTATATAATAGTTTGCGTAAGCCATTTGATGGTTCTGATCACGCGATTTTCTTGAATAAACCCAAATTTCTTTCATATTTTCGTAATCATCAAGAATATTATCTTCATTAATTTAACACTATGTATGTAGAGTGTGACGTTTTTGTAATATTTCATTAATTTTCAGGTAATATAAGGTTTTCGACGTTGACGAAATTGTCGCAATTTAATTAAAATTGAAAATTTTATATTTAGTTAATATATTTTGTTTTTTATATAATGACAACAATATATATGTGACGAATAAGAACGTATCATTATGTTTTGTTCAAATTAATTATTAAAAATAATAATAATATATTTATGCGAAGAAAATTTGGGTTTTTTTTTATTGATAAAACACAATGGAGAAAAGTGAATAATTTTCTTTAAATGAATCTTTTCAATAATCAATCAAAGGATATTAAGATATTTAATGCAATGTGAAACAATAAATGTATTTTATTGTTATTTACATAACAATGACAGAAAAAAAAAAACAAAATTGAAATGTAAAGTGATTTTTTTTTATAAATACAGTAAAAGTTTTCTCTTGAATATGTATAAGGTTGGAAGTAAGTTGAACCCCCGGTATATCCAATTTGAATACACAGCATTTCCATTCCCACGTGGAAATAAGAAAATGTCTGGCGAAGCCCGAAGGGTGTACCAAATTTATTATTTTCGACGTTACATTTCCCGACGCAGGAATTTTAGAAACTTGCTCGTTTCCACTTCCCTCTCCAAGCTCGACAATTTGCATTTAGTCATTCTTAAAGCGATGTGTCGGATGGATGGATATAAGCAGAAAAAAAAAATAGGATAGAGCGTAAAATAAATGAAAATCCCAACAATCTATGCATGCGTCTGCATTCGAATGTAAACCGAACCATTTTATAATTTGTTTACGTGAAAAGTGAAACGGTTTCGCGCTTCGTAAAACGCGCGCATTTTACACATAAAATTGAATAGGAAGTGGAGCGCGGAGTGTGTGTGAAACGTTGAAAAATCAATAAATATTTATCATCCACACTTTTACTATCGGATGAGTCTGAATGTGGATGTGAATCCCACCGATGGAGTGGAGGAGATAAGCTTCAATGAATTTCTGTATTAAGAGATAACGTGATAAACGTAATAATATTTGGGATTACTTAATTCTCTTTTTTTCTTTCGTTATGACAGTTTGTAACGGAAATACAAGGTTTAGTGGATTACGTGCATGTGTCTTTTCCATGTATGCAATGAGCAAAGGCGGTAATCGGCTGAGAAACAGCTGTTTTAAGCTTGTCCGTTGAGGCAAGAAAACGTTGGTTATTCAACTTCTTGGTGAGTCAAAACTAATAATTCATCAATGATTATATAATAATCTGTACAACAAAAATATGTTTGTCAATTAAAATTTTGAAATTTCTAAACCGGACTAGTGAATCCGTACTGAATGAAGCAGCACTATGCGAGGTATTGTTGTATTTATCTAATTTTACATGGATTATTTTATCAGCTTGATTTATCGCTAAAATAATTGCGTTGAATTGTATTAAAATAATCTTCAATGGTTACAATAATTTTAAACTTTCGTTTATTTAATCAGGAAGATTAATGGGTAAAACAATTGTGTTATTCAAGCTTCTCGTTTTGATAGTTGCTACTATTTCTACTAATAACTTCCTCAATTATTTATATTTGAGTTTAATATATCCTCTCGTTTATTTATTTAACATTAATGTTTCTTAAGTGATTCGATTGTAATTTTTTAGAAAAATTATAACTTCTCAGTGTTTCTCATAATTGTAATTCATCGATCCAAATATGTTTCAGACTTTCTAAAGTTTATTGATTGTCTTTCGTTACTTCAGTTTTGAGTTACATTCACGAATTGTAAGAATATTTATTTCTGAAATGTAAACTAGAACGACATTTTAGGCCTTCGCATGCAAACGAAATACGTGAATGCTAAAAAAAGAACTTTCTTTTTTTGAAAGCGTGTATTATAAACCTATTTAAATCTCGATCTGAAAATGATCGTGCGTGCAATCAATAAATAAAAAAATGAGAACATTAAAAATTCTGGTATTTTGTGGAATACCTAAAAAGTGTAAAAGCCATAGTTTTATGTTTAATTAACATGCGTGGTTATAGAGTAATTAAACAAATTGTGAAGACACACCTAGGTAATTCCTATGCATTTTAATGCACAAACATTAATATTAAATTCTTTAAATATCAAAATCTTTATATTATATAATATAATAATAACTTTATAACTTTGATTGTGAATTCTAACGTAATTGTGAATAATTTTAATAAATGTTTCTTTGTTTTATATTAAAAGGGTAAAGCGACGTGCTTCTAAGAAGTTCAACGATAAATTAAAGAGACACATACTTTACACGACTACGAGTTTAAAATTTTCGTAGCTGAAGTATCGTTACAACTTTGCTAACTGCTTCGCGTATTTACGTTATTTTCTATCTTAACAAACTTCTTATACTTTAATGCAAATACGTTCCGCCTCCTTCGTGTCACTTAAAAATAAGAATAAACGCGAAAATTTGCATTTATTACTTACATTTTTTTTTTAAATTTCGTTTTATGAAAATCTGTAAAATAGTTTATTAAAAGGAAATGGAAAGAAATAGATGATTATATATTTTTGCATTTATATTGTGATAAATTTTATACAATATTTGACTCTATTTTATGGAATTTTTAGTTTTGTACAATTTTTATAATTTCAATTACAGGCTGGATTTGCTCTTAGAAAATTAAGTTTTCTTTAATTGTATTACATTTGATTGTTAAATCAATTTTTGATAAGATTAGTAAATGTAATCGAATAACGATTTTTTTACTTGGAATTGATGATAAAATCAATTATAAGTAATAATTGATTTCTTTGTTATTGAAGACCATAAAATTATGCGAAAAATGAGAAGTATTATAATGTAAAATAAAATAACTAGTACTCAGTAATGGAATTGCATAAGTTCTTTTCTTATTGCCTTACGTTTTAATGATAAAATAGCGTTTGAAAGTACCTGCAGAGCGTTTCGCTTCTATAATTATTTTGATGTGTAATCTCCAAAGCGTTTGAGTGAATAAAAAGGCGCGGGCCCGCTTCCTACGGTTGCACCTGGTGCCGCACGCTTTATTATATAAGTTGATCATCGTTTCAAGATGGATCATTCATCGCACGCCGCGCAGGAATTTCTTCGTCGACAAATCATATTTGAAACCTAATCAACCTTGAATCATCCAATTCCAGCTCGAAAACGAAACCAAAAACAATGTTTACCGATTACAATGCCTTATTTATAATTATCTATTCACAACCTTTTATTTTTTGTATTCTCCAGATAGCATTAATCATTATTGTAATAATAACAACATATCGATTGAACAACAATAGATTTTGATTGAAGTTAAACCTGACCATTGTTAATATGATATTTACTATAAAATAAATAATATTGATTATTATTTTGTATAATGTTTTATTTTAAATCTTTGAAATACGATTACTTTTTTAACTAGACAAGTTTTATGTGTCATAAAAGAAGTGTTACGATTTTATTTTGAATTATTTTTTAAGTCAATTAATATATTGTGTCAAATCTTCAAAAACTTTATATTTTAAACAATATAGTAGCAGGTCGTAAATATTCTGGGCTGAGCAACAAGAAGATTGAGAAACGGTTATTTTGAACATATGTACAAATTAGTATCAATATTATTTTCATGTTTTAGAAGAAAACTAACATAACCTACTTACATAGAAAATGATGTTAAAAGAAAATGGTAATGCTCATAATTTGAAGAAATGCAAATTTTCTAATAGTAGGTATTTGGATTACTTATGTAAAACATTCATAAATTAAAATTGACCTTAAAAGAAGAATCTTTCGTAACACCTTGTAATAGTAATAAATGTATTTCCTAAAATTTCGTACAAAATATATTATGTACTAAAATAATCTTTCTGCTGGTATCTATTTGGATTACTCAAGAAGAATGCGGTGTGGTAATGATGCGATGTTTAAGTTCAAACAGAAAAAAACTGAAAGAAGTGAAGTCAAGTAACGTAAAGGTCTGGGCGACTGACAGCGCAAGAAATTGGCTGTCAGTGTTTCTTCACTTAAACAGAAAGAAATAAGCACAAAAAAAACGAAGGAATTCTTAAATCTTCCACATTGGTACAACTGACACGTATTTGTTATCCCTGTCATAAACAAACCGAATCCATATGCTTGAAACGCCAAAAGCTTTTAAGCAATTTTTTTTTGTCTTAAACTTTCCGTTTTTTCCCCAAGTTCGTTACTCCAATAGATTTTCCACTTTCATTTGTTTAATGTAACAACAATGTTTGCTTCTGGTCTAAACAAATGCTTTCCTTTCGCTAAACCTTGAAATCGCACTGTTTTAATGCAGAGTTTAACGACACGCGGACTCGTAAACAAAGAGATTCGCTTCGTTTCCAATACTAATCATTTCGAAATAATAAGGATTTTACGAGTCTGGCTTTAAAATTTTATTGAAGTTTTGTCTATTAAGGCACAACGAAACGCATATTTTCGCCGCATTAAGAGATTCGTCGATTAATTGATTGGAACGTGTTTGATTGCTTGGAACGATGCGACGTAAACCGTAGTCGTTAACTGAGCAATTTATTCCGTAATTAAATTATAAATTGCGTATTTTGTGTATAATTGATCGTGGCGAGAATTTTCGTTGATTTCGATGGTCCTTAGTTTTCTTCGGATGCGTGACATTCTGATGATAGTTTTTAATTGTTGTTAATTGGAGACGGTTTTGTAAATATTATTGTCTGGGATGAACAAGTGTTTGATCAGTTTGTGCTGGAAAAGTGAGAGATATCCGTCCACTTGGCTCGAGGATGGAACACTATTATTAATCAATAAATTAAACGAGCAAAGTGTTTGAACCGAATTGAGCTTGTGGAGGAGAGAGGATCGTCGCCAAGGATCTTCCGCGGTTGAGAGAGACATCTCCCAATTATCTACTAGACAGATATGCGGATTGGCACAAATTGCATTTGCCTCTGGATGATATTAAATAACTTGAATAACTCGACGTAATTTTAGCAAATAAAGTGTGTTTTCATCTTCTTTTCTGCAGAATAAAATATGTCTAACGATAATTGAATAACTGCAATAAAATCTTGTTCTAATTACCAAATTATGGTAATCCATTTCTGCAAATAAATAAGTACAGAAATACCTCGCATAGTTCCGTTTCGATTAGTGCGGATTCACAATAAAAAGAATCAATAAATTAAAAAAAAAATAGCACACAAGATTATTGTTGATACATAAATAATCATGTTTTCCTATGTAAAAAGTGAAATCTCGTTTTACACGGTTTTAAAGTACTTGATTAGTCCGCTTTCAAATAGGAACTAAAAATATCCTAAATTTAATTATTGTAATATTAATACATATGTTGAATTGATAAGATAAACTATATTTCTGTCTCTATTTATTGTAGTATTTTTTATATAATTTACTATTGTGTATTTATTTTATGTTCAATCAGTTATATTTATAAACCGTTTGTACAAGACTGATGCAATTATTCAATAATATCGTGTTTACAGATCCATTCAACAATACAATAAATAAATCTGTATGCTAGGAAAGTTTATATTATCAGTTTTGTCTACATTAGTTTATTCGCTTTTTCGAATTATTGCGATTAGTTTGTTACATGTATCTGACCGAATAGATTAATAATATGTTGACCCTACGCATCGAATGGATGAAGAAAATTAATATGAATATGATATGTTGTTAACGCATGCATGTTCAGATATTACTTTCTCTGATAAAAACGGAGATTGATGAGCGTTCCAAATCACAAAAAATCGTTAGCTTTACAGACTTTAGAATACGTAAAAGTAAATAGCCTAAAAAAACGTAAAAATAAGTATCTATAAATATAAATCTCGTCTCAACAAGGAATTTCATCATTGTGTAAATCTTGTAAAAACATACACAACAAACTAGAGAACATAAATTATAAAATGACGGTTTTTATATCATAATAATATATA
This sequence comes from Nicrophorus vespilloides, assembly GCF_001412225.1. Classification (NCBI taxonomy): domain Eukaryota; kingdom Metazoa; phylum Arthropoda; class Insecta; order Coleoptera; family Silphidae; genus Nicrophorus; species Nicrophorus vespilloides. The sequence goes on from NW_017098910.1 coordinate 501,393, forward strand.
CAGTTATTACACAAATATCTTATATAATAAATGTATATATAAAAAGTTAACTATCATTATAATAATCTTAGTATAAAATTAATTGTAACTGTATTCATTTTTTGTAAGATTCAACTTTCAGGTGATTTTGAACTTCCAGAGAGAAGACGTCTTGTGTTATTATACTTGTCGTAAAATATTGAATTTACCTTAAATATGTTAATTAATTCTTGCATCATTATTTGAGTTTTTAGGAATTTTAAGCAATATTTATGAAAATATTGTAAAAAAAAACTGTGTAATGAGCTTAAACATTAATTTAACAAATTTTGTCATATTGCACTTCATAATTTAACGTGGCTTATAAACTTTACGTTTCCATATAAATATTTGCGGCTTCTTGAAAGTGTAGAAGGGGTGCTCCCAAGGGTTCTTGAGGGTTGTGACTATTACATGAAGATGTGGAGTTCGGGTTGAAATTAAATATCAGCGATTACATAACCCTTCGCCATAATACTAAGATTAAATCTGCAGCACTTTGAATTATTTAGCATTAATTGATTATTATGAGAAATATGTCATTTATGTAAAATTACAAGAAAATAATAACTAATTTATTATATTAGATAATGGTTAATTACAAAATGTTCTTTGAGAATATGACCAAATTTATTACATGTGGACATTGTTCGACGTTATCATCAATTAGACTTGTGTGTTAATTTCAATCAATTCTCTCGTTTGCGGCGCGATGTTTGTGTATGGCGTGTCCAATGAGACTAATAGGAATCGATGATTTTGATGGATGTAAAACTTCTTTCAAAGCCCATTGTGATATTTGTTACATCAAACATTTACCGAGCAAAGAACAGGAAATGTTTAATAAACGAATGTTTTATTTGACAATATTCAATTTGTGTAAATTAATCTCTCTTGTAAAGCAATTGAAGATGTTAAATATTACAGCTCTTTAAAATATAATTTACAATTAATAATTTTTGTACATTACACAGCTCTAATATTTCAATATTGTAAGGTGGTTTTGTTTGGCACAACTCTTTAATTTTTTCTTTATTTTTTTGTTTTAGTTGCTAAGAATGTTTTATAATAAATTTTGAAATCCTTAATTATAATTTCTTAGATTTTAATTCACATTGCTTAAAATTGTTGACTTCTAATATCGAAGCTGCGTTAACCGAGGTATGACTGTTTATACTTGAATATTGACTTGGATATTGATGCTTATACAAAAATTTAATTATTTTATAACACAATAGTCAATCTCTTCATTATATTAATAAATACTTATGAATGTAATAATAATGATATTAAAAAAAATATTGCAATGGTGACTTGACTAATCGAAAAATACCTGAACTTAACATTAATGTATTTTTAATGGTCGGCATCTTTGGTAACGCTTTCTTAAATTGAATAAAATACTCCATGGATGGGTTCGATGATGTGCGTTTTCCCAAAATCCCCGAAGCGTGTAATCCGTCGACAAAAAGACGCTGTGCGATTTCCGTTACGTTTAATTAGATTTACGAGACGATGATATTTCGATTTTGACCACTTTCTTCGATTCAATTCAAATCAATTGCAAAATGCGTCAGTATCGATTGATTATCAAACGAATGTAGAGCAGTCAATAAAATCAACAACGTCCTAAAATTAGATGTGAGTGCATCGCAAAAATAATAATTCGAGTCAGCAGCTATTATATATTATAATCGAATGATAATTACGTCAATATTATTAATAACTATTACGAGTCAAAATAACAAATATTTTAATAATTTTAGCAAAAGCAATGATTGCATCAATATAAATTAATTTATATCTTATTTTTGTTTTAGTTTACAATTATATAATATTCTTTTTTTATTGATTGAAGAGCAAATTCTCACGTTTGTAATTTGTAAAATAGATTGAATTGGCCGTATAGAATGGATTATGAGGAACAAATTGATAAGGGTAATGATCGGAAAAAGCGTGTTCTTTGAACGGTATATTCGTTATTCATTAGACGTGGATGAGTCACACAATCCCAGTATACACTCACACAGGTTGTGCAATAATCAACTTTATTTCTTCCTGCTTCGACAGAAAGGTAGTTTTCATCTGCAATATTGTCATAGCTATATACTTTATGATCAATAAGATCCGCATAAAATACTTTTTTACATTTCACATATAACTGTTTGTTGAATTAACGTTATTAAATAATTATTTATCAATTTAATCGTCAGTTTTTGTTCTTAGACTATTCATTTCTATTATTATTATTTTTTCTGTATTACATAATAATAAATTTCAATGTTATAAAATTAAATGAAATATTTCTATTCAAAGCTGAAGACTTTCCTATTCATTAAATGTGTTTCTCATCATATTCTTTTTTCTGTGAATAGAAACTTGGTTCTATCGATTCTGCAGACTATGTAGCAGCAATTTGATGAGATTTCATCTCTTGTTGTTATTTTGTTTCTTGCACCCAAAAGGGATAAAAAAGGGTGTCTTTTATTAATAGGTCGGCAATTTTAAAAGACGACTTAATGGAAAACGGTTTTATCTTTTCAGATAAACATCTGAGGCCGAAATTAGTGAACCACTTAATTCACTCCAAGCTGACAGCTGAAAAAACTTGCACCTACTGCTGTCACCGCATTTCTCGTCCGCCCAAAAAAAAAGAAGCATAACTGATTGTTTTCTTTTCTGCATTAAATTCACACTCGTTAATCACCATTCCACCTCAAAAGCTTAATTTGTACAGAATAATAAAATAAGATTGCGTAATGTGTGACGACAAAAGGTTTTGGCTTACGAAAATAATTCGTGTGACAACATGATCCATTAATTTCTTAATATATTAGGTATTTTTATGCATGGATTCCAGTTGGTGAAAACACTGGACCATTTTTACAAGACATATACAAGAGAATCGAACCGAAATTAATTTTGTTCCGGTTTACGGTTACGTTCCATGTAATTGTTTATCATTTCAGATTCGGTTTTGGTTTGTCTAAAAATTTCGGTTCAGTTCCTGTTAAAATTTTGTCAAATTTTGGTATAATTTCGGTTTACGGTTTTCAGTTCGGTTCCGGTTCGACTCTGCAAATTACTATTACTTTAAGAATAACTTACAATTTGTGTTATATCAAAAAAACAATGTAAAATATGAAATAATGTAAATTAAGATTTTGCTCTTTATTTAGAAAATTTTATTAAAAGATGTATATACTTGTTATATAAAGTTTTTTTTTTAATATTTTGTTGCGTGTCCCAACAAATTTGTGTATAGTTGAACTTCGACCAAATTGATATGTATTTTAATGACAATAACTGAATAGCAACATTCCTATATTTAAGTTAGTATACATTTCATTGACATAAAAGTCCAACCAAATATATAAATAAATCTTTAATTATGCCTTTTTCAAGAACATAGTAATTTCTATTTTTACAAGGTTTTGATATTAACTGGCTAATGACAATTACTTATTTCGTGAATACATGATGTTAAAAAAAAACTTATTATTATAGCATCATAGATCCAAATACTGCAACACACGTTTAAATTTCTTAAACTATCCAACGTCAATAACTCTAAACTAATTTTGTTTATATTATTATAGCTAGATTAACCCTAAATATTTCACATTATTCAAAATAATTCTTAAATCTAATCTGAATATAAATAAATAGATTTCGATGAAATAAATTCTAATAATAATGTTTATATTTACAGGTCAACTAATTGTCATTCTTAAGATTGATACCGCCTGAACAACTTCGATTCAGTGGATATGTATCTATGATACCATATGTCATCACTGTAAGTAAACATATATTTATAAAAAAAATACAATTATTTATACATAAATACCTCGCATAGTCCGGCTTCCAACAGTCTGGATTCACTGCAGTGTTTAGTTACTCGAACAGTCCGGGATATTGACAGATCCGATTAGCCGGAGTATGTGAGGTATTCCTGTATTAATAATAATTGTAATTCTATAATCCAATTTGTTATAGTTCTTTATTTATTTTAATATGAATATTTGATGTTTTAATCAATGTTTATTTTGTTTATTATTAATCACAAATATGTTATTTTTATTTATCTAAATTACATATCAATATTTAGTTCCAAGTTATTTTTAATTTGAAACATTAATTATAAATAAAGCAAATATGAAATTGTAATTAATTTTAATTTGTGGTCTGAACATAAGTAAATATCCATTAATTACACTCAATTATGGAAACGTGTTATTAAAGGTCTGCTGATTTCGTTTAACAAAAAAAAACTTCTTTTTTGCGTTTGATTTATTCCGAAGCGAATTTTCTCGGTGTCCCAATGCAGGAATGTTCTTGGAGAAAATCGTAAATATTAAATAATTATGAATAAATTAATTAGCCGCGAGGCAGTTTTAGCATGTAAATGTAAACATTGATATTCAAATGAGTTTATATATATATATATCTAATTAGACTGATTTCATTCAAGTTTAAGTGAAATTTATTAACTGATTTTAAGCACATCATCTCATTTCCTATATAATTAAAATATAACAATAAAATATGGAATATATGAATTATTTTATCACATCATTACGTAAGATTTCAAGAATAAATATGAATACATAGATTAACGTAGAATACATATTAATATATTGAAATGTTTCATAAACTTTCGTTAAATTATGAAGTTATGTACTACTTATTAAATGATGGACAAATATTTCAAGTTACTTAATTGTTGAGTTTGATGAAGAATCAATATTTAATTATTTTTTTATGATACTGCAAAATTTAGAATAAAATTAAATGAAATACTGAATTTGAAACATGTTTTAATGTAGAGTGAGTGAATCATTGAAAATCAACATTTGTTACGTGAGGACAACAGTAATACCTCGTATAGTGCGGCTGCAATAAGAGCGGATTCAATAGTACGGTTTGAACATTTCAAAACAAAGCAAATTTTAATTGAGCAAAATAAAAATAATTTTTGGAAAATATAATTTACAAACATTTTTTTTGTATACATAAATGATTGTTTTTCGATTTCATAACATCAAGTTGTACGGTTTTAAAGTCCTAGATTAGTCCGTTTTCAAATAGTCCAGGATAATTTGTTCCGTCAATACGACCCGCACTGTACGAGGTGTTGCTGTATATTTATTTAATAACCATATAATTTATTACACAATTGTATGTCGAATTAATTAAGCTTAAGATAAGATGTGTACGGATGTTAAGTTTATTTATATATATCGAATACGCGCATGACCCATATAATGCATAGTAATTTTAGCTCGATAATTAAACTAACTATAAATAATGATGGCTTTGGGGAGATTTTGTTTGGTTTCTCTTCATCCTCCTTCTCCTCTTCTTGTTCAAAAGAGATTGATTGTTTAATGATTCGCTTTCATCTTTGAAAGAAGGCAATTGGCGCATTACTTTGGACCGCATCGCCACTTGCAGTGTTTACATGCTATATAATAAATTTGAAAGCTGGCCTACATGAGAGGCCCGATGCTCCTCGCAGCGAAGAAAACGAATCATTCCTAGAATCGTAACTCTCGAAGAAAGCTGCCGATAACTTCTCTTCGGACATCCTGCAAACAAACGAGAAGCACAATGCAATTAGATGATCGTTGACAAATCAATAATGACCACTTTCTCGATTAATTGCGACCGGCAAAAGAAAACTATATATTTATATTATATTATTCATAAAATAATGATAGAAAGAACGGAAGCATAGCATATAACAATTATTCTTTCTATAAATAGTTTACCAGAGAAGGAATTGTATGCTTAATTGATCTAGAACAATTGACTCTTTAAATTATATAGTTTTTACGGATGTTTCACATCAATTACTAATTTCTCTCTTTCTTAAAAAATAATTTGATTTACTAGTTTTATGTGTATTACCTATTAAGTTTAAAAATAAAACTGATCTAGAAAATGGGTTTTAATATGTATCTTTTGTTATGCGCGTTGCAATTTAGTTTTCAAGTAAATTTCCCATGGCGCCGTACTGCGCGCTAATTAATTACACGCTTTTTGGTAATTATATAAAATAAAAGATAACAATCGCTATGTGTTTATGTATGTATTTTTTTGTTGTATATGTTGTTTTTTTTCTCTTTCTCTCGTGGGGGAATGCAATGAAAGCGTAATTTGCATTCCGACGTAATAACTCTGGGATGAAATGTGCTCGCCCTGTCCTACATAATAATAATAATTATTATCGATTCGGTGGAAACAGCGGATTCACAATTCCGCGTAAATTGTTTCATATCATGACAATATTGAATAAACGGTTGGTGATGAAAAGTAATTGTTTCAATATTTAATACAAACTCGCGCACAATGCTGTTAAACAGCAAATTTATAGTTACATAATTTTGTTAACATTCCAAAGCTTTTTTTTTGTTAATTGCCAGTGTTTCTTTTAGGAGTTTCATTTAAGCATTTAATTATATAATTTTTGACAATTATTTATTTATTTTAATAAAAAAAAACTTAATAATCATGATTATTTTAATGAAATTACACTTTTTCCACCAAAAAATGCACATAATAAGAAATTATTTTAATCACCTCGCACATTGTGGCTTCGATCAGTGCGGATTCACTAAAACAAACCAAATTTTAATTGAGCAAAATATATTTACTAATTATTTTTTTATACATAATATTACTGTAGTTTTCTTTTACATTAAGAATAATTCATATTAAAATTTCAATTTTAATTCAGTCATAATTTGTTGTTTTTTCTCAGAAACTTCAACTCTTCACATATTTAGCAATACTCTTAAGCAACTGTAAAGCTAAATCTATAACGTAGAAATTAAATTGATCTTTTAAATTCGTGATTTTCAACCGGTGTGCGGTGAAAGGATGTGAAAACAGTAATTGTAATAATATATCATCATAGTTTAATTATATGTTCAAGTGTGTCGTGAGATAAAAACACCCACAAAAAATTAGTTCTAACGATCAGTTCGTTCATTTAGAAAATATTTAAATATTATCTTTTTAAATAGGAAACCGCTGATTCTAAACGTATTTGTTTTCATTAAATTGCCACACTCACCACGACTGGTTACGATTTAATGCAATTTTAGTTATAATAAACTACGTATAGTGATTGCTTTGTGTTGATTTGGTGCATGTATATATGAACTAACCGCAATGTTTATTTTAATTTATTGAATAAACATAGTGCATATACAAAGTAAGAATTACATGAATATAAATAATATTTTGCTGATAAATAGAATTTTTTGATAAAAAAATCTATGTTACGTAGGAAAAAAACACAGAAAGACGATATTTCTTGCAACGAAATAATTAACTATTTAATAGAAAATTATGCTTCAATCTTTATTTCTATTGTTTAAAAATTTAACAACGATTATAATGTAACAATACCTCGTATAGTCCGGGTAATTAATTCCGTCAATTTCCCGGATTGTTTGAAACCGGACTAATCGAGGCTCTAAATACATACAAAAAATAAACCGCATAAAAAGAAACTTGATTCTGTATAAAGGGTAAATCCGATTATTTATGTATAAAAAAATAATTTTCTATTCATTTTTTAGAAATTATTTTTATTTTGCTTAATTAAAATTTAGTTTGTTTTAAAATTTTCAAACTGGACTATAGTCCGTACTAAGTGAGGTATTGCTGTATTATTTCTTACGTGTCTACCAAACTAAAGTTGTTACAAATTATGAAAGTGTTACATAAATTGATTGGTAATTATTTAACTAAATATTCAAAGATAAAATTGAAAAATAATCAACATTAATTAATATTGATATAAAACTAAATGTGTTAATTCGTCTTTAGCATAAATATTTTAAGAAAAGAAAGTTAATTTTTACATTTATGAAAATATACAATGAAGCTATAAGCAAGAAAGGTCTCTACGAATGATCGGATATAAATCTAATTATTTTTAATTGTACAAATTACCTTTGATACTAGTCTCACTCGCACTTAATTATTTCCTTTGCCAAAGATAATTAGCTTTGTAACTACCTTAGCTTTAAAGAAAACGTTCTTTCTTGGAAAGGTTGCTTTTCATGTTTGCTTTACACTCCACGTAATCTTTGTGTGGAAGGTAAGAAAAAAATAAATGTCTTTTCCGGTAAACCTATAGATAAACCAACAATTTTAAATTACAAGAGAACAGTATTATTTGCAAAAATAATTAAAAGTTTTACAAATTTTACAATAGAATTTTATGCGTTTGTCAATGTATCATTCATTACATTTGAGATTAAAAAATAGTAAACAATCAATACATATTTTTTTTTCATATGTTTGATTTCAAAGACTTCAAAGTTTTCATTGGTTGTTTTTTTGCTGATTGAAAAATGTAAAAACAAAATCGTGCCGGTATTATGAATCGTTATTGGCTCGTTTGAACGACCAAACCAAAGCCAAAAAGCCTCATTTGGCAAAGAGAACAGAGTCCTCTTTCACACAGATAATGCAACATCGTCGGTAATTGCGATGGTAAAACTGCATGAACTGCTATCCAATATAATTGAACATGCACCTAATTTGCCGGATTTGCATCAATCCATACTTTTCCATCTTCTAAACTTGAATAATAATTTTAGATAGAAAGATTTTTATAAGAAATATTTTATGTATATGACATTTTGATCTTTAAAGGGATAAATCACATATTAAGCTTAATTAACATTATTGTATTAAAAAATAGTTTTTTATGTATACTTATATGATAGTACAAATGATTCGATCAGTCCGGATTCATTACAGTTTGAAAATTTCAAAAGTATACAAAATTATTTATTATACGTAAATTATCGAATGAAAACTCATTAAATAGTTAAGTCTCTGTTTCGATTAGTCCGGTTTAAAATAGTCGGGGATATTGACGGAATCGTGTACTATGCAAGATATTGTTGTATTTAGTTATAACAGTTAATGGATTCCTCAATTTATAAATGTATTAATTTCGTTGATAAAACCTTTTCTTTTCTAATATTATCGATCTATACAGGTAAAATTAAGAAAATAATAATTTATAGTTGGAACAGCGAACCTCAGATTGCGCTTTATGAGGTCGTAATAAAAAATAGTTTGCGTCGTGCTATTAAACTTTAGAAAATATACTTTGCGAACTTAATTTTAAGTTTGCGCAACTTCGGCTTGAAATTATGAAACGCTCTCACCCACACACATACACAGTTTGAAGCATTTTCGAGCTGAGTATATTACAATTAAGCTCGAAGTATACATAATTAATAACAAAATGCGTATACTTTCCTGATCCTCCCTTCCATTGAGAATGTATAAAGAACTTTGAGTTTACATAAAAGTTCGTCATTCATTCAAACACTAATTACACAAAATTGTATAAATTTTTTGCTGTGGATAAGTGTAGAATGTATTTCGTTTGAAACCCGTTCCAGACTAGCCTCTTCAAATTATGATACATAATTTGAGGCTGCAATGGATACTTTGCATACAATGGAAACAGCTTTTTTCGTTTTGTTGTAAACCACACAGACTGTTTTTAATTAGCTGTTAAGTTCGATCGATACAAGCTTTACAACGTTTTTCTTTATATTAATTGTTTAAAATTTATGATTATAATCAATGTGAATTAAAAAAAACATTTCTGAAATATGAACTAAGTCTGTGTTAAAATTAGATTAGCATGTTTTATCCATTTTATTTATAATAATATTCACAGCAGTTTTTACTAAATAAGAAATACAAATTACTACTTTTCGTCTGAATTATAAGAAAATTCCAATAACAATTATCTTTTATTTCTAATTACAATTATTTTATTAAATAATCCATCACTTATATAGAATCAGGTAAAGTCTGTATTTACTATACTTTATAATTATAATTTCCATTGAATACTAAAATAAAAAAATAATTTTCTAGGAATGATGAATTGTAAGGAAATTTCTGTAACGATTTTGTTTGCTTCTTATTGCCTTATTATGTTTAAAAACTATTTTTTACATTAAGTAAAACCTGTAGAATCAGGTAACGTCTTTCATTTGCTATACTTTATAATCTCATTAAATAAATATAAAAAAATTAAAATTTAACTGTTTAGAATTGATGGATTATAAGGAAATTCCAATAACGATTTTCCTTCGGTTCAAATATGCTCCTTATTTCTAATTATCGAATGAATTATTAAACGTTCCATCACTTGCTGTGAATCAGGTATGAGTTCTTCATGAAAACCGGTGACTCACTCGCCAAAGAGTTTACTCACGGTATTATTTCAAATATAGCATCGACTATCGATTTAAAACCGGAACAGTTCATTCAATTGCGATTTTATTGGCGACAAGCTTTCAGTGCTGAAGGGAGGCGATAATCGCTGAGGATGCATTCCATTCCGAATCCAATCATAACCGAAAGTATTTTTAGAGTTACATATTTTTTTTTCCCGATTTTGAAGAATTCAATAAAATCTCGAGAAAAACTGATGTTCAGCAGATAAGGTGTGAACTTCCTGCAAATCCAAATATTTACTTTACTCAGTAATCTTATCTTGGATTACGGCTGGAAATTGAAGTTTTCTAATACCTTCGACGGATCTTTAATTGCATTTCTAACATGCTACTCTCCTTATCATGTTTACCCATGCAAATTGCATCTCGCAGAGATGAACGTGATGTTTACTATTAGAAATGTCTATTATAAAATGTAATTATTTAGCTTCTTTATTTACAAATTATCACGAATGCGAGTAACCTCGTCAAACTTCCTTGCTTAACTTTTGTTATCTTCAGACAATACAATTTAATAAAATGAGTTTGTTTTTTTCATGTTAGAATTCTTCTAAGATATAGCTCAAAGTCGCTCGAAGATCGTCGACCTCTTTCGCTCATGTCATGTGTAAAGACAATTTTCGAAAGTTCATGCATATCATATAAAGCTTAACTCTTCGAATCGCAGTTGTAAATAAAATAATAAATCTCTTATTTATTTCCTAAATTGAATCAGTATTATATTACATATGAAAATACAACTTTACAACATTTAAGTAGAAAAAAATCGTGTATCAAAACTTGTCTGTTTAAAAACTTGATTTGTCTCTAAAAATTTATACTATAATAATATACAATAATATAATAGATATACAATAATATACTTGAAATAAATAGTGATTGTGCAATGTAACTGCATGTATTTTAGTTTTGCTGGAAATGACATCATCTCGGAATTGTTTGTAGCGAACTCACGCGAGTTTTAATCGTTCTGATATGAATGTATTTGTCAAGCCATATCGATTCTTGCAATCCAATTTAACATCAAGTTGTATTTCTTTTATTTGAATCTACTTTTAAGAAGTAATTATTTTAATTTTCACAGCTTTATAAATCTCGGAATTTGTATGAAAAAAAAAATCAATTTTTGTTACTTTGATCACAAAATCGTAATTTGTATCTGACAGACTTATATAATTAATTTAAGGTATGAAATCACATATTTGTTTTTTTACTTTGACGATATTTAAGTAATTTTGTACTCATAAACACACTTTATATTTTTTTACCTTTACATTCTAATTAATTAAATTTCCAATTTACAATACAAATTTAATAATAATTTGATGGTAAAATAATATTCACTTTCGAGCTGTGATTCTTAAAGTGTGTGTCGCGTACATTTTTTTTTAATGACAGATCTGGCCTGGTTGTTTTTCTACACATACCCATTCTTCGGGGGGTCACAGAAACTTTTTACGTCCAAATGGGGACCGCAGACCAAAAAGTTTGAGAATCTCTGCTTACGGTTACGTTATTTCTGAGAATGAAGTTTCGATATAACAAAGTCCGCAATTTAAACCAGCAAATACAACTTCCCTCATTGAACTCTTCGATCAAGGAGTAATAGCATCATTTAAAACCTATTATCTGCGTCGAACATTAAACAATTTAATGGAAGGGTAAAGAGAAAGTAACAGTTAAAAATTATTGGTAAAACTATACTATTAAAAACTCAATTGAAAACATTGATAGTTCTTGGAAACAACTCACTAAGAAATGCTTGTACTGGAGTTGTAAAGTCGGACTAAAAGAAGAAAATAACATTAGGAATGAAGTTATTCAAATGGCTCAATCAATAGGTTTTGACGGTAAAGAAGTTAGAAATTTACTGAATGCAGTGGAAGATTTAGAAAACTTTTGAAATTGAAGAAGTTTTTGGCGAAAACAACCAAATATTTAGAAAGGTGCTTAAATTCCATTGAAAACGAAGTAGTTTTTAAGTATTAATACATTAAGATGTATTGCATGAAGTTGTAAAGTAAACCACGGTGAGAAAACATCTTAAAGTAGTAATTCTGACCACATTGTATACGTTTCTAGTTTAACCATAATTACTCTTCGAACTAATCGTTGAAAATTGTAGAACACTTCTCCATAAAAGCACACAAGAATAGAAACAAATATTTCAATAGTAACATTTTCTTTGATATAATGTTTGCTAAAGCATTTATATATTACATACAACTTTTCATTGAATAAGTAGTTAACTCGAATTACCTGAATCAATTATAACATAACATAAATTAAACTTTAAGTCATTCAATGTTCATTAGTTTTAACAGTTCGCTGATCGAAACATTCTTAGATTTTTAGACATAAAAAGTGAGCATTTAAACAATCATTTATTAATTGCATAAAATTGAAGCTTTTTTTATTGCAATATTCCAATAATGAATTTGACCCGAACTCTATAGATCTTCTTAAACCAGTTGTTTTATATCATTAATTTGGCTTTTTCCAGTTGTAGATTATTTTATTGTTTCCATTTTAAGCTTTTTTAAATATTTATTGGCACATTATAGACTAGAAACTAGTCTTTCCACCTTAAAAAAAAGAATGTCTATAGAATTATTACAGTATTAAATATTAATAAAATTTTCCTGCTATTTTACAGATCTTATTTATAAAACGTTTTTCGATCAAACATATTTAATTATTTTGTAAGATAGAATTACTATAAAATTAAATATTTATCAAATAAATTTGCTTAATATTATATTTAATTTCTTTACGGAGAAATTCTATATAAATTATAAAGGTTAGGAGAAGGATGCGCGTAGGTTTAATAGACGACGTAAAATATAATTATAATGCCTTAAATAAAAAAAAAACTTTCGGATAGATACTTTGGGAACCGTTAGTCTATTGATTTGGTGGTATAAACTAAGTGAAAGGTGCTCGGGCGTATAAAAAAAATACAGTTAAAAGCAAATAAATTTAATAAAAATGTGCGCCGAGCGGAGATGGAATTAGCATTTGAGTTACAAGTGCATTGCTCCGTTTTCATATTTGGGGTAATATACGTTTTCAAGAAGCGCAATCTATTTCTGTGCACGTTTCTGTAAAAACACATATTTCTTGCCAGTAGTTGATACATTCTTTCATATAACGAAATGATAAAATGCATATTTCTTTAGAAAAACAGATATTTCTTGCTTCTGAATGTAGATGTATATATATGTTTTTAATTAAAAAAAATGTATGTTTTAATTATACATTTTTCTTATAAAACTGTAGATTATTTGGTGTTATAAATCATATTAATATTTGATTCTCTGAAAAAAAAAATGGTATATTTTAATTTAATGTTAGACAAAAAAAAATAAAACAACAACCAAATGATATCAAAAGGGTAAATATTCACTTAATTCTTCTGATTTTAACATTTCAATTCAATGGAATTTGTAAGTTGTTATGTGGGGCTTATATTTTGATGATGATCCAAGAACGAATTATTTAAACAGCATTCTCATCGTTCTGGGAGAATAATTATGCAAGGCCAATTAATGGTCTACAAATAGATATGATGCATGGAATTAACGTTAGTTAATTTTTCGATGTATCTAAAAAAAGAGCATAATTTTTAGTGCAACAATTATATATTTTTTTATTTCTTGGTTTATCTTAGTTGGAACTGTTAATGGAGGCGTGAACAACGTTCCGCTTGACATGGACTTCCGAAGAGGAGTCTGACAGATTCTTGTTAGGCGATAAGTAGCTGATACTTGTTTGAATTTGGTAGTTGTCTCGAGAGAGCGATCAATTCTATCGTTCTGGTGGTTGTCAATTCCTGCAGGGTTTGCATCGTGAGGCTCACAAAACGGCAATTTGCAATTTCGTTTCGTTTGACGTTATTTGTAAATATAAATAGATGATGAATAGCGGAAGAAATGTATACACTTTTATTTACATTATTTACTACATTTTGAACTAGTTATTGTTTTTATTAATGAAATATTTCATATTGTTACGAATTAAAATAAAACTTGTTATATAAATTCAAGAATATAGACATTGAAATAATCAATTATTAAATTAATTACAATAAGTGATAAAAGTGATTTTATCAAAGAATGTAATTATTTATCATCACTAAAGTAAATATCTACTATACATATATAATATTGATATACATATAAATATAAATATAACATAAAGACTAAACGATTTGCATAAATTGAATTATGCAATTAAACGAAAGTATTTACATCCATATAGTTTTAGTTAAAACAGTTAATAAAATGAAGCGAAGTTTGAAGTCGGCTCCAGCAGAAAGTGCCAATTTGCGTAATTGTCATTAGAGCTTATTAAGGTGTATTCCCACATTGCACTACAGAAAGTTTAGTTCGTACGCTGAAATAGCTGTTGAAAGACAATTAGGTGGGACGGTCAAGCGGCAGGAAAACGAAACAAAATACAAACGGTAATGGCGTGAAAACAACGGAACCAATTAGTATGGTTGACGCGTCGCATGATTAATATTTTGTATATTTTAATGTAAACTGTGTGTGTGCATCGCATCGCATCACGTCCACGCAAAAAGAGAGTATTCGGAAAAGTGCGCGCAAATTAAACGGGTTGTCGTGAATTTACAGTAATAACTTTTCCGCGCTGCAGGTTAGTTTGACACTTTACAAATTATGCTTATCGTTGCAAAGATTAAAGAAAAATGACGTAAGCCCTCTTTTGCATATTTCAATTTAGCGCATAAAGTGGATTCTGTGAAAAGAGTATTGGATTTATATGTAGCTGAATTGTGCACTTTTTTTGTGTGAATTATTGCATCGATCAAAAGCATGGTTTCCCTAACTTTTCCTTCAACGGAACAATTCGTAAATTCTGAAATTTTCACGAAACAATTCATTTATTTTGTAATCAATAAAAAATGAGAAAAACTTTTTTATTTAGTAATTATCTCATTCCAAGTTTTTACGGATAGTTAATAGTTTGGGAAACCCTGATCTAAAGAATATTTAATAAGATATTCATCAATTGATTAATAACTTACTTGGCGAGTTACTTACGTAATGAATGTTGACGTATTCAGCGATATTTGACAAGTAACCTATACAAGTACTTTTAAACAATCTAAGGTGACTACTCACATTGGTGATAATTAATATATTACATGGTGAGTTGTATACTTAATGAACGTTTACTCGGCGAGTTGCTTACGCAATATGTGTTGACGTATTAAACGATATATGACAATTGTCTTCTACAAGTACTTGGATTTAAATATTGACGAGTTGCGTAAGTAATAAATCTTGACGTATTAGGCTCTATTTTTTTTGAGTACATTTGAAATCAGCTATGGTGACTGCATAATTCTGAAAATTAAATTACTTGGCAAGTTACATATTATGAAATATTTTCCAAGTAGTGTGAACAAAGTTTGATAATTACTTGGATTGTATCGTGTTGTCTATTATGTTTTATGACTTAATTAGTTTTGACAAATTGTGTTTGTTTTATTTTTCAGAAACGAGATGGCGAGTGGGGCGCAGCCTGGCTCCTTGGTGCCACCTAGGAGCAACACGACGTTCGGCGTTATCCCAGGATTGAGGGCTCCAGATGGACCGAAAGTTGAGCAATGCCACGTGGACACCCATTACGATGCCATAACCGCAGCGGTGTGCTCCATCTACATAGTGTTCGGAATACTCTACACATTTTGCGGTAATGAAATCACACGTCCACGGTACCAATTAAACGGGAACTCGCGTTGTTTGTCCATTTGTTATTCAATTCATCTACTAGGCAACGCAATTAGTCGACTGGATAAAATAGGCCATCTCTGCTCGCAGTGCGAATCTAATATAAATTGGAATCAATTATTCCATAATGCGCATTGCAGCTCGAAAAACAAAATAGGATGGATGGTGAAAGGAGCAGAGAGATAGAGATGTTTGTTGCTTCAGGGATTAACATGTTAAATTAATTTTTACGAAAGGGATATAAAAATCCCTAGAGGCAAACTGTTGCACCGTATGTGGAACGACTGCTTCTTTTTTCTTTATTTTCCTGCTTCGCACAGCCTTCGCGAGATTCTCCCTTTTTTTCACAATGCCTCTTGTTTTCCCTCCCTTTTATCCTGGGATACCTTTTTTTCTGGAGGGTGATAGTGCGAGAGTAGGGCATGACCATAGAAGAAAGAAAGAAGATCAGTTGAAGATTAATGAAACTGGGTCACGAGCTTAAGAACTGAAGATTAAAATTCATAAGTCTTTCTATATAATTACGGATTAAAATTAATTGGAAATTCCATATCTCTAATTAACATTTATCATTGAAAAATTTTCATTTTTAATTATTATAGATTTAAACATTTAATAGTATTATTTAATATTATATATTAAGCATAGGGCTCACGAAAAACATTTGAATTACAAAGCAAAAATACATATTTTTTGTTAGGTTGCTAAGATGACGACATCCCCGTCATCATTTTCTTAGGACTTAAAACAACCTTAATACGGTACTGTTTATTCTATTACTCAAAATCGAATGTTTCTTTTTAAATTAAGATTTATTGATGAATGAGGTGACGAGACATAATAATTTGCTTAAGGAGATTGTATTAATCAATAAATATTTTACACTTAATGTAAATCCTGTTTTAATAAGCTTAAAATTAATTAATTCACGCGTTTTCAATCTTAATCCTCCATAAAATCGAATTCCAATGTCATCATTAATTTAATATATTATGAAATTTACGTTGACGAATTTTACAGCAACGTGACAGAATTAAAAAATTTAAAAGTATTGGAAAAATAAAATTTTATATATTTTCTTTTTTAATATTTCAATGGAAATGTGTTCTTTGGAAATACTCATAATTCTATTGATTTTAACTGGATTTAGCGTATTATTTCAGGAAGGTGATTATTGGGGAAAGAGGCACGGTTGAAAAAACGGGCGTCGAGAATCTGGGTCAGAAGGATTTCGAAGAACTAAACTTTGGAATATGCTTAATTATTTGCTGATGGATTAAAATGCACTGTGTAAACTGTACGAAGCATAAACAACCTTTATATTTACCAATAATATTATATACAACGTAGTTCATTATCGATGATGTTAATCAAATAAGCAAACGCAGTTGCGGTATTCGAATTATTTAGGAAATTTCTCGCAAAGTTCTTCAGACGCGTATTCTGCATTGGAGTGTATAAGAGCTGTAATATAAAATTTGCATATAAAAATAGAATTTGTATATTCAACAAAATAAAATGTTATAGTCTATATATTTACAGTTTCCTATACAGTTAAAATTAGAAATTGGTTTTAGCTATGAAAGTAATGAATATTAGTTTTTTTTTAAATTTTTTGCAATGAAATTGGAACGATTTTAGAAATAAATGAATTAAACTCATGGCTTGGAAATCTAATTACACGATGAGTAGGATACTTTATGAAACTACTAACAAGGGGAGCAAGTGCACAAGCAACAAGTACAAAAAAAGGAAAGAACTTATTACATAGAGAAGATTTGAATTATCAAGTATAATACATGAATTATATAAATAATACATATAAGATTATTATGATTTTCTACATTATGAAAAAAAAAACATACATTATTGTAATTATTCAAATCTAATTAGGAAACGATGCTATTGTAATTGAATAATTTGTCATGATTGTTAGATTAAACTTAAGTTATTGAAAAAATGTCAAGTTAAAAATATAATTAAACAAATATTTTTATTAATAATATATAATATTAGTTCAAATTTCTTACAAATCAATGTGTTTCTCTTACCTTTTCGTAGTGCAGCATCTGAACTATTCAGAACTTGATACCATTATAAATAATGGTAGTTGGTATTTCAAATAGTTATTTATGATAACAAATTTAATGTGGATACTGCGTAAAATAGAAAGAATATGTACACTTTTTTTTTATTTGAAGGCAATATTTGCATTGTTATGAGAAAAAACGCAGATTGCGAAAGATTTTCTATTGGAGGTTGTCGCAGAATTTACGGGAAAACTGAACATTGCGATAGGTTACTGAAATTGGTACGGTTTTTATTGCGAAGTTTATGCGCTGAATCGAGGTATTCCAGAGATACCCCTAATTATAGAAGTTTACTTATTTTATTGAAGTTTATTGTATATCTAGCGTACAGCGATACCTCGATTAACGAATAGGATTTGTTGCACGGAATTACTTCTTTGAACGAAACATGAAAAAGAAGTGGTATTTTTTTTAGTTTATTAAATAAAACTTATGTATGACTATTTCCAAAATGGAATATCTATCGGCGTGTCATCAGAAAAGCCCGAAGCGCGAAATGGCAATCAATGGATGGTGATGGGATAAGTAATTAGATTGGTTTTGACAAGGAGCAAAAAGTCTTGTAGGATATGATGTGAAATTGTTAAATTCGGCCTGTGATTGGCGGGCGGATGGGTTTTTGGCGTTGATTCGATGATGTCGCGACGGCGTCGATATGTAGTTTTTGATGCAATTTGAGGCACACGATGTGCAATAACGCATATGTAATTGAAATGTTTTGTGATCCATATGGTAATCGTGCGTCGAAGGGCGGCGGGTGTGGGTGAGGTTGGGTTGTGGAGGGTTTGGTTGGTTCGTCGAAGGGGGTGAACGTCGGTTAAACGTGGAGAGTTTGAGGGTTGGTGGTGCGGGTGATGGCGGGGTTGTTCTGACGCGGGGGTGGAAAGTAATCGATCAGGCGTCCGCATCGCGTCCGTGGGATGCTGAAGGCCACACCCCGAACGAATCCCGTGTCTCGATTGAGGTAGGCCTCAAACAGAAAATAATGATGTGTTCGCACCTTCATTTCGAATCAATTACAGCTGGAAAATTACATTCGACTTTATAATGACATTCATTCGCCCCTGCAAGTAAACACAACGAGTCTTCTCGATTTTCTCAACACAGAAGTCAGCTGTCCACCATATTCAGCGCAGTGGCGTAACAGTTCGAACGTAGTAGACCTCCCCCAAATAAAAATGCATTGTGACCTCTCACATATCCACAGATAAATTACATCAACATATACAGAACAGTTAAAAACCTGTACAAATATATTTTTTGTCAAACTTATGAAACAGTTTTTAGATCACATATAAATATATCAAAAACAAACATAGACTGTTTAATCATAAGAAAATAATATGCTCCATATGTTTGGTAAAAATATAATTTCATATTTAAATATTAGCTAAAACAAGGTACAAATTTCAACTTATTCAAACACCGTTTGCAAAGAAAATTAATTCCGCCCTATTTACTTTAACAAAGTTACCATTCGGCGAAACTGAACTTCATTAAAAGAAAATTGGTATTGCAAATTGCTCGTTCTTTTATTGTTTCCTTTTGCAAGGAAATAATTTTAATTGTATGTTATATTTATTATAAATTTGATATTTAAAACATAAAATTAAATTATTTTATATAGATATCAATATTGATTTATTATTTCCATGTTTTAAGTATATGCAACAATTTTAGTTTTTCTAACATATATTTAATGTACACAAAACTGATCTAATGCATCATATCATTTGTAGTGAGCGAAAAAAAGCAGTTGGAATAAAGTAGATGTAAAATTCATTCATGGTTATTTCATAATTGCTATAAAAATATAAATTCTAAACATCTTCATTTATAAGATAAATAGCAAACACCAGAAATTAGCATTGCTCACTAGGTGTTATTTAATGTACAGCAAATTATTATCAATGCTGTTTGTATTTTATGATCTCTATTAAAGTTGAAGTAAATAGTAATAGTAACAACATACATTTTAGTAAATGTATATGCACTTTTTATTAAATATTTCATATTTAAAATTGTATGGTATTTTTTTTTGTTATAATAATGATGTTTTTTTAATGTTTGCTAAATAATTCAATGTTTTTAAATGAAAGTTTTACTTTATAAATAATATGTAAAATGCATTACTTACTTATTTACAATTGCTCAACCTAATAGCTTTATATTCGGAGAACTTTACGACTATTTAGAAGTGTTTACTCTCAGCTTGGAATCAATATAAGAGTTTTAGTTCTTTCTAGTTTTCAATTTCATTGATTATTAAAATCAACGTGAGATAAATAGTGAAAATAGACCTTTTGCAAAATATTCATTCCGTATTCAACAAATACATTTTGTTTCTAATAATGATGTATTGTTTTCAGGATACCGTTGCTTCAAGACGGTGATGTTCCTCACCGGTTTCATTTTTGCGTCCAGCATAGTCTACTTGATATGTCTTCAGGGAGTGCTGATGCCGCCATACGGGAACGCCGGTAAGAGTGATGTCCAAACGAGAAGTGTACATATTCTCACTCATGTCGAATTGAAACCATGTTCCAGGTGTAGCGATATTCGCCGGTATCCTGTTCGGTTTAATAACGATGCTAGTCCAATACGTAGGTTTATTTATGGAGGGTTTGCATACAGGTTTGTTGTTGAGCCTGGGCGGATTATTGGCCGCTGATCACATTATGGAAACATCACCCAGAGGCTCGGTCTGGCTTTGTGTCGGCGTACTCCTGGCCAGCGCTCTGCTCTTTGCCATCCTCAACCTCTATTTCAGAAAGGGTAAATAATAATCATAGTCATAGCCATAATAGTAATTTTGTTACGCGATTGGCAATTAGCTTTTACACGATTTGCATATACATCCCTTTTCGCAGGTCTCACAATATTGGGTACGAGCTTATACGGCGGTGCCATCATTTCCGCCTCGATCGACTACTTTGTCGAGAGGTTCTCGCTGGTCACATGGGTGTGGGAGAGGGTGTCCCTTCGCCCCGCGGTACCTCCACCATGCTGGTACTCCTGGATAGTCCTGGGAGCTTGGCCCACTTTGGTATTGACTGGACTCATTATACAGTGTGCGCTCACAGGAAGAGGCACTTACCATGATGATGGTACGTACTAGATGGATTCACTCTACACAGTCTTATCTCATTTTACCTTCTTTTCTTCTTCTTGTCTGAGTATAGTTACTGCGGGAAGAAAGAAGCCTAGACCTCCACCCAACGGTCGCGGAAGAATTGACAGGGCCGAACTGCGCCAGAAGAAGTACAGATACTTGTATCAAGTCCGTACTGCCCATGGAGACGTCATTAGCCAGGTAATGAACTTCATACTTGTTAATTATCAATTTTCTGCGTACTTTCCCATAGCTTATGCTTGTATCAATTAATGTTATTTCGCAACTAGCGTTTAGTCAACAGCTGACTAACGCTTTGAGTATGCACTTAATGTAATTAACTTGCAAAAGGTTTTCAAAGATTTTTCAACTTAAGAAAAGAATAAAAACAAGCTTAAATAATCATTATGAGAGATTATTTGTAAATAATACTTTCATGAATATATACTTTTCATAAGAATTGAATAGGAATGAATTATTTTTCAGTATTCCATTCATGTAGTTTGAAAACGGATTTATATGAATCTTCACACTTGACTTACACCAAAAGGTGACAATATATTAAACTAATTGTATATCATGTAGATTTATGAATAATTAACAAGCATTTTTGGTGAAATGTCTTAAGATTTTTATCGAGTATTTCAAATTTGGCGCTCTTGATTCTCTTTCTTGTGAAAAATGTGCGAAAAAGCATATATCGTTTAGGCACCAACTATTTTGTGTAAACATGAAACCTACTACAAAATAGCAATTGAATAAACTAATAATTTTCAACTTAATTATGAAATTCACAGCGAAAAAAACAAGTACAGTAAGGTGCAAATGCGCTTTGAACTATTTCCAATTTTGTAACTATACATTCACGCGTCTTTTCATTTAATAAGTAATACTTTCCAAATAACATTACAATTACTTGCGAAGAAAGTTATTAATCAATATTACTTGTATGTTTTTCTTACATAGAACATGATACATGATAATGTTTGGAAAGTACAACACTTTAATGTAATTTTGCAAATATTTTCTATTATTTTATATATAATAAGTATTCAATAGGACGGAGAGACAACGGTCAATAGCCCATTGTATTTATGTACATGTGGAACATAATTGACGATTAATATTATATTCACGTGCAAAATTTATTTTTTTTTTGCCAATTTCACGTGGAAAGGAGATAAATTATTAAAAATTTACACTGTTTGATAAACGTATTATGTTTACTTAATATTTTTCCATAAAGAGACAATGTTAGCGAATATATAAGATATAATACATTTGCAGTTAAATTGAAAAAAAAATACAAATATTGTTAAGAGATGGATATTGTTATAGAGATGGAATAAATTCTGACGAGTCTACTTAATGTATATAAACGACAAACTTTTTAAATTTTACAAACACTTGTGTCGAATTGAAATCATTATTTTACAAAAAACATTCGCGAATATTTGTTAACTTTTGCTTAAAATACATTGACCAATAGTTGTTTTAATTTAGTTGTTGAGTAATATACCTTATGCAAACATCTAGCCAAGTATAACAACTTAACCGTTGAAATCATAATAGACAAGGCAGGTGCATCGAATTGAAATACAGCATATGGTTTTTAACCAATTTACAACATTGTCACAACGTATTCCAGTTTATTTTCATTTACCTGGTAAAATTATACAACAATATGTATATTTTTGTTGCGCATGTAAAATATCCATACAGTATCGAAGGTTTTTTTTTGCTTTTTTTTATTCTTCGAATTGTGGTAGATAATGTGCAGAAGCTTTCCCAGGAAATCCGGCCTTTAGAATTGTACTGGATGTTCCTCGGTAACAAGCCTCATTTAGGGAACACATTTTTCACCGGAAATGAACGCCGTCCTGGATAAAAAAAAAGGGGTTGCTCTTGACAACCGCTCCAGGATTCTGCTACATCGCTAGAGCTCTATACAGGATAATGTAAACATTTCAACATGTCATCTACACGTTTTTAATATTATTTTTTTACGTTCCTCATAGTTAGCTACTCTTATATTTATGTATATGATTACTCATTTTTTTAAATTAATACATTTCATTGGATTTTCAGTTTAAGTTATTTTAATTAGGTAAAAAGATTACTGAAAGAAATATTATGATTACATTAATACAGTTTTATAAATTTTATATATATAGTTCGCATTAAAAACAAATGTGACAAAGCCGGACTAATCAAAGACTTTAAAATCGCATAATAATAAATAGCACAAAAAGAGATCAGAAATATAGTTTTTACTAGAAATTTTCAAAACTATACTATTTTGAAACCGGATTGATCAAAGCCGCACTGTGTGAGATATTACTATATTTATTTTCAGTCTTAAGCAGTAGAAATGAGACCCATATTTTTGCATTTTCCTTTTATAAATCTAAGTGTGATTTGTTAGTCAAGTTTAGAGGATGTGCTGCTCCCTCCGACGTAAAACAGACACAGGCTGACACTTTACAAAGTATGGGTTACTCATGGGTTGGTATAAAGCGTTAGCCTAATTTTGGAAGTACGCTACAAATGCATTCGTAAATTAAGACTTATACGATCCATCAATTTCAAGGGATAATAAATTAGAATTATTTTTAAATTTTATATAGCCACCAGTCAGAAAATAAATGTAGTAGATATAATTTATTAATTAAATGATTTTGTTAACGAAACACGGTGGAACCTCGATTAACAAACATAATCCGTTTCAAAATTTCCAGATTTTTACTCGTATATTGAAACAATTTTCCCCATATAAAGTAATGTAATATACGATAATGCGTTCCATTTTGGAGTCATTTTTGTTCATTAAGCGAAATGCTCGTTATGCGAGGTTCCACTGTATTCATTTATAATTATGTTTTAAATGATACAATAATGGAAATTATTTTGTTTTTACATTGGAATAGAAGATATTTCTGGTTATTGAAATTGTGTAATCAAATTTGAATAACTTTTGCATGAATATTAACAAGGAAGTTTACACGTGTGGAAACTTCAATGAATTTAAATCGAGATTAAATGCGGATAAAACTTACCGAAACTAATATTCAACATATATAATACCATATCTATGGTAAATATGAATTATACAAGAGATGATGTTTCATGTAAATGAACATTTTACAAAGTGAAGAACTAAATAAATTAATCAAAATCAAAAGAACGAGCATTAATAGATTAATTGTAATATTTCTTTGTGATTTTCTTAATTTCTTGTTCATTAATGCAATAATTATGCAATGAAAATACACTAACAAAAGTATGAAATAAAAATATAGTTGTTAACAAAGTCCGCAATTATCCAAAAACATTGATATTTTTTACAAATAAATCACTAAGAAATGCGTAAATATTCAAAATTATTGATTGCATGGTTTTCTAGTAGAAGATTTAGAAAACTTAGACAAATAAAGTGTCTCCCGTAAAAATATGAACAACCAAAGATTTAATAAGATGCTTAAATGGCATTGAATATGTTTTAAATTTATGAAGATGATCCAGATTTATAAAGTAGTTAAAAAGTATTTATATTATTAAATAAAAAAAATACTTTATTTGGCGTTCCTTACCTGAAGGAAATGGCAAAAACAATTGATTGAAAATAACTTTAAAAACATCTTAATAGCATTATTTCCAGTATAGTAATTATTCTATAAGTTTTAAACAACATTCATTATTTGGAAGTAAATTCAATAAATTTATTGTTAAAAATAATTTATCATTTCACATCTTATTACTCTCAGTTTTTTGTATTTTGTAACATTTTATGAACGATTTTCTAAAAAAAAATATGAAAAAAATCTTATTCGCAAGAAAAAAGTGTATCTACTTTATAGAAACATTAAAAAATATAGTTATTTCTTCAATTAATAATGAAAAATTAACCTAATTGCAAATATATCTACAAGAAGAATGTATAGTTGAAATTTGCCGTTTCCTTGCCGAAATTATGTACTTTACGTTATAACTATCTATACCAAAACGTGTGTTGACAGTCAGCAAACAGATAGTTATCTACAGAGTAAATAATTTTCTTGTTAACATAAAAATGACAAGATTTTTAAATTATTTATTGAAAACTCTGATAAACTATCATAAAATGTTTATAGAAAGTGATAGAATTAGCAAATAAAATATTGAAGACATTTAATTTGCAATTATTGAAAATAATTGAATATTTATTGCAATTGTATTTTTTAGTTGTTTTCATTTATATTTGTTTACTTTTTGGCAAATTTATATTACAAAAATACTGTTATTTATGATAGAACATCTGCCAAATTCACCATACCTAATAATTACATAGTAAAGCCGTTGGTAGTGGACGAAGGGTAGTTAATTCTTACTAAATAGAATCATCATTAGTTGCTCTATACCGCCAATATTCCGGACTGTTTGAAACCTGATTAATTAAGGACTTTAAATCTGCATATAAATAAATACAACGATCACTTATGTATAAACAAATTATTTAAACAAAGAAACTACACAAAATATAATGTGGATTGTACAGATAACCAACTACACACTATTGAAGGATCTCATTGATAATGGCTGTTTGATGGGAAAACTTCGTAATAAATTTGATTATTGCTTATAATATATTTGCATTATATAAACTGAAAGAAATGTTGAAACTACAATAAATTTGTATTCATAGAATGTAATTTTTGAATATGTTTCGAATACCCAATATTATATTGTCAGCTTATTAAGATAAATTCGCGTAGCCTGAGGGAATGATTAATAATTTCAATTACATGTCGACCTCCATGCGTACTTAAAGTTGCATACTTTATTAAAAACAAATACAAGATATTGGAAGCAGTTCGTATATTATTAATAAGACAGAAATCGATTCCGATGATTTATATATTACAACTTTACTA
The DNA here is from genome assembly GCF_001412225.1 of Nicrophorus vespilloides. Classification (NCBI taxonomy): domain Eukaryota; kingdom Metazoa; phylum Arthropoda; class Insecta; order Coleoptera; family Silphidae; genus Nicrophorus; species Nicrophorus vespilloides. The sequence continues at coordinate 527,574 of NW_017098910.1, forward strand.
TTTATAGCGTACAAATTGATACCTTAGGGAAATCTTGCGCGAACCATAACTCAACTAAGAAACTCTTCCTATCTTTGAAATTACATTTTAAGCTTGTAAAGTGAACGATGTTTCGCGAAACAATGTTTACCGACTAAAAGGTTTTTAAAACAATAAATGTAAATTTCTTATAAACGGATGTAATAAATTATCGGAAATGGATAGAAGCAAAACCAAATATCGTTCGTTTTGTGTTGAGCATTTGTAAATATTCGACATTCAGCAACGTTGTGCACTTATTGAATGCAAGAAATGCGATTTTCGTGAAAGGAAAATGCATCATACTAGTGTGTGTGTGTGGGCTTTTTCGTGAAATAAAAATCGAGTTCTTTCATGAATTCCGTTCGGATTTTTCAATTTTCTTGCATCCGAGTCGCTGCAAAAAATATATATACAGAGAAATAAAACTGAAAACACCGGTTGTAAATATTAAAAAGTTGTGCGCGCTTCAGTGCATTATTTCCATTCGTTGTCCGTTCGGAATGCTGCTGAAAAATAATAGCAATTCTATGTGGAAAGAGAGTAGAGAGAAAGAGAGAGGTATGCTGCGATCCGAGATGCACGCAATTCTTTTGTTTCGGATCGGAGATGCCGTTCGTAGTTTCGGAATTTCGAGATAATTGCTTATCATTAGATGTTAAAGAAACTGGTTACATTTTATTATACCTTCGGCTACGATCCGCCTAACGGGAAATCAACGAAATTTTGGCTATTTCATAACCAGTTGTATGTATTTATAATAGTCATTAGATGATAAATTTCAAATAATTAAAATTTCATGGCTTCAATTAAAAGTGATTGATAAATTTTTGTATTTTCTATTCTCTATATAAATTGAGTAATTACAGAACTTAACATATTTTAAGTCTCAGCGATTATTGCTTTAAAGTTTAAATATTCAAATATAGTACAATGGAACCTCGCCTAACGAGTTTAATCCGATCCAAAATTTGCGGATTTTACTCGTATAGTGCAACATATTCAAAAATACACATAATATGCGTACATAAGTTTTAAAAATGATGTAACAGGCGCACAATCGAGGACTTCTCATCGTCACTCGTTATGCGAAACGTCGCTCGTTAAGCGAGTAATTTTTCTTACAATTCATTTTGATCATTAAGCGAAATGCTAATACAAGCTAATAATCAATATACTAATTATAAACTTGAAAGTACTTATATTTCTTTAATCATTCAATATTTGTTGCTATATTATATAGATAGAATGATAAATATTATAGAAATAGGTCACTTATTTATATTACCTATATAAAGTTATAATTAACTCTGCAACAATGTCAAAAGAAACTTTTTTTTTTAGTAATATAACAATTATATATTTTTTTCTTCTGGAATTGTTTCGATATTTGATACGCTTTCTGCTTCTCAAAGTTGTAAGCCATAAGATGAAAAGAGGTTTTAATATAACTTTATATATTAGTAAATTACTTTCCCTAATTGGTTGTGAGTTTTCGAATAGAAGTTTCACAGTAAAAGTAACATGTGCTGTTTTTGCTTGGTTTACCCCCAATTCTTGAGCTTCATTCTAAGTAGATTTAGTCACAGGCCAGTGTTCTAGTTTTAGATGAGTTAAATTAAATTAAAGCTAATTAATATGTGCTTTCTGGATTAAAATTAGAATTTCTTAAATATTATGAATTGGAAAACGAATTATATTTTTAGTTTTGTGTATTTTGTTAATATAATTTGATTAAGCATTAAATGTAGAATAATGGATGTAGTATAATATTGTTTAACAAAGCATTATAGACATATAGATCTGCGTTTCTCAACCTGTGTATTGTGTTTTTATTGAGTTGCGAAATGACAGCTGTCACCTTTGACACAAAGCATTAAAATATGTTATAAACAATTGCAACTACAAACAAGTATTTTGCTGATTTAAAATTCTATAGTATAGAAGTTCTACTAAATATTGAATATGAAAGATTGAAACTATTATTATTGTATTTAGTTGGTTCCAATTCTTCATAAATTTATGAAAATACAGATAAGTCCAGTTTCACTATTGTCTGGTTTTAAAACTTCAAAACAAACTAATTTTTTATAGAACTAAATAAACAATAAATTTTAAAAAAATAGTACACAAAATTATTTCAAACACCCGGACAATGCGAGTATTGCTTTTCTTTAATCGCATTTTAAATGTTATATATCTTTTGAAAATTGTTGATCTTGAAGAACACATTAAATATTTTGATAATTATAGTATTTGATAATGAAGTACTCCAGTTTTGTATTTTATATAATCAGCAGACATTAATAATGTTTTAAGTGAGTATGGAGGTGTGATTATATAATGAATTGATGATGAAATTGAATTTTTACTTATTCTAGAAACTCAATAATTTCGAAGACTAAATTGTGATTATTTTGTGTGAATTTTGCAGAATTTCGTTCAAGCTCTTCACCAGAAGAAGGAGCCGGGTGGAGCTCCAGGGGAATGCAGCACCTTACAATCCGACGCCACCCATCTGACCATTCTACCGGACACGAATATGGCCGTGCTGACGGAAAGCGAAGACGACAGCCAAACGGAAATTCCGACCCAACGATGAGAGCCAGACGAGAAAAAACGTATAGCATAGATGCTGCAGTTTTTCTAATTTATTATTTTTCCAATATTGTTTACGATAAGACTTGCATAGAATTTGTTTGACAATAATTATATCGTAGCGTTCGACGCCCAACAAACTTAAGATGAGAATATGTATGAAAACAACAAGAAAAGAAGAAGAATAAGAGGAAGGAAAAACAAATATCAAAGAGAGAAGACATTGTGATTAGTTGAAAACGTCATATTATTTAGATTCGACTGAGAAGTAAAATACAGGAAAAAAAAATATTTACAATAATATTAAAATTTGTTTTGAAGAGAATTTGCGAGATGTGCTTAGGTGATTTGTTAGGTCGAACCATTCGAAAATTAACGATGACGTTAATATACGTACACACACGAGCACTGCCAAAACGAAAACTTATCAACCAAAAAAAAAATAAACAGGAGATTAATATTAGCTGCGTTAACAACCAACAACGTTTAACATCGTTGGTAATTTTTCGATGGTCTTCATCGACTTTTTGTTCTTTAGGTTTAAGTTTTTTTTTTTAATTACATATTTTTTTAAATTTTTATTGAAGATCTTTACTTTTCGAATAGAAAAGAACACCAAGTCGCAAGTGAATATGCAAAACATCTTCCAAAGCGGAGATAGTGGAAACGTAATACTAATGTTAATACAGAAATAAATAACATGCACATATAAGTAAATATTCTTGGATAGGAATGCACCGCGCAAGGACGAAAATCAAAAAAATAAAACGAACAAACATTCTTCCTTGACTGGTATCAATGGAAGAGTGGAAGTTTGGCTCAAGGAATTTTAGGACACGAAACCGTCGCACGGCACACACTCACACACACTTCGAACTAATTAAAACAGAACGACAAATACGAGTAATGAATAAACATTTAAAGAAAAAAAAAAGAGTTAACGCATCTCAAATACGCAAGGCTTCTTTATTAAAAAAAATACATAACTTATATTGAATGTATTCGTTTGATAAGCCCTAAATGTCCCTTGAATTGTAATTTGTAATATAGTCCAAAAGAATAATGGGAAAGAATGTGTGATATTTATTTGATCGTGTAAAAGTTGTGAATTATAATAATAATAATAATACCTGCCAATTGATAATTGCATTATAAGAGAATCGATTTGCAAAACAAACTAATTTTCAACGTTATTTATTGAATTTCTTTGTTGTGTTTTATCGTTTACTAATGTTTTCGTCGTCGTACATTCCAGATTTAAAAGAATTCATTTAAACTTTTCTATTACAATCAAATTGGAAGAAACAGTAGTGCCTTTGGCCAAACTCGAAAACATGTAAAGATGTAAATCCATATAGTTTTAATTTTTGGTTTGCATATGGAGCGTTATGTGTTCATTTTTTCGTTAGTTGATTAGTTCTAACAGTCGCAGTTGAATTTATGAATATTTACAAAATTAACCCTATTTATTAATTTTATGTATTTAATTGAAAATGTGTGATACAAATTATATGTAAATAATATATTAAAAAAAAAACAAAAAGGTATATATATATATAAACAAACAAAAAATATATAATGAATAGCTTGTATTTAGGATATATGTTTTCTCATATAGATTATATAAAAGAAAGAGTGTATAAAAGAAGCAAATGTAATGGAGGATTTCTGGATGGTATCGAATACAACAAAGGAGGAAGTAACAAAGATTTAAAGAAACAAATTATTTGTAGTATTATACATATAAAAATATATATATATAGTTTGTGTAAATAAATAAATTTATGATAATTCGTGTCTTTTAATGCATTTTCTTTTTAATATGTGTTTACTGGTGTGTATATACGTAAATCTATCGATACATTGTAGTAAATTAATATATTGAATTGATGATCAAATATATTCAATGTAAAATATCCATTTTGGTATAATTTTGTTTCAGTTCATAGACGAAGACGTTTACAGTTTGTTGGTAATGTTGCAGACGGTTTCGTGGATTGCCGAAGCGACGTACTCGATGTTCTTGTGTGTTAAACCGCACATGGAAATACGGCCGGAACGGAGCATGTAGATGTGGTGTTTCTCGACCATATGCTGTGATTGTTTTGCTGAAACAAAAAAATAAGTGAATAAAGTAATTTTGTTGGTCAGCGTTACAATCGCACTAAATTAACGAGAAATCGTGGCAATGTGTTTACACGAAATGTTAATTATAAGCTGGTAAGTATTTAAAGTTTTTCATGCAAAATATTCAACTAAACAATTTAAATGTTAATATTTTATTACAATACTATGGGAGATCCTATTTATTAATATTTATATACAAATAAATATTATGAATTGAAATGAAGTAATTATTTTAAAAGAAATAAGTAGAATATTAAATTTTGTAGAAAATTATCCATTTTTGAATGTAATGATGAATAATATGCAAAAATAAATTTGTATTGTTGAAAATTTGTTGTCATTTATCAAAAAAAGTATTATACTTATTCTATAATAGTATAATGAAACAGAATTATATTTATACGTTTTGATTATTAGTTGTATGTTTAGAAAATCGAAGTTTTTTAATAACATTACTACTAATAATTTACTGTTATTATACTTTTCATTTCAATCCTTTGTAAACAATTAAAAGTACAATGTTTGTTCATTTAATTAAACAGAAAAGTAAAATAAAATAAATATTATGATGATGATCGAAACATACAAAACAAATCCTGTGTAATTTTCCGATAATAATATCAGCAATCATACTGTTTACGTAACACCAGAATAATAAACTTATTGTAGATGAAAACAAGTTGTTGCTATGAAATATGCTTTTAATAGATTTTTTCATTCGACGCAAATAAACAATATCGAAATGTTATTGGTTTATTTCGAGAAATATTTCAAAATTTCATATATTCAATAAGATAATACACCAACATTTTGATTATATTGCTGAATGATAATTATTTTTATTTTAAATATATAGTTACTAAATGCAAATACTTTCTATATAACTATATTTTTTTTTTCTGTAAAAATGATTTTCCTTTGATTAATGCGGTTATAGGAGTACGTAATCTTTGATAATCAGTGTTATCGCAAAGTCAACTTAGTTAATCTGGTTCATTTATATAAACAATCATTAAACGATCGGTGCTAATTACCTGTTAAACCAGTGTATGAGAACATTCCAATTTGAGTGGTGATGTGATCCCAGTTTCCTGGGGTCTGCAGCCTCTCGAGAGCACCTCTCAGAGCTTTACGCATCTCGAAGATGCGGGTGGACATCGTGCGAACGTTGTCCTTCCTGAATATTCCAACGAATATTAGTTATTACTTGCATAAAATATCATCAATTTTAAAGATTATACCATTCGTTGAACAAATCGTTGTTGTTTAAGACGAAGGAGACGATCCTGGCGCCGTGGCTTGGCGGGTTAGAGTACATTCCTCTGACGATGATGCTCATCTGGGACTTGATGAGGGGAGCGTTACTGGCATTGTTCAGGACGATGGTCAAGTTTCCGATCCTCTCGTCTAAAAATAACAAACATCAACGTCGTATTTCGTAATATCCAATTTGAATTCAATGAAAAATGACAAACAAACATTTAGATTAAATCAATGATTGCGTATTTTTCCGTTGCGCGCTTACTGTACAGTCCAAAGTTTTTGCTGAACGATTGGGCGCAGAACAATTCGAATCCTCTGGAGACGAAGTACCTGACCACCCACGAATCCTTTTCCAGATCACCGGAAGCGAAGCCCTGGTAAGCGGAGTCGAAGAACGGGAAAAGCTTGCGTTCCTCCATGACGTCGGCGATCTCCTTCCATTGCTCTTCGGTGGGATCGCAACCGGTCGGATTGTGAGCGCAGACGTGCAGGATGATGACGGCGTTTTCGGGGGCGCCGCGCAAATCCTCCAGAAGACCCTCCATGTTCAAACCGCGACTCTCTGGGCACCAGTAGCGGTATTCCCTGCTCTCGGTGAAACCAGAATTGTTGAAGATCAGCTTGTGGTTCTCTGTAAATTCAGCGGCAATCACATAAAACGTTCGTAAACGTGACTCGTTGTAGTCAACGCACCCCAACTGGGATTCGAATAATAGTACACGTTGTAGCCGAGCACTCGGTGCAAGAATTCAGCACCAATTCGGAGAGCTCCAGTGCCGGACAATGATTGAACTCCAAATGCCTAAAGACAAAAAAAAACAAATAATTTTACTTAATAAACAAAGAAAACACAAATTTATTTACCCTCTGTTCGATGAAAGCATCATTCTGGGCGCCGAGCAGCAGCTTCGTGGCGTTGAATGAGAAATTTTCCAAACCAAGAATGGGGAAGTACTCCTTGTTGATGGTATCATCAGCGGCCAAATTCTTTTCGGCCAATCTCACCACCGGCAAAACCCATGGTGTGCCTTCCTCATTTCTGTATGCTAAATCAAACAATCAATTTATTGTTATATAAGTAAATAAATATTATTTATCAAATCTACTTTAAATTATCTCGCAAAAAAATGTGTTAGATTAGATTTTAACTTAATATGAAAATACTAATTTATCAAAACAAACATTCTCAGTGCATTTCCTACGATAATTAAATATATAGTGCTCCATTATTGCAAACGTTACAAGGTCAATATTATTCAGCAATTAAAGTGAAAATTCGCTTGAAGGTTGAGTTTGCTACTATAATATACAAAACAAAAATCAAGCAACAATTTCATGAGTAATTTATTGAAGTGTAACAATAATAGTGTATTCTTCTAAGGTTTCTCTAATATAAATGGACTTCTGCAGGGATCGAAACAAACAACTTAAAGTATTAAGTGTGGATTCCGTACAAATATACACATATAATGGACAAAACACATACATACAATGATCTTAACAAAAATAATCTTTGTTTAAACATTTTGCATTAAGAAATATTAATATATTGTATATCTATAAATACGATACAAAATAATGGATAAACATTTTTCATATTCGATTAGAAATGTTGTTATAAAATAACAACCTTTATTATCAATTAAAGAAAATACCAGGAATATTACCAATAGAATAAGTGTGTCGTTCAATCAACTGATTTTTATAAATGTAACAAAGATATTCGAAAATTTGGAACATGAGGAGCACAAGAGAACATCGTAATTTTATGTTGATATAATAATGAAAGAGATTTCCTGCCTAAAAATGTGTTTGTTACTACAACGAAGATTTATTATTGATATTAAGAAGAATCTGTTGCACATTTCTGTATTATATAAATATAAAATATAAATATAAAATATGAGAATCAGATGGAGATTGGGCAAAACGAAACATTGACATTATTTACATAATTTACAAGTAAAAATTATTATCGGTTAAGTGCAATTCAGTAATTTGAAAGCAGTGATACAAAGACTTTCTTGATGACATTTTCCAAACCCATTATTATTTACAAGTACAATGAAACCTCGCTTAACGAGCATAGTCCGTTCCAAAATTTCCAGATGTTTACTCGTATATTGAAACAATTTTTCCCATATAAACTAATGATATATACGATATATATTTGCTCGTTAGGCGAAATGCTCGTTAAGCGAGGTTCCACTGTACACTAAACGATTGAGGAATTCAATGAAAAAAGGTAGTAATAAAAAACAGTAGTATAAGAAAGTCCACTATTTAAATCCTAGAGAAAGTGGAATTGATAGTTAAAGCTTTTTGACTAAACCATGTTATGTGAATATGATCCTGATTTAAGAAAAATTGTTATTGCGTAAGCCAAGAGTCGGCAACCTGCTGTTTCAGTCGCATACATATTTTTTGATGATGATTTAATTGCAAAATTTTCTTTGTTCAAAGAAAAAAGGTTTTAAATTGTCTTTAAGTAGAAACGTATTCTAACATTAACATTATCTCTGAAAACAATGTTTCGTTTGACAAAATAATTTCGTGGTACGCATTCGTTGATCGAGGTGTGTGACTGACTGTATTTATACAGCAACTAAACTCTACGTGTTTCGTATCGTCCAACAGTCTGCATTTCTAAATATACAAATAGAATTCATGACTTATGCAAAAAAAGACTAACAAGTATAGACACGGCATAAGATTTTTCGAACCGATAAACTGGAAACTTTACAAAAATATGATATTTCGAATGAATAATCCATCATGTGTATTTCCACATATACATATTTCTTCTTTTCGCAAATGCACGACCGAAGCGAGAATTTAATTTTAAAATATTTACGAAACAACATATGATTAGGACTTATCTCAGATAATTATTTCAATATTCTGCGTTACGTAACTGCCGCTTGACGTTTCGAGTCGCTCGGTTATAAATAAAATGATAATACAAGAACAGAGAAAAAAAAGAGCACTAATCGCAGAAACAAGATAAAGAGAGGCGTACATGTAACACTCATATAGGTCAGCAGCATCAGAAAAATAAAAAGAACTTCCGGCAAAGCATTCTACAGTTTTAACAAAAAAATCAGTACTGTAACTAATTACATTTGCAAAAGTTGCAAATAAATACAGTGTTATCATCATTAACAACACCTTTCTTAATGTCTGCATTTGGCGAGCCTTTTATCAAAATCATTTACACATAAAAACATTCATTTTCAATAAACAATTAAGTGATTTTACTCTATATTCAAAGGATGAACTTTTCATAAATTTAATGCTCATTTTAAACGTTTATTATGTATCAAGAAGCATAAAAGCATCTAATACAATACTAACAATTTAAATTAATGCGAACGATAAACATTTCATTTGATAATAGCAAACAATAAAAAATATTACAGCGCAATATAAAATTATTGTATATTTTGCAATTAAATTGTTCCAATTGAATTGTAGTCAAGTAGAAAAGTGCTACACTATAACAAATTGGCTAAAAGGACATCGTGGTTATTGATAATTATATTTCAATGTATTTGTTTAATTCTTAATAAAAAACATTATGTTATTATTACTAACACTGATTGCATTATGTGAAAAATAAATTTCAAAGTTCACTATTGTATATGAGAAAGTATTTAAACAAATAAATATCAATATTATTATGTAAGTATTTTATAATTTATTAAATAAAATTACGAATTTGAATTGTATTTATAGAACAAAAAAAAGGGATTACAATGTCTTTTTTTGGTAGTATGATTGAACTTTTAAACATTACTTAATGAAGGTATTCATTTGATTCGTGGATGATTTATATTTCAAAACAATTAAAATTAATTTCGTTTTTGTAGGAATCGAAATGTTAAATCTTATTGGAATATATTTACTTGGTTTTTAAGTCGATATTTAGAAACTAAATATTGAAGAAGCTATTTTCAGCCTTTGAAATTATTAAGATTACTATGGTTATCGAGCAAATTTATTCGACGTTGCTAAGAGAAGCACCTGTTTCAAACAAACGAGCACTTGATTTTGGTATACGCACTTTGGACACGGTTAATTATTACGCATCAATTAGGATAAGTGCAGTGAAATGATAATTAACTGATTTGTTACGTTCTGGTTTTTCCTTTTTTTTTACTAAATATATCAGGTAGATAAAGTGTTCTGTATCTGTAAATATCTATCGAGAAAATTGAACGGTTCGTTATATGATTTCCACGCTAATTACCGTGTGCAATTAGAAAGGCAAAGAAAATAAAAAGATGCGAATATTGAGTAGATGTGTAATTATCATTGATGTAAGTGGATCACGACTAATGCAGGCCGGATGGAATTGTGGATGATATCTTACCTCCGACACCAAGACTAACTTTATTTTTGAAAGTGTCTTCGGTGTATCCCTTGTTGAGAGCGAAGACTTCGATAGCCGGTGCGGCCTCAACTTGCGCAAATCTGGAGGTCATGTTTCTAAGATGATCACGTTTTATCTGCAGCAGTAAACCTGAACTGAGGAGGTCCGCATCAACCTGCACGCATTTATAAGCCGCCGAATCCGAGCGTTCCGAAGTCAAAATTGAGTCGTCGCATACACTTTTGACCTTTAATTAGTGGGGAAGGTTACAAGCAATCGTAGCGCTGATGGGTAGGCCATGTGACCTGTCAAACTCGGCGAAATACCAACCATGAGTAAACAGTAGTCAGCAGCAGCAGAAGAAGCAGCAGCAGCTCCGATGAATCCGATCGCATTTTATTCACAATAATAATGTGTAAATATGACACAAATATCACCTCGAAAAATAAGGCAATTGGGTCTGTTCGTGTTCCTTAGTGTAACAGGTGAATTTCGAGTTGCATTTTGACTGAGAATTTTTTTTTGTGTTTGAGCAATGCTTAGGTTATGTTGTGCTGTTTTCTGTGTTATAGGTTTCCTAGTGATATACAAGTTTTCTAGCAATGAGTTTACCAATTACGACGAAGGGACTGACCTAGATGCTGAGCAGCATGAGGCAGCCCATGCAAAGGCCCTCGATGATATCAGCAGCAGATTGAAGGATCTGGAAATCGAGTTTGCCAATTTGGAGGCTCGAGTACCCAAGAAGTATCCACAAATTAAATCATTGAATTACTTGGAGAGGAAAAGGATATTGGTGAGATAATTCAGAAGAAATTTTAATTTAATATCTCATACTTGAGAATAACAAAAGAAAAGGTATAACATTACAATTATTTAGAATTCAAGGAAGAGTAGTTATATAGATAAAGAGATGCAACTCAGCATAATCCTGAAGAATTAATCATACATTTGACAAGCCATTGTTTTGTATTCTATATACCAGACATTCCAGTATACAGCACAAATATTTACTGATAATATTATCACATTAATTAATCTTGAAGTTTTCAATTTATTTAATGATTCAAGATTTGTTATAATAATTTTTAATGATAGAAATCACAAAAATTGTTTATATTATTGAATTGAATTGTACTTAATGATTTTTTACTCAAGAATATAATTTATTATCCATGTAGAATGCCCTGTATTAACAAATTGTTTTTTAATTTTATAGATCACTGGAGGTGCAGGTTTTGTTGGTTCGCATTTGGTTGATAGACTGATGTTCCAAGGACACGAAGTGATTGTAGTGGACAACTTCTTCACCGGTCGTAAACGCAACGTGGAGCATTGGATCGGTCACAAGAACTTCGAGCTGATCCACCATGATATTGTGAACCCTCTCTTCATCGAGGTCGACCAAATTTACCATCTTGCCAGTCCTGCGAGTCCTCCCCATTACATGCTTAACCCGGTGAAGACAATTAAGACAAATACTATAGGAACAATTAACATATTAGGTAAGATTGAATATTTCAGGTGCATTGATTATATTAAATTATATAATTGTTGTTGCAGGATTAGCGAGGAGGGTGCATGCGAAGGTACTGATAGCCAGCACTTCTGAGGTTTACGGAGATCCAGATATACATCCACAACCGGAAACGTATTGGGGACACGTGAATCCTATTGGACCGAGGGCGTGTTACGATGAAGGCAAAAGGGTTTCGGAAACGCTTAGCTACGCCTACGCTAAAGAACACAACATTGAGGTTCGTGTTGCCAGGATATTCAACACGTACGGACCCAGAATGCACATGAACGATGGACGAGTTGTTTCTAATTTTATACTCCAAGCTTTACAGAACGACGTTATAACTGTAAGTTGCATTTAAAACTTGAAACAAATATTTCGATTATATATTACATCAAATCTTGCTTTCTGTTTATATATAGATTTATGGATCCGGAAAACAGACTAGATCGTTTCAATATGTGACTGATTTGGTGGATGGGTTGGTTGCACTCATGGCATCCAATTATTCATTACCCATAAATCTTGGAAATCCTGTAGAACACACGATAAATGGTACATTAATTACGTAATCTTTCAAATTCTATAGATAGTTCCATATTCTATTTATCATAATATTAATTTTAAATTAGTGAATGGAATCATCTCATTATTATTATATATTTACTTCTTTTAGAATTTGCGACAATTATCAAAGACTTGGTTGGAGGTAGCGGCAAAATAATTCATTTAGCGGAGGTAGAGGATGATCCTCAAAGAAGAAGGCCGGACATATCCAGGGCGAAGAAGTATTTGAACTGGGAACCGCAGGTGTCGCTCGCCGTTGGCTTGCAGCGAACCGTCGATTATTTTCGAAAGGAATTGAAAAAATTCAATTACTCCAGCAATAACAAATTTATACCGGAAAGACCAGCATAAATGAAGCAGCTTTGCAATGATGTTGTTTTTGCCTCTTGATTTGTGATGTGTATAAATGTGATTACTTTTCTTTTTTTTTACGTTGGTTAGGATTTATTGGCAAGTGTGTTATATGTGTACATTGAAAGACTTTAACATGACATCTGCGTGGAACGCGTATAATTTAATAATTTTTCAATTTACAGAAAATGTATATAGAGTATTGTGTATTTAATTAAGTTAAGGAAAATAAATATGTTTACTTATTTATTATTAACATTTCGTTTATTACTTGTTTAATTTTACTTTAACAACTTAAGTACAGTGGAACCTCGCTTAACGAGTAAAATGACTTGCAAGAAAAATGATTCGCTTAACGAGCGACGTTTCGCATAACGAGTGACGATGAGAAGAGAAGTCCCGGATTGCGCGCCTGCTACATCATTTTTAAAACTTGTTTGCACATATTATGTTGTATTTTTGAATATGTTTCACTATACAGTAAAAATTCGGAAATTTTGGAACGGATTAAACTGGTTAAGCGAGGTTCCACTGTGCTGATTATACGTGGTAATTCTGCAACGATACAATTTTAAAAATAATAAACTTTATAAGTTAGAGTAAGTATATCATCGTCATCTTAAATTAATGACAAAATAATGATATAATACCTGATTATACTATTTCCTTCAATTTTGTTTCTGAGTGTGACTTCATGTACATTTGAACTAAGTGAATATGTACGCACATATTCCAACCGATTGCGAAATCAATGCACGAACAAGAATATTTGTGGATACACACATCACATTGTGTGCAGACCATTTTGCAACTACAAGAGATGTTGTCTTCAAGTATTGTGTAAATACGTGATGACTTAGAGATCACTTTAAATCCCCTCGATTCACCTACCAACACATTAGTCTCAGCCACTCTCATTTCACTCTCTGTATGCCTATACCCTGAATTTCTTTTTTTTCCAAGCGATTTTGATTCAATTGACGTAAAGACATCATCTTCAAAATATATATCCCTTATAAACTTCATTATAGTGTGAATGGATCCATGAAGCGTTTTAGTGAGATCCCTATTTATAAATAAATATTGTAATGTCCAATGCATTCTTTCCAAATGCATATTGGTATTTATTCCACAATGTATTGTATAACAATAAGCCCACAATGATACTTTATTGCCATAATTACTTTGAAAATATGTTCCGAAACTGTTGGTGTCCTCATTCTCCAAGAGATTTTTAATTAAAGACTGGATTTTTTTAGAAAATGCTGTTTTATCCAATTCATACAGCAAAACTCGCAACTTTGTATATACAATAATCTAAATATTGAAATAAATAATTATTAAATTGTTTAAACTTTTCCAATTGTTACATACCTGTTTCTCCTTGGAATTTATTTTACTTAAATTTTTTCTCCAATCTACGTCCACATCCCATATACAATATAAACTAAAAAATAATTAATTTTGGTTACTTCAGGTTACCTAACAATATTAATAATTCAATCATACCGAAATTCAGCTGGATGCATCTCTTGTACCCAAGCATTATAATAAAAATCTGGAATGTCAGATACGAACACTTTTGCACATATTTTTTGCATACATTTACTCTGAATATACTTAAAAAATAGGGAGAAAACTTGTTCGTCACAACGATTTGTGATCAAAAAAGCACATGGGAATGCTTCTCGTAATTCATTTAATATTAATAATGAATACAATTCTAAACGACATTCCTTCAAAGTATTTGTTCCATGTATACAAACACAGTCACTAATGTAAGTTAGAAGCATTTCCAATTGCCCACGATTAATTATTATTAAAATAAAATCCATTTTGTTTAGGAAAGGATACTCTCTGGATAGCTCGTTCTCGGATTTGAAAAATACTATATAGGAATTACTCTTCAGCTTATTTATCCATGAAAATATATTTTCTTTATCACTGGTATTAATTAGATTGAAACTCTCTTTTACATAGCTAAGGTCCTGTTCTCTCAGAAGATACATTTGTTCCAATTTTGAATTACTAACAGAATCTCTGGCATTATCCAATATTTTATTAAGTTTATTTGTGTCTTTAGATGACATTATTATATTTTCTAATACACAAAATGATGCACAATACAGAATGATACTCAAACTTAAACTTCTGCACAACAGTGACTAAAGTGGACTAAATAATAGAGGCTGTTAGATGGACTATTCAAAAAGTAAGCAAAACAATACGCGCATGCCCTATAAAATGCTCAAAATGTGGAGGCAATGTGAAACATGTGTGGAGGTAAGGAGTAAGGACTTCCCATTATCAGCCGCCCTTTTTATGTATATTAATGTATATATATATATATAATTATTTTCTATACATACTTGCTAACTTTTAAATCTGACAAATTGGATCAGGTCTGATCTATAGGAGTAAACATTGAAGGTAGGTTCATACCTAGGGATTTTGATTTCTTTATGTTTTTTCCACTAATTTTTAGGTTCATATTTACATTTTTCTTCATAATTTATTCCTTGCATCAATCTCGAACTGTAGTTCTTAAGCTCAATAATTTACTTTTCAATTATCTATAGACAAGGAAATACAAAACACATAACATGAATGTCCATAATACCAATACTGATTTAACTGAAGAAGATGCCGCAGATTTGCAGTTTCCTAAAGGTATGTACATACATTTTTTTTTTCGTATATTCCTTTATTAGTGTAAAATTCAAACTGTTACAGACGAATGTTTTACAGCATTTTATAAATGCGTTAAGTGCGATACCGAATTGTTTGACACTTTTATTTTGTGTGTTCAATGTGACTTTAATCTATGTACTAAGTGTTTTGCGAATGGGGCTGAGGTGGGTCCACACAGGAATGATCACAATTACAAGGTGATGAGCAATGAGTTTGAACTCTTCAAGAGTTCAGACTGGACAGCCAAAGAGGAGATGATCTTGCTCAATGGCATTTTAACATTGAGCAATTTCAGCAAGATAACAACACTTCTGCCAAACAAAAGTTTTAAAGATATTAAGAAACATTATGATTATTACTATCTTATGAGAAAAGGTAGTGATCAGCTACCTAAAGTCCAGATAGATGATCATGTCATGCAGCCTGTTGTGCCTTACAGGTTTAGGTTAAATAATGTGCAAGACCCAATCAGAAGCAGAGACTCTGCACCAGCTGGATACAATGCAGCTAGATCGGATTTTGAATTTGATTTTGATAAGAATGCAGAAGATACTATAAGTACATTAGAATTATTTGATTCAGAACACAAATTTTATGATATAGCTAGTGATTTGCAGAAGGCAATAGTGAATGCGTATAGAAGAAAAGTGTGGGAAAGGCAGAGGAGAAAAAATATAATAAGGGAGCATGGGCTTATTATGCAGCAGAAGACTACTTCATGGTTACATAGGTATGATATGACAATTACGCCTCCGATATATGAGAAACTGATTCGATTCATGCAATTTTTCAATGGGAGGGGCTTTGAATACTTAATGGAGGGTTTGCACAGGGCTGGAGAGCTGAAAATCCAAATAGCAAGGTGAAATTGTTTATAATTTTAATGTTTGTACCTCTATAAATCATATGTCTATTTTTATAGATTGTGTGAGTTTAGAAAGCAAGGAATCACAACTCTCGATGAGGCCCAATTATATGTTAAACTGAAGAATCTCCGAGAAGATAGTGTAAAAGAAATAAAACGGTATCAGCAGATTGCTGAACTAAATATTAAATACAAGAATATCCCAGTTCCGATAAACATATGTCCAGTGAAAAGGAGAAGTCGCACGCCTCTAGAAATTATCGGAATGCCTGGATACGAGAAACTGTTGCAAACGGAGAGGGATTTGTGCAGGAATATAAGATTGCCGCCGTTGAACTATTTAGAACTGAAAGCAGTGCTAATTGCCGAAAACAACAAGATGGGACATTTGAAGTTACTGACGGCCCGAAGACTGCTCAAAATAGATGTGAATAAAACGAGGAAACTGTACGACTTCTTAATTCAAGAAGGCTATGTTAAGAAACCTAAGGAATAGAAACGCGCTGTAGATATTTACTATAAATATAAACGTATAGAATTGTAAATTGTGGTTTTATTTAATTTATTTATTTCTATATTCTTTCCATTTGATTGAAATTTACAATAACCGTTTCTATCTTTGCAGAATTTGAGAACGCCGAAACTCTCTTGATATCTGAGGTGTACATGTTGCTGAAGCACAGGAAGGATCAGAATGAATCGGCTGAGGATGAGCAGGAATTCTCCGAGGTTTTCATGAAGACGTTAACGTACACTCAGAGGTTCAAGAAGTACAAGAACAAAGAGACAATCTCTTCAATTCGCAAGTAATTATATTTAACTGTTTACGTTTATTCGATTAATTATGTTAAATTTCTATATAGCTTGTTGAAGCAGAAGAAGTTGCACAAGTTCGAATTGGCTGCGATTGCTAATTTGTGTCCGGAAACGACGGACGAGGCAAAATCTCTGATTCCATCGCTCGAAGGTAGATTCGAGGATGAGGATCTGCAGACAGTTCTCGAGGACATCCAGACTAAGCGCAGTCTTCAATACTAACATTTCCAATGAACATTTACGGTATTTTTTTCGGGTTTAAGTTTAAGAATCTTATGATGGAATGTCTCGTTTGTGTTTATATTATTTTATATTAAAATAAACAATATAAATCAATGCACTTTTTTTTACATTTTTATTTCATAACTCCATATAGTAAATGTCAGTCAAAACAGATGGCATTGCCAGTTTTAAATATACTAAAGCAATTTAAATGAATAAAAGTCTAGTAGTTTACTATAAAATAGATTTTTAATCCGTAATTAACATTGAATATTAAATAGTAATGAGTTATAATTTCTTAATGATCAAATGTGCAACACATTAAAATGAATGTGGGATGAAATCGTCAATGTCATTTAGATTATATATTCCAATTCAATGTGTAGCTTAAAGCACAGCGATGCAATTTGTAGTCCTATGGGAAGCTTAATGCATCACTGATATTATAATCCTCGACGTAATCCCCATACGTGCTGTTTCTTGGTTGTGTAATGAGCGAGAGCCGTCTGCGTATAATTTGTAGACACTATGGCCAGTTTGTTCGTGTCCGTTATGTAAACTATTTTTTTGTATCGTGTATCTAGTTAGTAGCATTGATAGTCTTGTAGTTTGCTTCGTTCGAGTACAATTTGAACAAAAGAGTCGTTCCTCCGGTCGGTCCGAAGAGAAAGTTTTCGACTCCCTCGATGCGCTTCCAAGACAAAGGAGTTGCCCATGCGATAGTCTTCATAAGTATTGTTTAGATGTTTTGGACGTTCAAGCGGGAAGATCACATCGTACCCGAAACTAATGTTTAGTGATTCGCATTGAATCCAATATAAGATGTTATTTGGAGCATAATTAATTTAATAATGTACATATTCTGTCGGGGCTTAATAACACCGAGATTTAGAACCTACGATGGTTCTAAATCCTATGTAGATTAATATTTTACGCCAAATATTGATTAGATAGGACAGGACAAGAAGCGCTTATTTTATTTAATCCCACTATAGTCTCATTATCTAATATCCACAGGATCTTAATTAATATTATCCACCGTTACTTCATAAAACCACCAGACCGATTTATTTTTTCTATAATCAGTTGCGGTAGGTGATTTTCACCAAATAATGATTAACTGTTCCTCAAGACGGAAATACCTATTTGCAATTCATTAAAGTTTAATCATAGAAACCGCTAACTGATTAAAATCCAACATTACATGCAACATTCCGAATATCTGCGCATTTATACATTTGTCTCGGAATTTATATCAAAAGTTTTTTTTTTTTTTTTTTTTTTATTTTTTTTCAAAAGTAAATCAAAAGCTTTTGCCCTTCTAAGTTCTTCAGTTTTTATGATATAAAAAATGTTTAATACAATCGTTTAATCATACGCTACTATCATATCAATATTTATTTAGAATTTACCTTTTGATAGTAGCATATTAGTAGAGGTGAAGTAAAACAAAAGTTAAATTACTAACTTAACTAAATTAACCTAATTTTTTTATCATCGGGTTAACAGATGTGCAAAAGTATACATAAATTGTAGAAAATGTGAAAACAAGATAGGAATTAATAAAGATAATCAATAAAAATTTTAAAATAAAACTACGAACTAATAAATGTGATAATTTTTAATTGCTAACTGACAACGTCAAAAAATTATAATTATAGTTTATGATAAACCAATTATTATTATCCTTCATAAATCAAAAGTCGTTAATTAATATTTGTTTCCAAAAATTTATTTTGTATACAGGAATTAGTATTGTCATTTGGATTTGTTTATAATTGGAAATATATTGGTCCAAATTTAAGTAATCCAAACAGATAATAGATATTTTCATTTAACTCTTCTTTTGATGAAAGTAATAAAACTCTTAATAAGAGTATTGAACTCAATGAGATTATGTTTAGTTCGATAAACTTTTCAAATAAATTCATGAAATGTTCGGTTTTGAACGTGATATGAAATCTGTATAGTTTCTACAGTATATCAGTATTCTGTTGA